>NC_133342.1:14871685-15471685 GCF_030506205.2 Paramisgurnus dabryanus | reverse complement strand
AAAGAAAAACGTAGAAAATGTTATTATGGGTATAGTTGATGCAAATAAAGTGTGCAGTATACAATAAATGCAAACAAATTATTTCTAAAAGTGGCAAGATTTTAAAAAGATAAAGGTGGTATAAAGAAAGACATGAGAAAAGTAGAGGTATGCAAAAGAGCACAGTTTAGTTATTGTTAATTAAAGAGGTTTTATACACCTTTGTTTGAATTGACAAGCATTTTATTCGCCACTTTCAACACATTTTGTGGTTGATTTACTGATTTATTACAGAAAATTGTTGTCAGAAGCAAAGCTATTGTACAAAGCATCTTTATATGTATGTTTTAAAGTTAAAAATGTTGTAAAAAATATATTAGTATTCTTTTATATTAAGAATAACAATATGATACATTTATATTGCGCTAAAATGCAATATACATTATTCTGCAATATAAATTATTCTCAACCACCACCAATAAAGTTTAAACATTATTCTTTAGAAAAAAAACGGCGTTTAAACCCGTGTTGCGTGGAGCGAACAAGAAAACATATGCTTACATGCTCAATCGGCATATGATATCTTTTTTATTTAGTTTTACAGTTTTAAAAGTGGCAAAAAAGTTCTTAAAATCTAATGAATACTGGTTTTGTAAAATGTATATAACTGCAGATGCGTGCGTGGGATCCGGGCAGGTATCCTTTCCTTCAGACCTTGAAGCATGGTCGCGGGAAAGCGAGAAATATATTTTTTTAAGTACAAATATTTTGCACAATTGATATATTACTTATGAATATTTTAGGAAATTATTTTTGACACACGTAGGTTATTACGTGTATTTTGGATTTTAATTTCATTACTGTCTGTGCCTATCCGTGGCCTCATCCGAGCGCACTTTCTTTGCCTTGCGTCTTTTGAAGACATTGGTAAGCAGCACCATGACCCAGAAAAGACTCACACACCTTCCCCTGATGCATGCCCACACAGAAATACTGAACTTCCTGGACATTCGTCCCCTAGCTCATGAAAACGCGAGTTTTTCTGCGCGAGTAAAGAGCGCATTGATAATATGCGTATTAACGGAATGACAACGCGGGTTTGTTTATTACATACATGGATGCGCAGCAGCACAAAAACGCTTTTTAATATGAAAAATTAAAGGATTAAAATGTAACAGATTATTATTGAGTCTCTTGGACATAAATGATGACCAATTATGAGAGGTTAGAAGGCTTAAATAGCTGCTTCATCTGTAAGTTCATCTGTAAGCTAAGTAAATAAATGCTTTGCTTTAAACAAATGCATCTACTTTTAAATGTTTTTTTTTTAAATGCTACCCAACGGATTTATTGTATATAATGACTCTGCACCTGTAGATATGGTAAGATGAGAAAACATTTTAAGTAATTCTTTAAAAAAAACATTTCGCTGTCCAAGTGCTGAAATGGCTCTCCACACGTTTGTAAATTCTTTATCTTTTGTTTGTAACAAATAGAGTATTTTTACAGTACAAACCTTATATAAAGCCTATTCTAAAAATGTAATTATACACCATGTATTTCTTTATAAAAGTATACAATATCAGAACTAAACCCATCATTATTTTTGTTCAAATTATGAATTATTTATAAGTTTAAAAAAGACAGTAATAGTACTATTTAGTAAAAAAAAGATCTATATAAAAATATACTAGGTATGTTAATGTGAGAATGTTTTACATCTGTCGTGTGATTCTAACTTAAAAACGAAAGTAAAATATGTTCGTCCGCATGGACATTGAAAATTGTGAAGTTTAATTAATATTATATGTTGTTATAATATTATATGTTGTATGTAAATTGTAAGTAATTCCCCCTGGGATAAGTATTTTTGCTTCTGATTAATAGCGCATATTCATCTGAGAACTGATGATGTCTGTGTGTTTCAGACCCTGGCTGTGTGCCCTGAAGTGTATATGACAATAAAGTAGTAGATCTCAATATATTTATTTTTAAAATGTATTTTAAATAGGCCTATAGGCTCATAGGTTTTTTGGTAAAAAAATTCACAGCACCCCCTGTTCAAAATGACTTCCAGCGGCCCTGCCTTGACGCTTTGTGTGTTCGACTTTAAATGGTGCGGCGCTGACTTGTCGGCGTATGACATCAGAGTACCGCGAGAGCAAAGGTAAAGTCGGACCATTTGTAACGTTTCGACTTGCTCTCGCGGTACTTTGATGTCTTCGTTGCCGAACTGTCTGCGCAGCGCCACATAGAAACGCCCTTTGACTCTTTAAGGCAAAGTACCAGCAACATGAGCAACAAGGGTTAAAACATAACCCTTTCATTGTTAAGTATGAGAAATTAAAATGAATTAAATCACGTTTAAACGCCACAGAGATATCAGAGCCAGCAGTCGATTTCTGATGCGCTTGCCGAGGCGAGGCTGCGCTGGGCGGGGTGTGAGCGCTTAAGCGCCGGTGATTTTCTGGAGCTCATATGGAGCTCATCTCCGTCCGAAAGTGTCAGAGCACACGTTTAAATAGACGCTATCTTTATTAACCGACCGCATATTTAAACTTTAAGCACATACATTCACGCCTGAACAACTCTTACAATTACATTTTGTGACCAAATAACAGTAATATTAGGAGCATTTTGCTGTCAGAAAACATAGCTGTCATAACTCCACATATTTACCTGATTTGTCTTAATTAGTTCAGTCAACATTAGCCATTCTGAATGTTGACTGGATTTGAAAATAACCATTCATTTAATGTTTTAAACACAGATTTATCTAGACTTAAAATAATATGTCTTCTCAACTAGCTCAAACAAAAAAATTGGTTTAACTTATATATTTTTGCCCGTCCAACATTTCATTAATTGGATTTTTTACAGTGTAGGTTATATCAACATATGTCAAATTAAGTTACCTGATATCCACTTAATTTTATAAGTTATAAACATTCATTTAAAATAACATACAGCGTATTAGGCCTATTTGCTTAAATTACATTTTAACAAAGAAACTGCAAGGGTTGATATTAAAACCCAACACGCTGCTGAAAACTGGATAAACCGGTTTTCTTTGATGAGGTGATCGATTAGCATTGGGGGTTGGCAAAGAATTGGCAGACCTAGGGGTGGGTGGTTTTTAATTTCTTGACTCTGTGTCACTGGTAGCTGCTAAAACAAGCAGCTAAACCATGTACAATTGATTACATTTTGGAATTATCTTCCTTCATGTCTTTTTATTTATACACTGTAAAAAATATTTTCTGAATTTTTAAGTAAAGTTAGCATTAAATATGTTTTACAAACAATTGGTTTACAAACTCTGGGATGTTTGTGATTATCATCATTCAGAAAAGTGGTGCTTGTGTTTAGACTTGTGTTTTACGTGATTAAATCAGGAAGATTACATTAGTTTCTTTTCAGTGTTGAACAGTTTGTCATCAAAATGCAAAAATATAGTACATTTATAAACATTGCTGAAACAAAGAGTGAATTAAAATTAAAAAAGTAATAAAGTTAAAGCTGCTGATAATTTTGTTTATATTTACTAGCAATTTCTGAGTGAAAAATGTTTAGATTTTGTTAAGTAGCCTAAATCCTACTCCAATTTATTTCAGTGTAGGTTTCTCATTTTTATCAGCTTTCTTTTGCTTTTTAAAGGGCCGTCTACCTTTGCTACCACCAGTGCTTTAATGTGGGCCGGTAGGCGCCAGTACTCAGTACCGCCACTTCCAAATATAGCTCTTGAGCGTACCACTCTCCCTGCGTCCAGAACGTACTTCTAGCGTACCAGAACGCTCATTTGCACATCTGTTTAAATCAGAGGCTTAATTTAATTATTTGGCTGCGCTGCCGCTTTTCAAAGCGCCCTTCACAATAGCTACCTAATTCGTCCAACCGAGAGCAGAGACTACATTACCCATACACCATTGAGTTTTACAAGTTAAAAGCGCATGCGTAGCTTTTGCTGCTGTCAATAGGCTTGTTCGACTTCATGCGGCGCCCCGAGAATCGACAGCCGGAAGACGTCACAGTATCGCGAGAGCGAGGCGAAATATGATTTCTTGAATCATTCTCGCGGTACTCTGACGTCATCCCGCTGTCGGTTCTTGCGGCGCCGCATGAAGTCGAACAAGCATGGTGTTAACAACGTGGTTTGGAGAGGTGTGTGAAACGCGCAACCATAGCTGCTCTAATACTTAATATGGCCTCCTGGTTTTAGACTCTGAGGAGTAAAAGAACAAGGTCAGAATCAGAGGACTCTCGCTGGTTGACATCCCACCAAGCCAGAATGATATCGCTGCAGGTCAGATGCAAACTTTTTCCAGTACCCTTTTGTAGGTACGTGACAATCTCTGCTGTCGCGGCTGTCAGCTTGGTTCCCCTCGACGCAACTTCGGATTTCCTCAGACGATGTGCAGTGTAAAACATTATTGAAATTGTATTACACATACTTGCTAAACTACAAGTGAACGAAATTTCAATGAATTTGAACGACGGGCACAGGAGTTTTACCACACGCAAAATGGAAAACAATGGGACAAAATAAAGTGATGACTTTCGAGTTTCAAATGGCCAATATTTTGTTATTCTTGAACCCATAGACATGGTCTTGGTGTCCAGAGAGTATCTTTGCCCGACAGCGACAATATGTTATTAAAAAATAAATAACATCATTATGGATAAATGAGTGCTTGCAGAATATATATGTTTGAGAATGCTTATCAGTACTTTTTTGTTTCTTAAACTTTAAAGATGAATATTCTCCTTTAGAGATGGGCAATTTTCAGCAATAGCACATTATATTCAAAATTTTGAGCTCATAAAAAAGATTTTTCGCTTATTTAAATGACTTTATGTTTTTATGCACGTTTAGTTTTGGTGCAATTTCATCAAAAGCTTGTAATTAGGAAATACACACAACATGCTTAACGTATATTTTATATATGTTAAAAATGTTGTAAAAATTGCGTATTCTTATATAATAAGAATAACAATATGATATATTTATATTGCGCTCAAAATGATTTAGAAATGGAAAAAGGAATTCTTCTCAACTACCACCAATAAAGTTTTAAAATTCTTCTTTAGAAAAACGGCATTTAATAATAGTCTACCGTAAGGTCATAATGTAGCTACACACTGTTAAAATTGATTCAGTGGCTTTGTAAATATCTCTAAAATAAATGATTCAAGTAACTTAATAAAATCTCTTAATGCAGTAATGCGATTTTTTTAGTTGGAAAATAAATTACTAAAAATAGAACAGATATTTTGTGTAAAATGTACATATATTATTTGATGTATACGCCTTAATAATATAAGTATTACATTTACAGATTATTTTAGTCAATATATTTAAAAAGGTCAGAGTAATATATTTAAGTTTTTAAAACTGTAATAATTGCATATTTCAAATTATTATTATTTCTATTTGACATAAAAAATGTGTTAGTTTTACGCCTAACTTGAAGTATGATTTACTTATATTTTCACATTGATATTATTAGAGTAAATGTAGGCAAAAAATTAATTAATAATAAGTAGAAAAAAATGTCAATTTTAAACAATCACATAGCCAACGGTTTTTAATCGGCAACAAAGAAACTGCGCATTTTGCCGATGACAAACACCTCAGAAACTCCTCGAATTTATGAATATTTACACTCACAATATGATTTTATTTCCTTAGTACAAGTATAACATATTATACAAATTCTCAGTGAAATGTATTAAACACCAATGCATACTTTTTATCGTGTTTCATACCATGTAAAGGGAAACATGATAATATAAAAAGTAGCCTACTGTTCAGTAATGCAGAAAAGCGCTTTTAAAAGCTATTAAAACGTTCAGATGCAAAAATGAACTAAATGTAAAATTAGATAAACTAGTTAATGATATTGCGTAAATGCGCTCGGTCTCTTCAAAGGTCTTCGCGAATTATTTTGTTATAAGACTCGATTATCATACATCAGGTCTCTTCTACTGTAAGTACACGGAAAAAAATAAGACAAATGATGCGCGTTTGAGTCGGATTTTTATGAAGAATATGTGACTGTTTATGTAACTGGCAAAAGAAAACTTCGCCAACAAAATGTTTGCCAAAAAGCATGCATTTGTATGACATCAAAGTCTATCGATAATCCGTGTCATGTTACTTCAATATCATACAGTATACGCTCAGCATGAAGTCGAGCACACACATTGTCGTCAGTATGGCCTACAAGAAACACGCCTGCCCTCTACAGGTTTTTATATTTCCTGCGTCCCCCACCGAACCCCCCTTTTGCGGGATCTCGCAGAATTTCGGAAGTCTCCGCGGCATTCTGGTCTCAGAGACGCGCATTTTTAAAGGCCACATCTGTATATCCAAATGTCAAAAAACTTACTAAAATCAATGAACAGCACTAATAAAGCGTCATTCTTACAGATCATTAACTAAAAAAAGTTGGTTTGGGGTTTAGTTACTCTTTAAATGGATAGTTCACCCAAAAATGAAAATTCTGTCATAATTTTCTTATTCTCATGTTGTTCTAAACCTGTATTCATTTATTTTTTCTAATGAACACAAAAGAAGATATTTGATAAAGGATGGTAAGCACACCGCTTATTGTATCTATTGACTTCCATAGTAGGAAAACAAATATTATGGAATAAATGGTGGTAAGCACACAGTTGACGGTGCTCATTGAATTCCATCTAGGGCTAGGCGATAAAATTATAATGATATGTAAGGCGATATGTAGGCGATAACAATAGACACGTGATCGAAAACAATAAACCGTGTTCGATAAAATTATCACTATTTTTATTCTTCAGAGTTGCAAAGCAAGTTTGGTTGCATTAACAAAGGCACTCACTCTCTGGTAACGCTTACAGCCAATCATGTAACAGTTTCAAGTTTGGTTGCGTTGTCTCGTGCTGGTCTGCTTTATTCCTCTTCAGTAGCCGGCGACTGATAAGCAAAAAATGAGTGCCGCAGCGAGAAATTGTAAATAAAAGAGCAAAATTCAGCTCACCAGTATGACACTTTTTTGGATCTTTAAGTCTGACTGAAGTCAGACCAATGTCGTCTGCATATTATACAAGACCGTCATCCCCGCCAAGACTGGTAATATCATATAGCCAAAGACATGCTTCCGCTTAGCACCGTCGAGAAGCCAGGTTATAAAAAGCTTATACACGTGCTTGACCCATGTTCTTCCTGGTCGAAAGTCCTTTTCTAAGACCACCATTCCTAAGCGGAATGTAATGTGCAAAGAATCTGCCAAGTACTTTGCAACAACCTCTGACCTGTGGTCAAGCCGTACTTCTGAGCCATACATAAGCTTGACCATTCACCTTTTTGACAATGAATGGGGTTTGAAAACCAGATACCTCGAGACTGCCTATGAAGAGTTTGGTTCCAAAACGCGATAAACGCGATTAAAAAAAAACAAAACCAAGTTACAATCAAAATCATTATTTTATCAGGTCAGTATGTAAAAGTCAATATTTTAATTTGACACAAAATCCGATATCTGTCGTGTTATTTTGTCATCTTTTCTCCTTTTTTTCCCAAAACGCAATAAACCCCAGTCCTCATTCTTCTCAACAAATCACAGCACACCATTCCATGCACGGTAAACAACAATGGTGGCACGTTGAATCCTAGTTTTCCTCATCTACTTTGTACTTCGTGATTAACAAACAAACAAAAAACCTGTAGTGGTTTTCTGTGGCACAGAAGAAACGTAAGCAGGGCACTCGGGCGACAGAAAAATGCCAGCTGTTTCTTGTTCTCACAGGACAACATCAAGTTTCCGTCATGCTAACAAATTGACCACAGGGGATCTTATGAAAAACTTTCCATTATTTTACTCGAAGCCAACGAAAATCGAGCTGGACCAAAACATTTTACAGCTGATCGCTTTCAAAAAAATTCAGCGACGACGTCCCAAGGATGACAGCAGCAAGGACAGTGTTCTTAATATGAGTGTTTTACCGTAATTAATGCATTAATGTTTATTTTTTTTCATTAGTGTGTACCACTAGTCAACTAAATGAATTTAACATGGCAAAGATGAATACAAATTTATTGATTAAATAGATTTATAGCATTTTGGAAAAAAACTTGGATGGATTTATTGCATTTTGCGGAAAAAATAATCAGTTTTTATAAAACATCTTTGAAAATAAAATAAAATAAGGATTTTAATTTTTTTATGTCATTATTACCGATGCTATGTGAAAGCTTGTAACAGAAAATTGTGGTTTTCATCTTGTTATTTCTTGGTACACTGAAAAAAATGATTCATTGAATTTAATCATTTTTTTTTAAGGTAAGTGGTTGCAATCAATTTATTTAAGCTACATTATAACAAAAGTTTTATATTTTATTTTACTTTACTAATCTTTTTAGTTTAAATGTAGCTTAAATAAATTGATTAAATTCAATGAATCATTTTTTTCAGTGTATAGAAAACACGTTTTTACCGAAAATTTGTCTAAAATGGATTTATTGCGTTTTGGAACCAAACTCTTCATATTTCCCCGAAGATCACACAGGAGAAGTGATAGCAGAAGGCTTAAAGAAGGCACTGTTGTCCTGGAGTCTGATTCAAAATGTTGTGCATCACCACAGACAGCGGGGTGAAGGCGACTGCGGTGTTTTGGCCACTTTGTCATTTTAATGCTCGTCATCAATGTTGGTTCCTATGGTGATTTTATTAGCCAGTAATTGAGATTATATATTATAATTATAAAATGATTTATTGGCACAGCTTTACACACTGACATGACACTCTCTCTCTTAAACACCAGCTGGTCACAGAGGCACTGCCCAGGTGGGGCTCAAGGCAAAGGTCCTAGAGCAACAAAAGGCCATCACTGAAGTTCTGTCTTTTGACAAAAACAACAGGCACCTGATCCCAACGTGGCAGGATATTGATGTCCTTGAGTCAGTGCATGCTGCCTTAACTCCTCTCCTGGAGTTCACAGACTCCCTTTCTGGGGAGTCATATGTGATGGTCTCATACGTGAAGCCTATGCTCCAGCTTTTTAGCTCCAGTTTGCTGAAAGTTTAAGAGGGGGACAATCAGCTCACAAAAGAGCTGAAGACAAATATAATGATGAGACCCTGACACAGATGATCTCCTTGACATGGCTACCTGTACCTTCATGGACCCTAGGTTTAAAGGCCAAAATATAGTATCAGACCAGAGAAGGTAGGGGCCATTTAAATGTGATCTGTGTCTGAGATCATGGATGAAGACCAGGGCCAATCACAGGCAGGGCCTTCTGAGGGAGCTGTCAGCCACTTGGCGTAAAGAAGCAATGCAAGTCATTGTGGAGTTTAAAAAAAAACAGTGCCAAGAAGATGATGCTTTGCCACTCACTGAAAAACAAAAAGTGGAGAGTGAGCTGGAAAGGTACCTGATGTGCCCTGATGCAAACAGTGAGTCTAATGCTACATGAACACAACTTCCCCAGATTGACTCAGTTGGCAAAAAAGTACTTGTGCATCCCAGGCACCAGCAACCCATCAGAAAGAATTTTTAGTACTGGGGGTAATATTGTTACATGCATCAGGACAGCTTTAGACCCAGAGCAGGTCAACCAGCTGGTGTTCCTAGCACCAAACCTGGACTGAAAATGATGAGTTATAAATCTCGAAATAAATCCATTTTGACTAATTTCTATACCAAGAAAGTGACAGGATGAAAACCACTATTTTCTGTTACAGACTTTCACATAGCATCTTTAGGTTATAATAACATTAAAAAAATCTAATCCATAATTTGATTTTCAAAGATTTATTATAAAAACAAATGCAATAAAAAGTTTTTTTTTTTCAAATTGCTATAAATATATTGAAGCAATATATAAATGTGCATTCATCTTTGCCATGTTATATTCATTTAGTTGACTAGTGGTATACACTGATAAAAAAAATTTATCAAAAGTTAATCAAAAATCGAAAGTTTTCCATAAGATCCCCTGGGTCAATGTGTTAGCATGACAGAAGCTTGCTGCTGTCGTGTGAGAACAATCAACAGCCGTAATTTTCCCTTCGTCCGAGTGCCTCCTACGTAAATTATTCAATTTTTATGGCTTACATTTCTTTCCCACCACAGAAAACCACCACAGGTTTATCAATGCTATCAAAAGTATTATTTTGTTTTTGTTTGTTTGTTGATCACGAAGTACAAGATGAGGAAAACTAGGATTCTGTGTATTCACCGCACCGCCATTGTTGTTTACATTGTGTGGAATGGAGTGCTGTGATTTGTTGAGAGGATTTATTGCATTCTGCAGAGAAGGAGGACGGCGTTTATCGCGTTGTGGGAAAAAAAGATGACAGAATAACACGCCGAAAATCGGATTTTGCGTAAAATGGAGATTTTACTTTTTAATACTAACCTGATACAATACTGATTTTGTCGGTAACGGTTTATCACGTGAAACAAAACCCTTCAAAAATACTTGAATACTTGAACTTCAGGTATGATTAGAGTAGGAATAACTTGAAGAGTTACTTTTTTTGTTTTCCTACTATGGAAGTCAATGGTTACCATCAGCTGTGTGCTTACCATCATTTATCAAAATATCTTCTTTTGTGTTCATCAGATAAAAAGAAATTAATGTTTAGAACAACATGGATGAAAGACAGGATGAGATTTTTTTTAGGTGAACTATCCCTTTAAATTGGTGGCATAGGTTAGACATCAATGACATGAAAACTGTACTGGTTCTGACCATACGTTATTGATGTCAAACCTGATTTGACACAATGGACAGCTGATAGGTGGCTCTGTAAACAGTTGAAATCAGAGAGAAAAAAAAATCATTGAAAGCATAGGATTTGCGCCAATTGAATGGGACACCAAGCTTCTCTATTCATTAAATTTGTCCAATTATATTTGGGGTGTCCTAAATCCAATACCTCCATTTATCCTTTATTGTTATTATTTTTGAAGCATATTTTTTTCTTGAGGTAATGTTCTGCCTTTCAAAAACTCAAAATGCTATACAGTGCAAAACTTTTTAAAATGCAAAGTGCATTTTGTAAAGTTTTGCAATGTATAGCATTTTGATTTTTTGAAAGGCAGAAAATGTGGACCTGCATTTATTACTTCCTGATGTGTGAATTTATCTCAGGGCAATACTTACTTAATTTAAGAAATAAAGTCAGCTCTTTTATCTAAAGTCCGCTGGCAGTGCATTTCCAGTTTCTGTTGTGGTGTTTGGTATTAATGCATTTGAGTCTTCAGGACAGGTTTATGAATAAAAAAAAGTGCAAGGATTTTATTCACTATTAAATTTCAGCTTTTTATCAACGTATTAAATTACAAACTTAGTTTTATGCATCAACCAATAAAAAAACACTGCGAGCTGTGATCCATTCAATTAAATGAATATATTTACATCATGTATAATTGTATTATATTTTCAAACCATCATTCGGTGCATAGGCCAGATCAAGTGCTTGTGTTAACTGTATTTACATGGACTAATCCTTAAACCACTACATTGCTGAACAAAATATAACAAGATTTCTTTTAATGTCTCATTATCACATTTATTTTTCATTATCTTGATATTTCAATAATTTTAATAGAAATAATGAGCCTGTAATCTCTCTGACACCTAATTTTTCAATTTAAAAACCATTGCCTACAACATGGGTCTCCAACCTTTTTGTGAGCAAGGGCTACCACAATGGATAAAACAATCTTGCCCAAAATCTCTACCCAAATTTTTTTTTTTTTTTTTTTAAATGTAAACACTACTAAAAGAAGCCAAGCTAATATAAAAAAATATGTGATAAATAAATATAAAAATTGAGGCTATGAATAAAATTTGCTTTTGCGGGCAACTCACAGCACCATGTTGGAGACCACTGGCCTAAAGCTTTGTTGCCAATATTGGCTATAAGTTTTAAATGTCATATGTACTTTTTCTCATTTTCAGCCACTTTAATTGTCAGTGGTGATCTGAACAGATTCGGCTCGCGTGCGATTCATGGATTATCACGCAAATTTAAATAGGAAAGTTTATCATTTGCCCGTGTTTCAAAGGCTTGCAAATGTAAACACGCAACTGATTTTAAACAATTTAACCGCAAAAAGGTGCTAAAGTGAGCAGCATTCTCTACGCACTGAGGCAAATGTGTTTAATTGTGTCCAACTCCAATTAGACATGATCATGCATATGCCCTTTAAAGATTAGATCTCTTGATGTGCAAACTTTAGAGAGTTGCGCTGCTGTGTCACATACTCAGGCACAAGCGAATCGGGCAACCACCCGGGGTGGCATTTTTCATGAAACATGGGGGGCAGCATGAGCAGTTTAAAAAAATCCTCTGCACCGCCACAAAGTGGTTTTCTGTCATCTATTATTTAAAATGTTGACTTTCTTCCAAATAACACACATTTCATTTGTGATATTATAAATGCAGGCCTTAAAGGAATATTCCATTTTCTTAAAAAAAAATCCAGATAATTCACTCACCACCATGTCATCCAAAATGTTGATATCTTTCTTTGTTCAGTCAAGAAGAAATTATGTTTTTTGATCATTTTAATGGACTTTAATAGAGCCCAACATTTAAAACTTAACTCAACACTTAACAGTTTTTTTCAACGGAGTTTCAAAGGACCAAACGAGGCATAAGGGTCTTATCTAGCAAAACGATTGTCATTTTTGACAAGAAAAATAAAAAATTTGCACTTTTAAACCACAACTTCTCGTCTATCTCCGGTCCTGCGTGACCTCACGTAAATGCGTAGTGACGTAGGGAGGTCACGTGTTACATATATGAAACGCACATTTGCGGACCATTTTAAACAATAAACTGACACAAAGACATTAATTAGTATCATTCGACATACAACAACGTCTGAACGGTCCTCTTTCTCAACACTTGTAAACACTGGGGCGGAGTTTCACGTTCGTCCTCTGTGACCTCTTGACGTCATGACGTATTGCGTGGGGTCACGCTGGCGCATCACGACCGGATCTAGACGAAAAGTTGTGGTTTAAAAGTGCATTTTTTTTTTATAAAAATAAACAAATATTTATAAAAAACGATTATGTGGTCAGCAAGGTGAATTGATAAATAGAATTTAATTCTATTAATTCAATTTTGTATATGTTCTTACCTCAAGTTAGACAAATTAAAACATACCTATCTTTTCTCAATGCGTGCACGTAATCTTTGTATAGCACGTCGTGAATGTGTTAGCATTTAGCCTAGCCCCATTCATTCCTTAGGATCCAAAAAGGGGTGAATTTAGAAGCCACCAAACACTTCCATGTTTTCCCTATTTAAATACATTTCAAATAAAATGTGACAATTTTCTAAGCGGATAAAAAATGAGAACTATGTTGTATGACGGAAGAGCACTTAGTTTGCAGCACTTTAAAGTGCGCCTGAATTCGAAGCACTGCAAACTAAGTGCTTTTCCGCCATTCTAGAAAAACCGTAATGTGATCCGAACAGTGAGTTTTGTCATCCGTCACACTCGTATTCATTGTTCATTACAGGTGTATTTTAAATGTGTGTCATTCGTTGGTAAAGAATTCAATGGCACAAGGACATGAATGGGTTTGGATGATAAATGATTCAGCTTAAAGAGCTTATTTGTTTTCTAACATCTCCAGTACACAGTTATTCAGAGCAGAAAAAAGGGAAAATGCAGCCAAATGCATCAGGTACTTAACACTGTCACGGAGTAAGGATCTGCGGCTGTAATATCATTTAATGATAATAAATCCTGGTTGTTGTTGGGGTTGCTGAAACACTTGTCCTTCAATTACTGGAGAAAAACAAGTCAAGTATGAAGTGAAGAATTTCTGACACGAAACAAACATCCTGTTCCAAATTACTTTCTGATTGGGACTGTATCTTCCATCAAAAATAAATAAGACATGATGATTAATGATGTGCCTTAAAGAATAACAATTTCAAAAACATTAGTTTCTGTTCTGAGGCTCCTAAAAGTATGTTCAGGAGGAGTGAGCCAATCCAATCACATCTTCTCTATCTCTTTCATCGCAGGAAAGCTGTGAAGGCAACTTTGGTACTGCTGCCGTTGCTCGGTATAACGTACATGCTGTTCTTTGTGAACCCAGGAGAGGATGACATATCTCAGATAGTCTTTATCTATTTCAATTCATTTCTACAATCGTTTCAGGTGAGCATCTCATACGGTGAGCACAGCTACACTCTCAGAAGAAAATGTCAAAATGTGAACCCCAGCTGTCACTGGGGCTGTACCCTTTCAAAACATTCATATTAGTGCCTCAAAGATATATCTCTATGTATAATGGTACATGTTAGGACCTTTTTGAAGGGTATTGCCCCAGTGATAGTTGATGATGCAGTAATACTTCACTTGCATTCATTAAACTGTACTAAGGCCAGAGAAAATTGCTGGTGAAATGAAAACTGAAATAGTTGCTTTAAATCTTTCTCTTAGGTGATGTCATTCAAGCACAAGTACACTTACGGAGATGATATACTGTAATAGGAATTATATATAATCTGAAAAATAGGAAAACAGTTTTTAAGGAGAAGTTCACCCAAAAATAAAAATCCCATCATTTGCTGACCCTCATGTTGTTTCAAACCAAGATGGCCCAGCAATAGCCAGAGTTTTTTTGTGATTGTTGCGGGCAAAAATCCTTGTGGCACGTTTTCTTAAATAATGTGATGGAATATGCAGAATATTTATGTAATTTTATTTTATTTGTATGATACAACTGCAAATAAGTATTTGAACACCTGTCTATCAACTAGAATTCTGACCCTCAAAGACCTGTTAGTCTGCCTTTAAAATGTCCACCTCCACTCCATTTATTATCCTAAATTAGACGAGTTTGTTAGCTGCATAAAGACACCTGTCCACCCCATACAATCAGTAAGAATCCAACTACTAACATTGGCCAAGACCAAAGAGCTGTCTAAAGACACTAGAGACAAAATTGTACACCTCTGCAAGACTGTAAAGGGCTACTGGGAATTTACCAAGCAGCTTGGTGAAAATAGGTTCACTGTTGGAGCAACCATTAGAAAATGGAAGAAGCTAAACATGACTGTCAATCTCCCTCGGATGGGGCTCCATGCAAGATCTCACCTCGTGGGGTCTCAATGATCCTAATAAAGGTGAGAAATCAGCCCAGAACTACATGGGAGGAGCTGGTCAATCACCTGAAAAGAGCTGGGACCACTGTTTCCAAGGTTACTGTTGGTAATTCACTAAGACGTCATGGTTTGAAAACATGCATGGCACGGAAGGTTCCCCTGCTTAAACCAGCACATGTTCAGGCCCGTCTTAAGTTTGCCAATGACCATTTGGATGATCCAGAGGAGTCATGGGAGAAAGTCATGTGGTCAGATGAGACCAAAATATAACTTTTTGGTCATAATTCCACTAAACGTGTTTGGAGGAAGAAAAATTATGAGTACCATCCCAAGAACACCATCCCTACTGTGAAGCATGGGGGTGGTAGCATCATGCTTTGGGGGTGTTTTTCTGCACATGGGACACGGCGACTGCACTGTATTAAGGAGAGGATGACCCGGGCCATGTATTGTAAGAATTTGGGGAGCAATCTCCTTCCCTCAGTTAGAGTATTGAAGATGGGTCGAGGCTGGGTCTTCCAACATATCAATGACCCGAAGCACACAGCCAGGATAACCAAGGAGTGGCTCTGTAAGAAGCATATGAAGGTTCTAGCGTGGCCTAGCCAGTCTCCAGACCTAAACCCAATAGATAATCTTTGGAGGGAGCTTAAACTCTGTGTTTCTCAGCGCAGGCCAGAAACCTGACTGATCTAGAGAAGATCTGTGTGGAGGAGTGGGTGCAAACCTGGTGAAAAACAACAGGAAACGTTTGACCTCTGTAATTGCAAACAAAGGCTACTGTACTAAATATTAACATAGACTTTCTCAGGTGTTCAAATACTTATTTGCAGCTGTATCATACAAATAAATAGTTAAAAATCATACATTGTGATTTCTGGATTTTTTCTTAGATTACGTCTCTCACAGTGGACATGCACCTTCATGATTTCTAAGTGGCAGAACTTGCAAAATCTGCAATTTATGCTGCGAAAGTGCGGCATATTTGAAAAAATGCAACCCCCACATAAATATGCAGACGTTTGCTGATTATGTGTTGAATCATGTGATCGCATAATCTCGTTTTTCTGGAGGGACTGAATAGCAGTTGCATGAAGCGATGTATCTTGCACTTCAAAGTAAATTTTCGACCCCCTACACAATAAGAACGGTTCCTTTAAAAGAAGGAAGTAGATGCAAGATCACATACATAGTATGACAGCTTGTAATTAAACTCCAGATTTTCTAAGCATCTGTTCTTAATTAAACACAGGTTTTTGTCACTTTCTTACCAGCTTTCTTAAGCAAATGATATTGTACAACTACACTTCCCATTACATTAATCAGTATGACTAGTCCTTTATGTTTGTTAACATATGTTGCTGTTTGCTGGCAGTAGTATGAGTGGGCAAGAGTGTGACGCAGTTTTTTTTTCAAACAGTTGAAATGCACGTAGGCACATCTCGGCACCAGCTGCCTGTCACTGCATTAATGGTTATGTGGGAGTTGGGGCCCTTGTTATTTTGATATTTATTTATTTCTTTCACGGTGTGCTGGGAAAATGATGTACTGTAGAAAGTTTTTCTACTCTGGAAATTCAGCTATCCAATAATTAATATGACAAGGTCATTAGGGTGGATTTTAGGGTGGCTGTTGGGAAAGATATGGGGGGAAAAGACCAGTGGCGCCCCCAAGGGGGGGCCAGGGGGGGCCGCGGCCCCCCCATAAAAGTCACTGGCCCCCCCAGTGGCCCCCCCAAACAGAATGAGATTAAAAAAAAAAAATTTTTTGTTGAGATTTTTATATTTAAATAATAGTAGTAATATGTATTCATTAAAATGTACACTAAAAGCACTATGTAAAAAAAAATATGCATTTGTATAATGTGTTAGATAGAATACGATCTTAACCCCTCCCCTCACCTTTACCCGCAAAGCCGTGAGTACGCGCAGCCGCACTGCCATCCATGTGACGTACACGTGACGTCCTGTTCGCTCCTGTTCAGCAATTGGATGCATTACAGAAGAAACTCACAAACTAGTAAGTAAAACTCAATTAATTATAGGTTATATAAAGCATATTGTTCCGAGCTTAATCACTGTCAGGGTTTAAATTGGGCTGGGGCACCAGAGACGTCATGTCCATTCAAACTGACCCTCCGTTTTTGAGCCAACTGGATTTTGCATGCAACCTCAAATTCACAGAAGCATCCATTAATCTGTTACTTGTCTTTTAATCTGTTTAATATGCGCAATATAATCAATTCTGTGCTGCATCCTTGTCACTTTTTGGAGATTTTCGCCGTTTTGATCATGTTAAATTTCTTTGTTCTGGCGTCATCAGCGTCTGAGAGCGCTCATGAGCTTTGCTGTTGCCTTTGGCTTTCTGAGGAATTAAAACGTCTAAGAAACACTCACAACATTTCCAAACAGTTAACTAATGTGCAGTTAACCTCCTCTGTGTAGAAAATGTATAGTTTAAAATGTGACCGTCTCGACGTTATATTAGTAGAGATTTCTAGATTCATCTTCTTGGTGCAACGGCAAAGGTCGCCAGAGTTCACGGGCACGGGGGCGCGGAATCACACATGCTCACATACGAGGTAACATTTAATGCAAAAGTCCGTTCCTCTAATAATTTTATCTAAACATATTTTTTTAAATCGTTATTGAACATTAAAACCAATCACGTGGCTAAAGCTTATGTCATTTTCGTTGTTTATATACTTTATGGATTTAAAATAACATTAATTTCATAGGATAATGCAGTTGTTTTGCAAAATGCATTAATGACACAATTAAAGTCATTAAACAAAACGTAAATAAACAAAACATGCGGTTTCAGATGTAAATATGATGCCAATATGTCATTATTCCGATTGAATAGTATTTCATATAAAAGTTAGTCAACACATTTATTTTGGAGGTTTTTGCATGAAAGCATGGGGCGCTCAGATTGTTAGAAATGTAAGTGCCATGGAAAAGACTGAAGAATCTATAATATTTCGTTTGATGTCTGTGTATGCACAAATTTCTGTGAGCTGTGCGCACTGTGCCCCCTTAAAAAAATGGTGCATGACGCCCATGCCCGGCACATAGGCTGAAGGTCTCGCTCTACTCTTGCCAGTGTACCTGCTGCGCTTGTGCGTGTGCACTCGCTGCCTGCGGTGCCGCGAAGGGAATAATGTGTTTCCATATATTATTGGGCTAACGCAAGTTCAACGATTTGCGCGAGTAGATTACATACAAAGTCAATGCAAAGACGCAATCAGACAGACGCGTCCTTGCAAGGGGGGATGCGAATGACGCGAATTGGGCTGCGCAATTGCCGAAAACACGCGCTTTTCCCTTCAAACGCGTCTTTGTGTGTGTGTGTGTGTGTGTGTGTGTGTGTGTGTGTGTGTGTGTGTGTGTGTGTGTGTGTGTGTGTGTGTGTGTGTGTGTGTGTGTGTGTGTGTGTGTGTGTGTGTGTGTGTGTGTGTGTGTGTGTGTGTGTGTGTGTGTGAGAGAGAGAGAGAGAGAGAGACAGACAGAGAGAGAGAGAGAGAGAGAGAGAGAGAGAGAGAGAGAGAGGGGGGTAAGATTGGTGCCCACGTCGAGAAAACTTAAGACTAGAGACGTGTTAAGGACTAAAGTATGTCACTCATTTAATTAGAGTATATAACTCATTGTATAGTTTAATAAAATAATGTATTTTAAATACACAATTCAAACGGTGATCGGTTGATACTCATCTTTGATAGATTAATACTATTCCACCATCTGATCTTTAAATTATTTGCAATTTTTATTTGTCTCTAGTAAATCATATACTAGTAATAAATAAGAATAACTATAGTCCAAGTAGCATTAAAAGCAAAGGGAAAACTGTTGACCATTAGATTCAGGCATAATACATTTTTTAATTGTGCCACCCTAAGATTTGTGCTGGCCCCTTTGTGCCCCCCCATGAAAACAATCCTGGGGGCGCCACTGGAAAAGACTCTCGCAAGAACCATGCATTGTCGGTTGTTTTGCTACAGATTTATCTAGATTTTCACGTATATCAAAATCCTCCAACATTTTCTTTAAAATTCTTGTTTTTACTTGTGATTTGCATTGTTGTTTTGCTCTCTGCTCTGTGCCTTCGCCACCGCATTTGTCACTACGCCACTGTCCCTATACATTGTACCAATGGCAGCTAACACTGTAAAAAAAATCCGTAGAAATTACAACGTTATTGCAGCTGGGTTGCCGGTAATTTACAGTAGATATAAATTTATGTTAATTACTGGCAAGAGTTTGTTCAAACTTAAATAAATTTTAAATATTTAATATATACAAGTCTTTATCTTTACCGAATAAAAATATACAATAACAGCCTCATGCAAAGCATTCTGGGAACCAAAAAATCATCATCAACCTTTTTCTGTTTCTTACTTCAGATTTTGTTTCCCAGAATGTTTTGCTTGATGCTGTTTTTTTGTTTTACTCTGTAAAGACAAAGACTTGTAAATGTTTAATGTTCATTTAACTTTGAACAAAATGTTGCCAGTAAAAAAAGGTTACACTTTATTTTGATAGTCTACTTTAGACATTCTACTAACTATAAATAACTTTGCAACTACATGTCAACTAACTTTCAATAATATGCAAGTATATGTCAACTAACTGTCATTAGAGTATTGGTAGACTGTAAGGGTTGGGGTTAGGGAAGAGGTTTGGGTTAGTGGAATAAATTGACATGCACATGCAAAGATACTTATAGTCAGTTGAATGTCTGTTGAGATATCATCACAATAAAGTGTTAGTAGATATTAAGCAGACAGACAACTAATTCTCTAAAGATTGGTAGTTGATATGTAGTTACACAGTTACTTATAATTAGTAAAATGTCTAAAGTGGACTATCGAAATAAAGTGTTACCTAAAAAAATTTTTTTTTTTAAATCTACGGTAAGTTAACGGCAACCCAGCTGCATTTTCTACGGAATTTTTTTACAGTGAACGCTCACTACGCTAAAGTCTCCTAGGAAAGCAGAGGTGAACTCCTTTGAACTCTTTTCCTTTTCGATCTTTAAAGTCCATGTAAAGTCTTATGTTAAAGGTGCAGTGTGTAAATTTTAGCAGCATCTAGTGGTGAGGTTGCCAATTGCAACCAACGACTCAGTCCACGGCTCACCACTCGCTTTTGAAATGAATAGAGATACAACTGTAGCACACGGTTAACAAAGTTTGTCTGTTAAGGGCAACATGGTATAGAAACATGGCAGCACAAAATGGCGACTTGCATGTAAGGGGACCTTCTGTGTACATAGATAAAAACGTCTCATTGTAAGGTAATAAAAACAATACAGTTCATTATGAATGGTCTTTATACACCACAGATAAAATATGTATGTATATTACATTGCATTTCTGTCAAGAGATCCTTTTAAAAGTTACACAATGCACCTTTAAATGAAAAATAATTACAGTATAATATTAACCACCCAGCCAAGTTTGAATGATGAAAAACAGCAAGTAAATAAGTTTTCCAATTTTTGGAAAATATAGCAGGAATCCTTGCTCTCAAACGCTTGAGGCATGTTCGCTGTCATTGCTGAAACCAAGGCAACTCGCGGGAAAGCTGCCGTCTCTTAACTTTGCTTAGCGATGGGTACACGTCCCCTTACTCCACAATTCATTAGTACATGGTTCACAGTCTTTGTAATGCGCTTCAACAATACATTTCTAACATTTATGATGCACTTAGGAACAATTCTCTGAATTGTCTTTACACGGACTTTAAGGTCTGGGGTTTCCTGCTTTCATGAATATTTTAGGTGCTTCAGTGTGAAAAATAGATTTGTTTCCCTGGAGAACATTATTTCCCAGCAACCTTTGATTGTTCGCTGCAGTCCGCCCTCGGCTAGAACCGTAGCTGACACCTCAGTAACATCTGCCAATTATTCTTGGATGAAGCTCTTCCACAGAGCTTGTTGTTTTATAGTGGAGAAAAAATCATGTGACACTCGAAAAATGGTCAATAATATTACATATCATAATTTGATTTCTTATGTCAAACGCAGTGGTATATTTTTTGAGCAAGTTGAATAATTTACCCAAAAATTTTAATTCTGTTACCATTTGTTCTACTTTAATGTTAACTTTAAAAGAAGATAGAAATTGGTAACTGACAGATTCCGTTCCCTTCACTTTTACTGAAGGTAAAAAGAGCTATAATTTTTCTTGACATGAGGGTGAACAAATTATTATTATTATTTTATTATAAAATTTTTGTGTCAGTTCTCTTTTAATTGCACTTTTTTATAGGCTGCCTTACATGTCAATCAGTCACTTCTTGCCTAATCTGATACAGACACATTCAGGGGCAGTTTTTCAAACAGGGTTTATTCTAGTCTCAGACTAAAATGCATGTTTAAGCTGACTTAATTTAAAAACAACTTGTACTGACATATCTGAACTTATATCAATGCCATTGTTTTGTCTCAAGATGCACAACAGTACTGTTTTTTCGAAGGTATGTTTGTAAAAACTACTTAAATGTCCTAATATAAATAATGCCTAGTTCTGGATTAATCTAAACCCTGTGCGGGTAACTGGCCCTTAAAGTTTCAGGATAGTTTTGGCTACTCTGAAATAGGGATGGGCATGATTAATCGACGATTGATAATTGATCGTTAAGAATTTAGTCGATGACGTTAATTTGTTATTGATTAATCAAATACTTTTTGCAGGTTGCGTAGCCTAGCGTAGCGTGTGTCTAGAAGCAATTAAATGAACTTCACTGTGTGGCAGCAATTCAACATTCCGTTTTGATTTCAAAAAAATAATAATGAAGAGGTCATGATTTTTTGGAACAAATGAGGTCTCTGTTTAAGAATGCGACTCGCAGCTGCAGGTTTAGAGCACCGCATATTCGAGCGCATATATGTTCCGTTTTTCTAACTAAATGTAGTTTAACTGTTTGCCACAAGTTGATCTTGTAATAAAGGTCTCATTGAGGAAAACACGCTGTATTTTTGTATTCAACATTTTTGAATTATAAAAGTTAAATAATTATTTTTTATTATAAAAATATTAATGATTAATCGATAGTCGATCGTTAATTCTTCCGACAATCGACTAAAAAAATTTAATCGAATGCCCATCCCTACTCTGAAACTATGCTCTGTTTATTTTTATTTTAGTTAACAAACGTGGCCTATAGCTGTGAAAACCAGGCTGAAGTTTTAACATCTAATTCTGAGATGCTGAGCATCAAAGTTTGATTTTAGCCATTATCTGGTTTTAATCATTGACATGACCTATCAAGGTTATCTATTTAAAAAATAAAAATAGTAATTCAGAGTCACATTTTCCTTAAGGGGAGATTTTATAAGACGTTTTAACAATATCAATTAAATATTTTCTTGTCCCCAGAGTACGTATGTGAAGTTTTAGCTTAAAGGGGACATTTCACAAAAAATTTTTAAGATGTCAAATAAATCTTTAGTGTCCTCAGAGTACATATTTGAAGTTCTCTCTCAAAATATTATATAGATAATTTATAATAGCATGTTAAAACTGCCACTTTGTAGCTGTGAGCAAAAATGTGCCGTTTTTGGGTGTGTCCTTTTAAATGCAAATGAGCTGATCTCTGCACTAAATGGCAGTGTCGTGGTTGGATAGTGCAGATTAAGGGGCAGTATAATCCCCTTCTGACATCACAGGGGGAGCCAAATTTCAGTTACCTATTTTTTCACACGCTTGCAGAGAATGGTTTACCAAAACTAAGTTACTGAGTTGTTCTTCTTCACCTTTTCTTGTTTGATAGAAGCACTGGGGACCCAGTTATAGCATTTTAACATGGAAAAAGTCAAATTTTCATGATTTGTCCCCTTTAAAGCAACACTAAAGACTTATTGCTCTTTGCTCCCCCTACAGGTTAGAAGCGTAATTGTTCATGACCACTGTCGTAAATACTGCAGCATAGCTGGCTCTGATTGGATTGTAGGTCTGCCGTAAAGCAAGTTTTTGTAGTTTTCACTCTAACTACAGGACCACTACCCGTCGGTTGGAAACTTCTTTAGTGCGGTTTTGGCCGATAGAGGGCTGCAAAGCGAATGTGAAAGTGCCATTCACCCTGTTTTGAGTGGATGAACCACTAATACTTTTTTGGAAACGTTATTTTAAGGTTAAAAAAAACTCTTGTGTTGCTTTAAAATACCATATAGATAATTTATTATAGCATGTTAAAATTTCCACTTTATAGGTGTGAGAAAAAATGTGCGGTTTTTGGGTGTGTCCTTTTAAATGCAAATGAGCTGATATCTGCACTAAATAACAGTGCTGTTATTGGATAGTGCAGATTAAGGGGTGGTATTACCCCCTTCTGACATCACAAGGGGAGCCAGAGTTCAATTACCTATTTTTTCCACATGCTTGCAGAGAATGGTTGACCAAACAAAGTTACTGGGTTCTTCTTCTTCACATTTTCTAGGTTGATACAAGCACTGGGGACCCTATTATAGCAATTAAACATGGAACCCAAGTCCAATTTTCACGAAATGTCCCCTTTAATTATCCATCAGTTTTAATAATGGTTTATACCTTAAAGCAACACTATGTAGTTTTTTTGCCTTTAAATAATGTCTAAAATTATTTCAGTGATAGAACAACTTTTAACTGGACAAATTGTACTGTTGCTGCAACCTGAGCAGCCTCCTAGCTGCTACAAGCACACTCTTAAAGTAGAGGTGGGGGGTAGAG
Source organism: Paramisgurnus dabryanus (assembly GCF_030506205.2). NCBI lineage: Eukaryota > Metazoa > Chordata > Actinopteri > Cypriniformes > Cobitidae > Paramisgurnus > Paramisgurnus dabryanus. The sequence continues at coordinate 15,447,869 of NC_133342.1, read as the reverse complement.
CACACAGCCCCGCCCCTCCCCCTGCCTCCAGAAGAGTGTCTGATACCAGGCACTGTTGCGCTTTTCAACCACATGGGGGAGCTGTAAGTCATTTTTACATGGAAACTACATAGTGTTGCTTTAATGCTATTAACACTAGTTAAAGCATTAGCTAATATAAACTAACAATTAGCATTATGTAAAGAGTTGAAAAGAAGATGCAAACCCCTCTAAAGGGCTTTTCACACTGCGCTTAACCCTGGGTTATCTTCATTCTAAACCCCGCTTTTAACCCTGGGATAAGGAGCGTTTCACACCTGTAATTTAAAAGCGGTGTTAGCACCGCTTTTTACCCAGGGTTATGAAACCCTGCTCCGGAGCAGGGTTAGCACCGCATTTGTGGTGTTAACCCCGCATTGCGGTGCCAAACGCATGCAGTGTGAAACGAAGCAGGGTTAGAATGTTATGACCCTAATTAAACACAGCTGAAGTAGCTAATCAAGGTGTTCAAGGTTGCTTGATAATTACAGACGGGTGTGTTGGAGCTGGGTTGGAGACTCCTGACCCAGGGTTTAGGAATGCACAGTGTGAAACGTCAACTTATGAATACCCAGGGTTATCTCTTAACCCTGTGGTTAAATTTGAACAGTGTGAAACATTAAAAAAATAACCCAGGATTCCGTTAACCCTGGTTTTAGAATAACCCAGGGTTAACAATTTCAGGTGTGAAAAGCCTATAAGTGTTTCTGATATGTTTTCTTGTAAATTCGCTTTTTTATCAGGCTTTCAATGGATTTTTCCAACAAATCTGTATTTCTAAATGGCCTGAGGCTGTGTTATGTGTATTTCCAAACCAGTCTCACGAAATTTCGTTATATAGACACGTACATTTTTTTATTCTTTTTTCATGATATTTCCGTGTTTTTTTGTGATCGTATAACGAATTCCTGTTTTCGTGTGATTATCACGAAACTGCTTTGTCCTATTTTCTTACCATTGCCACTCCGGTTTAGGGTTAGATTTACATAAAATGACATCCTGACCCAAACCCAACTCTAACCCTAACGCCAGGCGAAAAAACAGTATAGACCAATACACAAAGTGACATTCTAATGCAAACACCAAATCTAACCCTAAACCCAAGCGACAATAGTTTGACAATAGAAAGCAGTTGAGTAACCAACAAGTGATAATCACATGTAAACAGAAATTCATTATACGATCACGAACTTCCGCGAGACTGTGTAGGTATTTGATGCAAAAATATTTGGTGAATGTATAATACATGACCGCATTCGGTTATCAGTGACGGTTTTTCAGCTTTTGCATCTAAGCTCCTCATATGTTGCACCATTTATTGAACTAAACTAAGGTTAGTTAATTTTTGTTACTTGTTTATCATTAAAAACCAAACGCATGCATTGGCGCTACTGAATCTAACAGCAAGCAGCATGTTTTTGGTCACATGGTTATGTGTTAATTGAATTGACTGGTTAACCGATGTTGTTTTTGCTTTTTCAACAGGGATTCTTTGTGTCAGTATTTTACTGCTTTCTTAATGGCGAGGTAAGTCAATGATAAGTGTAATTTCATGCATGGAAAGATCTGCAAGATGACTCTGTCAATATACAGTACAGGCCCTTTCACCAGTCATAACACCCTGTCACCTTATCTGCCCTTTACCACCCAAACCTATTATTGCGTGGGAGGCTGTTTAGCACAGACACACCCGCTCTCAAACCCAAGAGGAACAGAGCAATTTATCAGAAGCCTGCAAACTGCTCCCCTGTAATCGACTCATTTTATTACGTGTGCTTCATCAACCTCATGCAAAGTTTCATTGGTAATATTAATATTATTGTCTTACATGACATTCATTAATCTGGGAAATTTCCTCTTTCATGGACAAACAGAATGGGATGATTAATATATAATACAGTATATTATTATTGCTGTTTTGTTTGAGGAATGAAATGCAATTTCCCAGAATCATTATCTGCACCGAAAAAGTCATGTTATTTTTCCATAAAGACCTTTGAATATATGACGTGAAACTGAAATCGATTGCCTTGAAAACCAAAGTGCTTAAAAGCTTTTAAATCATTTCTGTTTTACAGAGATTTATGCTATATGCTATGCTAGAACAAATATCAGGTTTTTATTTATCAAGATTGGGTGAAAAATTACTGTAGGTCGCAAAAACTCTAACATGGTGACCATGTTTCAACATAATGATTTATTTATTATTCATGTTTTAGGGCTCTATTTTAACGATCTGAAACGCAAGTGCGAAGCGCAACGCGCAAGTGAGTTTGTGGGCGGATCTTGGGCGCTGTTGCTATTTTCCCGGCGTGAGAAATATCTCTTGCGCCGGGCGCAAATCAATAAGGGGTTGGTCTGAAGTAGGTTCATTATTCATAGGTGTGGTTTGGGCGTAACGTCAAATAAACCAATCAGAACGCTAGCCAACATTCCCTTTAAACGCAAGGGCGCAAGTTCCATGGCGGGTTGCTATTATTATGACGGATTTACCAGGCGCACGCCAGGAGCGGTTCACAGCCGAGGAGACCGACGTCCTTGTACGGGGGAATCCCACGCTTGCCAGCATAAATCGGGCACGCCGTGTAACGGGAGATGGATCTGCCTCAGGATTTGACGCCAGCAGAGGACATCGCTGCGTTCACCCTCACCGCTGAAAGGGTTTGGGGGCTTTGAAATCGGACCCAAGAAACGCAAGAAAGGTCCAACCCCAAAGTACTCTTACAAATCAAGTTCATATACATTAAGGTTTCTTATGAAAACATTTTAACTATTATTTACATAAAATAAACGTAATACAGCCACACAACAAAGTTATGAAAATATTTTAATCGTTATTTGCATGAGAATAAATAAAAACTATCACCACAATGCTCACCACTATGATTCCCCTTATCTCGTGTATTAATATTTTTAAGTGTAACAATTTATGATTTGCAAAAATAACTGTTGCATCTGTGTAGATTAGATAAGCAAAGTGTATGCGCGTTGTGCACGCTATACATTATGGTCAAGCATGCGCCCTTAAAATAGCATAATGAACCACGCGCAACGCGCCACTGACTTTAGACTAGTTTTTTTTGGTTAGTAGCGCAATTGTTTTTTGAAACTGCAAAATAGCATAAGAGATGGTTTGCGCCGCAACACGCCTCCTTTTTGCGCTGAACCGCCCAGGGAGCGCAAGTTCATTCCCTAGTTTGCTGACGTGCATCTGTGGAGGGAAAAACCCCGCTGTGCGCCGGCGCAAAATACGAATGATACATGCGTCACTGACAAAGTCAATTGCGCTGGGTGCAAGATAGGGCCCTTAATGTTATTTATTTTGTTCCAGAATAAAAATAGTTAAAATGCAACTATAACAAAACTTTGCTTGTGGCTGACCTTTCACTACACCTGAAATTGTACAAATGGTAATAAGAATGTAGTAAAAATCCCAACCCGAGTGGCCCTGAAACTAACCCTGAAATCTGATTGGATAACAGGAATCTTGATTGAAAACCAAGAAATGTTAAATATATTTGCAAAATATTTCAATTAATGCAAAAGTGAGCAGGTCTTTGCAACAAATTTTTAAACATTTCCCTGCTTTATTTGTTTGTTTGATCAATTTCTATCTTTTCGAGGTTGATCGCTTTTCTTCTGACCCATAATTATTATTGCCCTTTTTAAACAGCTGTAACTTTATCCATATGGTAAAAACCATCAACGTTTGCATGCCTGACAGGTCTGTGGTTAATTGCTTTTTGTGTCTTTTTTTTGGATGAATGGGATGTATGGTTGCCTGGCAACTACTGATTAAACTTGCAATATTCATGACATTAACCCCTCTGCTCCGTTTTAACAAGAGCCTTAATATTTAACACGGGAATCCCACTCCTCAGGAAGAAATTAAAATCAAGAACTCATTTGTTCCACATTAATTTATTTCAGTTTTTTATTATTTGGGTAAAACCTTAAGAAGTCTTCTCATGCTTTTTTTATCATGCATCAGACATGACTTTTATAACACATTAAATGTTCATAGATTTGATAACTTTTTCTAGAGGGAAATTTAAATGTAAGGCCATCAATGCAAGACTATGCTTAAATATTGAATCTGTGTTAAGAAAAAACTGCTGGATTCTGCTACTTGAAGCTATACTACCTGTATACACTCACCTAAAAGATTATTAGGAACACCATACTAATACTGTGTTGGACCCCCTTTTGCCTTCAGAACTGCCTTAATTCTACCTACCATTTATTGAACAAGGTGCTGAAAGCATTCTTTAGAAATGTTGGCCCATATTGATAGAATAGCATCTTGCAGTTGATGGAGATTTATGGGATGCACATCCAGGGCATGAAGCTCCCGTTTCACCACATCCCAAAGATGCTCTATTGGGTTGAGATCTGGTGACTGTGGGGGCCATTTTAGTACAGTGAACTGCATGTTCAGAAACCAATATGAAATGATTCGAGCTTTGTGACATGATGCATTATCCTGCTGGAAGTAGCCATCAAAGGATGGGTACATGGTGGTCATAAAGGGATGGACATGGGGAGAAACAATGCTCAGGTAGGTCGTGGCATTTAAACGATGCTCAATTGGCACTAAGGGGCCTAAAGTGTGCCAAGAAAACATCACCCACACCATTACACCACCACCAGCAGCCTACACACTGGTAACAAGGCATGATGAATACATGTTCTCATTCTGTTTACGCCAAATTCTGACTCTACCATCTGAATGTCTCAACAGAAATCGAGACTCAATAGACCAGGCAACATTTTTCCATTCTTCAACTGTCCAATTTTGGTGATCGCACATGCAAATTGTAGCCTCTTTTTCCTATTTGTAGTGGAGACCCGGTGGGGTCTTCTGCTGTTGTAGCCCATCCGCCTCAAGGTTGTGCGTGTTGTGGCTTCACAAATGCTTTGCTGCATACCTCGGTTGTAACGAGTGATTATTTCAGTCAAAGTTGCTCTTCTATCAGCTTGAATCAGTCGGCCCATTCTCCTCTGACCTCTAGCCTCAATAAGCCATTTTCGCCCACAGGACTGCCGCATACTGGATGTTTTTCCCTTTTCACACCATTCTTTGTAAACCCTAGAAATGGTTGTGCGTGAAAATCCCAGTAACTGAGCAGATTGTGAAATACTCAGATTGGCCCATCTGGCACCAACAACCATGCCACGCTCAAAATTGCTTAAATCACCTTTCTTTTCCATTCTGACATTCAGTTTGGAGTTCAGGAGATTATTTTGACCAGGACCACAACCCTAAATGCATTGAAGCAACTGCCATGTGATTGGTTGATTAGATAATTACATTAATGAGAAACTGAACAGGTGTTCCTAACAATCCTTTAGGTGAGAGTAGTTCAGGGGAGATGCTGTACTAGTGTGCATCTTGAGACCAAATAATGTCACAGAAATATTTTAAGGTTATTTCAGTATAAGGACGTTTACCTGACAAATTAATCATTTTTATACATGTTTTGCCTAGAAACTAATTGTTAGTTTTATCGATTTATTTAATTGATTTCTACGTTTAAACTTCTGATGAACTTCACCTGGATGCATATTTCTCCACAGGTGCGTTCCGCAGCCAGAAAGCGCTGGCATCGCTGGCAGGACAACCATGCTTTGCGAGTTCGAGTGGCAAGGGCTATGTCCATTCCCACATCGCCCACCCGCATCAGCTTTCACAGCATCAAACAGACCACGGCAGTCTGACCTTTGCACGATTACTTTTGCTCATTTATAATTCAGCCACACAGATGGACTGCAAGTGTGTGGCGCGCTGGCGCGAGACGCAGAGTGATTGTTTGCCTTTCTGATGGCCTGATGGGTGTCTTCCAGTAACCTGTGAATTTAATTTACGAATTTTAAAAAACGTCCTTCTCAATCAGCCGTCCTTACCTTTTTAATTATACACTCTCAGAAAAAATGGTACAAAAACTGTGACGGTACCCTTTAAAAAAGGTTCTAATCTGTACCATTTACTGTATAGATATACCTTTGAGATCCTAATATGCACTCTTTAAGTACAAATGTGTACTTTTTTGTAAGGGTACCGTCCCAGTGAAAGCTTTTGTATCTTGAGAGTGTAACTAAAAAGTTTCCCTTTGAGCAAATCAAATGGTATGTCACCATATATCATCTGGTTTATTTATTAATAATTTTTTTATAATATGTTGGCAAGCATACTGTTATACTTTTACATTTTTTAAGAATATTCTTTTTCTGATACCTTACAGTACATGTATGTCTTGAACCGTCACGCAAGCAAATATGAAACCCCACAATTTCCTAAAACAGAAATCCTTTTATATCTTTTTAATATCTGTATCTGTCGTGTCCTCTAATGCAGATTGCGATCTGTTTACGCTTCTAATGTACCGTGAGCCCTGCAGTATCATTCAAATTCATCTGTGGAGAACAGAACGTGCTTTTACTCAGCCAATCTCGCAGGTGTTCATATCCCTCTGTTCTGCCATTTTAGGCTGGTTGGTCCTGCAGGGACCCGTCCTAAGCCAGTGAACTCTGTCTGGCCTCTGTGGAACAGCTTCCTTATTCGCAATGCATGACAAAATCACCTCATATATGATAGTTCCTGGCAACATAGGCTTAAGTCTACATTATAACCAGAGAAATGAAAGTAGGATGCATGATCATGAAGGAAACTGGGATGCTGATAGATGAGAAGAAAAGTAAAGAGTGGGCAGAGGTAAGATTAAATATCAAGAGATATTAGACTTTCTTATGGTATGACCCCCTTAAGTTCCACCAGATTACTTTTCAACAGCTTTTGAGCCATGATTGTGTGTTTGTGGTTGCTTACAAGCAAGGGTATGTGTTTTTAGAAATATTTCTGGACCTGCGGTTTAGCTTTTTGCCCAAAGCAGTTTGCAGAGCCTCTCCCCCTGGCTAAACTGTGGCAGAACGTTTGATTTGTTTCCATAGGCCCAGATTTCTACAAACTTTGTGTCAGCGACCAAAATCAATTGTTGACTCAAAAATGAAAATAAGCCGATATTTAAATGGCACTTTTCCATTGCATAGTACCCCAGGGTTTGGTTTGGGTCAGCTTACTTTTGGGAGCTTTTCCACTGGGTGCAGTACCAATCCTTTTTTTTAGTACCACCTCGGTTGGTGTTCCAAGCGAGCCGAGCTGATACCAAAACGTGACGCGAAAACATTGTAGATTACTGATTGGTCTGAGAGAATCGTCACTATCAGCATCATCGCTACTGTATAATGTAAAAGATTAGCTTTACCTTCATGCTAGCTGCGCTGTCTCGAGTAAACCTGTTGTCATCTGTGCTCTGCTATAAGTTCCCAAACTCCCTTTTAGCGATGAAAAACATCCACAGGTTGTGAATCAGGAACACCATAATAGCTTTTTTCCAGACTTGCAGTTTGTGGCAGCACATTTGCGATGCACACGTCCGCATAATGCTTAAATGGAACTTCAATGAGGCTCAGCTCACCTTCAATGAGGTCAATTTTTATTTTGTGGCGGACTGAGAAATAAATAAATGTATGGGAATGTACAATGACGCTCTCACTTGTATGATGTCACAGCAGTAGGCAGCGCAAATATAACGACACGACACGCCCCTCCCACTGCAAAGTGTTACTAAACTCGATGGAAAAGCTAACCAAGCCAAAGTGAGCTGACCCAACCTGACCCAAACCAAACCGTGGGGTACTATGCAATGGAAAGCACCATAATTGCTCACCGTCAAGCCATACACTGTAAAAAAAATTCCGTAGAAATTGCAGCTGGGTTGCCGGTAACTTACCGTAGATTTAAATTTATGATTTTTACTGGCAACATTTTGTTCAAAGTTAAATGAACATTAAACATTTACAAGTCTTTATTTTTATAAAGTAAAACTAAAAAAACAGCATCAAGCAAAACATTCTGGGAAACAAAATCTGAAGCAAAAAAACAGAAAAAGGTTGATGATGATTTCTGGATCCCAGAATGCTTTGCATGAGGCTGTTATTGTATAGTTTTATTCTGTAAAGATAAAGACTTGTTAATATTTAAAATGTATTTGAACAAACTCTTGCCAGTAGATAACATAAATTTAAATCTACGGTAAGTTACCGGCAACCCAGCTGCAATAACATTGTAATTTCTACGGAATTTTTTTACAGTGTAGGTGTATGCTACTTTCTTACTTTCAGCAAAACAATATAATATCGAAATAATATCGTGACATTTATTTTAATATTTCTATATCGATTGCCAGCTGTGACTGCAACTGAATCCAGGTTTATACCAGGTTTTGATTCATTTATTTATTTACCTACATTACATATGAATTATCTAAAGCTGAACCACCATTATTTATGGTAAATTGTAATCTGTCCAAATATTCTCATTGTAATGTATTGTGTGTATGTGTGTTTAAAGTAAGGATACTGCAATTGTCAAAATATCCTCTTTTTTGGGTAAATATTTTATATGTGGAAAAGTGTGAAAGTGGGTAATTTTTAAGTAAAATGTATTTGAAACATGACTTCTTCTGTCATCTTGTGTATGTTAATAACATGGTTTGAGTAGTTGGTGTATTTGAAGAGTTTCGTTCCAAAACGCGATAAATGCCATTTTTTAAAAATAGTTACCATCAAAATTAGTATTGTATCTGATCAGTATTAAAAAGTAAATTCTTAAATATCCGTTATGTTATTCTGTCATCTTTTATCCCTTTTTTATCCCCAAAACGCGATAAACGGCACTCTTACTTTTCTGGAGAATGCAATAAATTTGCTCAACCAATCACAGTGCACCGTTCCATGCATTGTAAACAACAATGGTGGCGCGGAATACACAAGGAATTCTAGTTTTCCTCATCTACTTTGTACTTCGTGATCAACAGATAAACAAAAACAAAATAGTAATTTTGATGACAATGATAAACCTGTGGTTGTTTTCAACAAATAAAAAAACACTACAACAAATTAAAAAACACCACAACAAATTAAAAACACTACAGCAAGTAAAAAAAACACTACAGCAAACTAAAAAACACCACAACAAATTTAAAAACACCACAACAAATTAAAAAACTCAGCAACAAATTAAAAAACAACAACAAATAAAAAAAAACTACAGCAAATTAAAAACCACTACAGCAAATTAAAAAACACTACAACAAAATAAAAAACAAATACAAAATAAAAAACACAACAGCAAGTTAAAAAAAATACTACAGCCAATTAAAAAACACAACTACAAATTAAAAAACACTACAACAAATTAAAAACACAACTACAAATTAAAAAACACTACAACAAAATAAAAAACACAACAGCAAGTAAAAAAAAAAACACTACAACAAATTAAAAAACACTACAACAAAATAAAAAACAACTACAAAATAAAAAACACTACAACAAATTAAAAAACACAACTACAAATAAAAAAACACAACTACAAATTAAAAAACACAACTACATTAACCTACCGGAAGAGGTAGGTACCAGTGGGCAACATGAGACATCGCTGATTGGACGACAATGCAGTTCGGATTTTGAACCGGAAGTTATTCTTCCTGTAGCGCATTTTTTCAAACATGAATGTTACAGATGACCCAAACGTAGCAGCTGCTGGGGCCGGCTAAGGGTACGGTCTGGAAACCGCTAACGATAGTAGTAAGCTAACGTTACATCCACAAGCAACGTAAGCATTACACTATTCTTATTAACTTACTCGAAGGTTTTTGGGTGTCTCCGATGGTAGATATTTCTTTAAGCCTTTTGCCACAGCCGCTGCAAAAGTTCAGGGATGGCTCAACCAGTTCTTTTCCGCAGTTTGGGCAAAAAATTTTGCTGTCCTTCCTCCTCTCCAAACCACGCACTAGAGGAAGAATAACTTCCGGTTCAAAAGCCGAACTGCAGTGTCGTCCAATCAGCGATGTCTCATGTTGCCCACTGGTACCTACCTCTTCCGGTAGGTTAATGTAGTTGTGTTTTTTATTTGTTTTTGTTTTTTTAGTTGTGTTTTTTAATTTGTTGTAGTGTTTTAATTTTGTAGTTGTTTTTTATTTTGTTGTAGTGTTTTTTAATTTGTTGTAGTGTTTTTTTTACTTGCTGTTGTGTTTTTTATTTTGTTATGGTTTTTATTTTGTTGTAGTGTTTTTTAATTTGTTGTAGTGTTTTTTTAACTTGCTGTTGTGCTTTTTGCTTTGGTATTTTTTTTTATTTTGTTGTAGTGTTTTTTAATTTGTAGTTGTGTTTTTAATTTGTTGTAGTGTTTTTAAATTTTTAGTTGTGTTTTTTAATTTGCTGTAGTGTTTTTTTTATTTTGTATTTGTTTTTTATTTTGTTGTAGTGTTTTTTAATTTGTTGTAGTGTTTTTTTAACTTGCTGTTGTGCTTTTTGTTTTGTTATGTTTTTTTATTTTGTTGTAGTGTTTTTTAATTTGTAGTTGTGTTTTTAATTTGTTGTAGTGTTTTTTTAATTTGTTGTTGTTTTTTAATTTGTTGTAGTGGTTTTTTTTATTTTGTTTTTGTTTTTTATTTTGTTGTAGTGTTATTTAATTTGCTGTAGCGGTTTTTAATTTGCTGTAGTGTTTTTTTAATTTGTTGTTGTTTTTTTAATTTGTTGCAGTGTTTTTTAATTTGTTGTGCTGTTTTTTAATTTGTTGTTGTGGTTTGCACTTCAGGGCCACCGTACATTGACCCCAGGGGATCTTATGAAAAACGTTCCATTATTTTACGCAAAGTCAACAAAAATCAAGCAAGACCAAAACATTTTTCAGCTGATCGCTGTCAAAAAAAATCAGCGACGACGTCCCAAGGATTACAGCAGCAATGACAATGTTCTTAATATTCATCTTGTCACTTTCTTCATATAGAAAACACATTTTTACAGAAATGAGTCAAAATGGATTTATTGTCTTTTGGAACCAAACTCTTCATTTCCATTACAATATTAGTATTTGTTTTGCACAACAATTTGCACTGTATAATGTAGTTTTGATACCTTTGAATGAAATTGTTGATAGTTTTACTCATTTTGATCAGATGTAATTATGTAAATATGTTCACCAAAGACAAAAATATTTAATGTACTTTTTGTATTTAAGAAAGTTTTATTATTTTTCCTACAGTATGTGTTTTTGATTCATTTGATATGGTACTTTTGTAACTGTATAAATTCAGTTAATTCATGACAAGCCATAAATGCCTTAATTTTGTGAACGAGAACTGTAAGGGTGTGCAGTATACATAAATGTTACATTAATGTCACATCTCAGTTCAAAGATAAAACATTTCTGTCTCTTAAAACTTATGTTTTGTATTCCATACTCATTAGTTCTTATTCCTGGCCTGGATTTTAAAGGAATGATCTGGGCTCAGCGACACGCTGTTCATTAAAACAGGAAACAGTGACTTTCAGTGTGTAAAAGCTATTTTGTGTGTAGTTAAATATTGCATATATGGAAGTCTATTGGGAACACATTCAGAGGGGTTTCATGGCAGTAATGTGAAGCTGCTATTAAACTCACAAACTGTACAGATGCCAGCAGCTGATTTATCTTGAAGCAGCCTGAGGGTGAGTGGGAGATTATGTAACTCCTTTACTGTGTAAAAGTCTTTCTTGGCCAGGCAGCAAATGGAGCATAATGTATTCGAGGCGATGTATTCGAGCTCTTTTTCCACCACGATTAAGAGGATGTTGTGATGCTATAACCTTTAATGGCCTGGGACGATTTAAAGCACTTTCAGTAACCTAAAGAAAAAACAAAGGGCAATGTTCTGTAAGTAAAAACAAGATTTTCACTCAATATACATCACTTACAGTGGCCCCTCAAAACACTTGGACACCTAAACCACACTTACAGTAAAGCCATAGTTTACCCAAAAATATAAATTCTGTCATCATTTACTCATCCACACCATCTGATAGGTTTGGCTACAAACATTCCCTAAAAAATATTCAGAGCAAAGAAATTTAAACAAGTTTGTAACAACATAAGAGTGAGTTAATGATGACAGAATTTTCATTTTGGGTGAACTATCCCTTTAACCATGTATTTATCCGATGCAATCGGTTGGCAAAGTGTACATACTGTATTGAGGTGGCAAATTCATATTAATTTGTATGTTTTTGTAAGTGTTTCTTTCGCTCCTCTCTGTAAAAAATATAATGTGCCTTAGTACATTTATATAAATAAAATTCGTAAATTCTATAAAAAAAATCTTGTTTTTAACCAAGATTTGAGTAGAAAAACACAAAAATGTGGGTAATTTAAAATTCTTGTTTTTTAAACAAGATTTGAGTAGAAATAACACAAAAATGTGTGTAAGTTAAGTAATTATAAATGAACACATTGGGTCTCATTCATGAAACACGAGCATAACGATTTTTTTGTGTAAATCGTTCGTAAAGTCCTTTTGGCGTACATTTTCGGATTCATGAAAATGTTCGTATTTTCCAAATGTTAGTTGGTACGAAAGAAATCTACACCTGCTCCCAGCCACGCGTAAATGGTGCGTTTAACATCCGAACGTTTTGCTCATCAAGAAGGCTGTATTTTAATTCACCATAATCATGTACATATTACACAGCATTTTGTAAAAAAATATTATACAGTAATTATACGTTTTTTCTTTTAACTTAAGCTCCAGAAATAGCATCTGCAAACGGAACACTTTAACCAAATACAGATTTCAATAGGGCTGGGCTAACGAAATTGTTAAGGAAATTGTTTCCTATAAAATGGCCAAAATCAGGCATAACACATTTACGATGGCTAATATATAGATTTGGCAGAGCGCTGCGCAAAAGGCGTATTTTCTGAGACGCGCAGACTTACTTGCCGAGAATGAAGACTGGTTAATGAGTTGTTTCAGGCTACCCAGACCAGTTCTTTTGTGAAAAGTTAAATCTGCTCAAATGTAAACTGCTTGTGTATTTTCTCTAAAATTATATTTTTTTATTTTTTTATAAGATTTTTTTGAAGTTAACTATTTCGTTTTTTGCAGTCAAGTTTCAGTTTGATTAACAGATGAAATTTCATTAACAGCATCTGTAATGTGCTGCCAAGCTTCCTTTTTTTAGGACCTGAGACGCCACTATGTATGCTTGAAAATAAAATTTGACTTTTTGAATTAACTTCTGATAATAAAACTTCAATTTCTGCATCTGATACATTTTTCTTTTTCATTTGCTTTTAAGAAGACATGTTGAAATCCTTCGTTTGGTGTCATAATATGATGCCCATATATAGTTTTCAGTCGGATTTAATGGGCAGTATTTATGGTAATTGAGAATAAGCGTGCACGCGCGTCCCATGTACGATTGATAGGAATTCATTAACAAATACACACATTTAACTATCAAATCTGACGTTTACGAAGTATTTGTGAATCAGGAGGAGAGTTTTAAGGGAAGGTCTGTTTACGTGCAAATCACTCACATATTTACTCATATATTTACGAATGTTTCATGAATGAGACTCATTGAGTTAATTAAACTTAATTTTATCATGTAAAATCCACCTAAATTTGTAAGAAGGAAATTAACTTAATTTAGTAAACTTAAGTAAATTCTACTTATTGTTTTTTGTTCATTTAAATCAGCTTTTCTAAGTAAATTTGACTTAATTTCACAAGTGTGAAATTTACTTGAAAAACCTGAGTGCAAAAATGTGCAAAAGAAAAATTAAGTAAATTTTACTTGTTATTTTTTCAGTACTGTGACGTTGGAGTTTTATTATTGTTTATCTTAGGGATGCACCGATATCGGTATCGGGCCGATACCAAGCTCATGTACTCGTAAAAATACCCTGATACCAAAGACAAGATACCTCACGTGACGTACTTTATGACACTTTATGACAAATTTGATTGGCTTTTTGTTAGTTGACTTCTTTAGCACTTTGACAACTTAAAAATTACCTGGCTTTGAAAATTTGTGATGATAAGCACATAAGAATGATTTGTTTTTTTTTCATAATATGAGTTTTAGTTGTTAAAAATAAAGATGCTGATATGTTCACTACTCTCACTGTGTTGTTCTTAGAAACTTGTCACATGAAAAAAAAACAGTACAACAAGCATCGGTATCTGCGAGTACTCATACTCAACCCTTAAAAAGTGGTATCGGTGCATCCCTAGTTTATTTGTATGTGTTTGTATGACTTACTTTGTATAAATTCATGTGAATTAGCCAACTTGTAAAATCCGTACGAATTCTTTTTCCAAATAGTAAAAAGGGATATTTGTTTGTTTTTAATAATAAAATAATAGATACAATGTATGGAGACTTTTGGTGTCCAAACGTTATTGAATACATTCAAAATGTATATAATAAATGTGGTTAATCTGTGCAGAATGCCTATGTTAACATAAAGGAAACTGTACATTAAAATGTAAGGTTAAGTGTAAAGTTATTCTGTAAAACAGAAAATGAAAATAAGTAACTTCAAAAAATCTTGCAGTGAAGCTTCATGCATGGCCATTAAACATGGTCATTTGTCTATATTAATTGCAACTGGAAGCTATTTTAGTACTCAAGAGAATTGCTTGCCGTTGCCTTAGAAAGAGAAAATCTGAGAAAATCTTTAGTGACCCAAAGCGTAAGCCTGAAAATCGTATTAAAACTGAAGGAGTTTAACTAAGAAGTTAATATGCTCAAGAGCTTTAGACCTCAGTGCAACTAAACATCCGTGGAAAGATACTGCTGTTCATTTTTGTAAGGATGACACTGCACAGATAGCCTATGTAAGTCCAAATTTAATGTAAGCCTAGACTTTTTTTGTGAAACACAATTTGAAAAAGTGATTAGTGATTGTTTTCTGTGTACAGATCAAAGTTTTATTCATTTTAGGATATCATTTAAAAGACAATGAACTTTCTGTTTGATCATCTGATTTAAAATCAGAAAACATTTTAAAACCTGAAAAAGTGGCTAATTTATACGACTACATTTGTACATTTTTGTACAATTTGCTTTTGTCCTGTGATGTTGGGGTTAGGTGCGAGGTTAGGTGTGGGTTTTTTGTGATGCTCCTCAGTTTTTGTACAATTTACTTTGAACAAATTCCTACAAATAGCCAACTAAATGGATTCTGTATTATTTAAACTTAATTATCACTGCATTGTAATACAAGAAGATATAGAATAATGAATCTCTATATTAGGGAGTATGTGAGGTTGACTACTAGTATAATTGCAATATCCAATAAATCATAATATTTCATAATAAATTAAGCATAAAAGTCAGTATTTCGTAATATGTTGACAATATGTTATATTGTATACATTTTAGTGCCTTACCCCTGCAAATAATTCATCCAGTCCTAGGTAGCCCAGTTGTTTTAATCATTTTACTAGCTTTATAATTTCTTCTTTAGTTTTAAAGGAGCGGTGAAACAAATACTCAATTTTAACTTGATAATTTGTTATATAAGAGGTCATCATAGTTAAATGAACATCCTGCAAGTTTCAGAACCGTAACGTTCGTGCTACTGAAATATAACAGTTTTTGGCACCAAGCCAGTATTACAGCCGAGTGTGGAATTCAGAGAAATATGATGTCAAAGTAGAATTGAAGCACCTCCCCACAGCCAAATACAACTACCACTTTTGTAGCCCCGCCCACAGCTTCGCGTGACACCCGTGTGTCTCAACAATCAGCAAACATGTCTTTAAAGATTGCCAAATGTAACCAACATGACTTTTAAATACATTTTTACTGAGAGACTTTTTTTTGACGCGGTGATCTGTTATGGTAGAGTAACCATGGAAACGGAGTCTTGGGTTGTGGAAGAACCACGTTGGAACAACACAGAAGCTAAATACTTTAATTCGGAGGCTCGGAACATAACATTAGGAATGCGTGGATAAAGGTTGTTTTTGAAGAGTTCCAGCTCGCGTGGGGAGTGTTTGATTACTTTGTGTACTGTGCGGATTCATTTGTAAAGAAGTCGATGCTGGATTTGCAGAGAGACTATGATTAAAAGCACCACTAATATTGGATCTGACAAAAATGACACAGCACTAACGTATCCACAGTAAGTAAAACATTACACTTTATTTAAGTTACTGCATTTCACTATTGCTTTGTTAGAAGAGATCGCTTGATATGTCTGTTTTAACCAGGGTGCGATTTGTGAAAAAAACAGAGGGGGGGATGTTTTCATAGGCGCCGATTTCTGTGACGGTGGGTACGCGTACTGTACCCACCACTTTTAAGTTCCGTCCATAATAATTTGACTTTTGGTTCGACTGTTTTCAGTGATTATGAGGACCAATACGAGAGAGAAATTTGGTAATCATGGTCCGAGCTAACAAAAATCCATTATAACATTATTTTTTTTATATTTCTAATTAAAATATTTTAATAGGCTATTCAGAAATGCGCTCTCCGCTCACGACGAGCTCTGATCGGAACAAACCCGAACCTCACTGTCTGCTGAACTTGCGCAGAAACATCAAAATATAACCAGCTTTTTAATTTTTTTTTTTTTTTTTTAAATAGTTTTAGGTGGGCCTGTTGAAAAGTGGGGCTGTGCCTGAGCTACAGGACATCATCTTTCAAAACATAACCTGCGCGAAAGAGAAAAAAAGAGACTGCATCTCTGTCCACAGCACATTTCAAAACATTTTAATTCATAAAAATAAATCATGAGAACATGAACTTCATCACTGCATTTGCAGGAATTGTAAAATCTTTTTTCTTTTTAACTCATGAAGCAGCCTAACGCAATATTTTTACTCTAATATCTTTCCGCACACATATGAACTGTGATCATGCACAACGAGAAAACGCAAGAATTAAATCCCCCACCCAGTACCATGGGTAATTCATGTCAAAACACTTATTTATGAATGGCAAAACTATTTGTATCAGAAGGCTAGCGATGACAGTGGGTGGTCCATTTCGGATTGTATTGTTCTATCGCATTGACAGTTCACATTACAGCACTTTACTTCGGTTAATAGACTACTTCTCTAGGCTAGCCTTTGCTGAACAACGGATTGATTGCAAAGTTAAACCATTACAGTAGAAACAGTTTTACTGCTGCTTTTAAAGTAATAACGTTAACTTTAAGTTACACTGCGATACTGTGCTACAGTGAAATGATATAAAAGACGGATGCATTACGTTAGTCACGTTAGGACGCGCCCGCGCCTCGCTAAACGCCTCATTGCCATTCTCCGTGGTGTGACTGGGACACTAACCGTACATTCACACGGGGCGTAAGCGTTAATGCTTAACGGAAGGCTTGTCTGAAGCGTAAAGAACAGCCAATCACTGTGGCCACAACACAAGCTCCGGTCTTCCATAAACGTAATTGGATGGCTCTGCCTAGGTTATTTGCATAAGGCGATATGATTGGCTGACGCTAGCGTTGCCGCTTGAAAAGTTGAGAAATGTTCAACTTCTGCCGCGAGCAACGGCACTGACGCGGCGCCGACGGATCCACAATTCACTTCGCCAACGCTTGACGTCACCCATTTAAAGTGAATGGGAAGTGTCAACGCTGACGCCCCGTGTGAATGCGCCGTAACTCTCCTTGTCATCATAAACAGATAATCAGATTGTGATGTTTATTCCCGCTTTATTAATATGCTGAATAATATGCTGCTGAACATGCTGCCTTCCTTCGTTTCAAAACGACCACAACCATCTCGCAAGTGTTGATAGGCTATTACTCGTGAGTTGTAACCGGGTGTGTAACCAATCAGATAGCGCCGTGGGCGGGACATTGAGCAAGTCTTCAGGGGCTGTCCACACGGAGACGCGAATCACTGTATACGCATAAATTTGTTATCGTATTGGCGTTTCATCCACACGGATCCGGCGATTTCAGAGAGTGAAACCGCTATTTTTTTAAACCTGGTCCTAAAGTGGATAAATCTGAAACCGACACCCTTGCGGTTTCGTCTGTACAGCCAATCCGTATATTTTGTGAAGCGAAAACGTCATCACATCACGTGTCGGAAGCGTCACACGTATCAGCAACAACAATAACGGCGGATTACGTGATTGTGTTCGTGCTACAGAAGCTACTAAAGCCTACTAGCTTTACAACAGCAAAATCTATTGCGTCTATGCAATTGTGGTGACCAACAAGCGATAATGGACAACACCATACGTTGGCTATGCGCATGCTCAAAGTCTTCTTCTCCGTGTATAGTGTATATCTGTGGCAGAATTACAGCGCCCCATACTGGTCCGGCATATATACTACACCGCTTTCAGTCGGTTTCAGTGGTTCCGTGTTTACGGATTATTTTTTTAGAGCAAGGAAAAAAAATGATCGGATAGGGAATGCACCGGCTTCGTGTGGATATAGCCTCAGAGTGGTGAATACAGAGAGGCTGCGCGGCAGCTATATCAGAGCCAGCCAAAGTAGCGAATTTTAAAAGTAAATTGACTTTAATCAAACCATGGATCCATGATAAGTTTTGTGATCCGTCTTGCCACTAGTGTAGTAGCAATGATCACTTTGAGGGGGGGATAAATTTATCCCCACCGGGGATAAAAATAATTAAGCAGAGACAGGGATACATTGACCAGAAAGGGGGAAATCCCACACCCCCCCGGCAAATCGCACCCTGGTTGTAACATCCGTGTCTTAACAAGTATGTTTGACTGTTTTAATTTACCAAAAACATTAAACGATTAATAAAGGTACAACACTTAACAATACGACGATAGAATATAACGATAGAAATATACAAAGTTAGTGATAGGGAGGACTTACCAGCCACAATTTAGATTCTGATGCCCGTGTTGTATACAGTAATTTCAGGCAAGTTGCGTTTGAATGGTCAAACACTCAACAAAGCTTTTTTATCATATAACTGTGGTACAGTATGTAACGTTACGTGTATCTAAGAGCAACCTCACAAGCACAATAGAGAAATAAACAAAGTTATTGATAAGGATTTATCAGTGGCAGTTTAGATTCTGATGCTCGCTTACTGTTTTGTTTTATGTTTTTAAAACATTTTCCCACATGTAATGATGGGGAATGAAGGTGTCCAATCATAGCAGTGGGCGTTTACGTCCAGGTCTTCAATGCGGCCCGCCCCTTCAAACGAACAATTTTTTCCAGACAGCCACTAATCCATGTTACAAAATAGCGTATTACTTATTGCTTTTGATGTTTTTGAATGTAAAAACCACGCAAACATCATAAGTAGACAACAGTATAAAACAATAAAATCGACAAATTCACCGCCCCTTTAATTATGTGTCTTGCTGTTGCATTTAATTGTGAATACTGCAAGCAAACATGACAATAAAGCTATTTTATATTCTGTAAAATGGATGTTATAATCAATCAAAGGTTTTGGTTCACTAAGAGCTGGTAACGTCAGGTTGTAATGAGGTTGCCTACATATTTTCATTAAGTTGTTTCTGTTCAAGCATTAAAAAAATAAGAATATAATTCTGAACGAAATGCCTAAATCAATTGGGGGGTCACTTACCTGTAAGTGCACGATGCATTACTGCCACCTAGTGTCTTTGATAGATAACGCAGTAACAGCTGTCTTGGCCACAGGCAATCTATTTCTTTCATGTAGTAAAAATATATAAAAGCAGTTCAAACTGTTTTAACCTGTGGTTGGGTCAAATAAGAACATTTTCTATATTTATTTAACCCATCTGTACATATTGTTTCCAAGCATAGAATCAAACATCCCAGCATGTTTAGTCACTTGAAATATACCAAATAAATAATAATTAATTTATACATTCTCAGAAATAAAGGTTGTCACTGGAACGGTACCTTTTATAAAGGTCCTATACCATTGTGGTGCAGATATGAGGTACCAGTGTGTACATTTGAGGTACCAATATGCACCTTTTAGGTACAAAAGGTTACATTTTGAAAAAGGTACAGTAAAGCCCCAATACAATCTTGTAACTTTTTCTTTAAGAGTGTATGAATATTTAATATGGCCAATGCTGTACACTCTGGGTTAAAAGAGACAAACCCAGTGGTTGGGTTAAATTAACCCAGAAAATGTTTGCATTTGATCCAGCAATGGGTTAAAACAACCCCAAATTTTGTCTCGAAACAACCCTGCATATATGGAGGTTAAATTTACAACCCAGTGGATTGGATTTGTCCCTTTTTGAGACAACAGTGGATTAAAAATAAGCCAGTGTATTATGTTCACTTTAAGTGATTAAATGACATCATGTGCAGGGAGACAGATTGGATAATGGAACACTGCATTACTTCACCACTGAAGGATTGTGGTAGACAGAGTCCATAAGAGCCGAGTTAATTTAAAAGTGTTAAATCAAGAAAGTCCCGTCCACTGCCACAGAAAATGAGAATTTCACTGCTTGGTCTTACATGTGAGGCAAACCTGATTGAAAACAGTGCACAGACTGACGGGTGATAGATGTGAAAAAAATTATTTCTTGGAATAATGCTGTTTCTGAAAAAGCTCGGGAGACTTTAAATTCTGCTTTCTGTCAGATAGTACAACACCTGCCATTTTTACCTGTGCTACTATTCAAGAGTTATAGCATTACATATGCCCCACTATATTTATTATATATTGTATGCAGATATAACTGTGGCTGACACTTACACTAGGTCGCAATTAAAAATTGAATTCCATTATGATAAACTTTTATGAAAGACATTTTTTCTCACATTTTTCTAAGCTGTATTTTGCAATAATATTTAACCAATTGTTCCCAAGGTGATTTTTATTGACTGTACAATATGAAGTCAGAAAATATACACTATTTTACTACTAACAAATTTTCATGAGAATGTGTTGGCACTCATACATTTTTTAAATGTGGCTTTCCATCCATCTATTAATTCCTCAATTCTTTCATCTATCTATAGCATGCTATTAAAGCCAGACTTCATTACCAGAAGCTAATTTGTCCCTGACTTGGTTTAATGGGAAGTGCTTGACTTCTGGTGCCTGTGACCACATTACTCACTCCCGGGCATCATCTTATTAAACGACGACTTGTTGCTTCAGACTACATGTTAGTGAAAGCATATGTGAGCCAAACGTTTCATACACATCTCCAGACATTCCTCTAAATGCAGATCTATTACAAGTGATGGTGTTATCCAGAAATGATGAAAAGGATTCAGAGAAAGAAAGGCGGCTGTTTAAATTAAGCATGACATTTAATAATTTATTGAACTTTTGATTCACAAAAAGAACAGGCGTGATGAATGATGGAGTCACTTTAGGCGAAACAGACTGTGGTGCCATATAAAAAGGAACGTTTGAAAGATGGACGGAGACAGATCATGTCAGTGGACCCATGGCAGTGGACAAACGCATGGGCTTTTGAAAAAACAAAACACATTAAAAACAAACGAACAGAAAACAAACAACTGACATCATTCTGTATCCTCGATCGATGTGTCTTGATAATCTAAAAAAAAAAAAGTCTGTTTAAAAAGAATTCAAATGATTCTACTTTAAACAAATTACTTAAAGAAAAAATTGTTAAATATCAATTGTTAATTAAAATACTAATAGATAAAATAAACTAACATGCAAGTCTGAGATTGATTTGCCATACCTGTTCAACCAGCCATGATATGTTTTACAAAAGCTGTTTCAAAAAAAAGACAGAGAGAAGATAAAGTCATATGTAACTAATTCTGCTTCTAGTCTGTATGTATTTTACACAAAGTCAATACAGGAATACTGTGGTTGCTGCTGTTTTCATTTAATGTGAATGCAATCCTATTCATGGTGTCCAAAAACTAGAATTAGTAAACGCTGCCATCTAGAGGTCAACAGTTATATTATCTGCTGATGGTAAAGTATAAGTGACTTGTTTTGTACTACGCTATATCTACAGTATGCATACTTGTGATGCTGTCCACAAACTCACCCTCATAGTTTATACAGCCGTTTGCATCTTCTTGCCCAGCCATCAGCTGCTCCACCTCATCTTCCTTCATCTTCTCACCTACCAAGCAGACACGACCACACACAGTCAGGTTATCAGCATGTTAGTCTCAAGACAAGATTGATTCCTCATGCCTTATCTTGTGCAACTAGATGTGCCAGCTCATCTTACTGTATTTTTCCAGTTATAATATTCTTCAATATTTAATAGGTTTATATAAAAAAAAAATGTATGGATAACCAATTATTAGAATAAAATAAAATAAAGATACCCCACCCTTCACCCTGCCCCTAAACCCAACGTCACAGGGGCTAAAGCAAATCATATAAAAGCATACAAATTAGAAAGAAAATTAAACGTACAAATCAATATGTCAATTAATATGACACTGTAAAAATGTTAAAGGCGGGATGCACGATTTTTAAGAAACACTTTGGAAAAGGGAGTCAGGCAGAGTGCCAAAACACACTTGTAGCCAATCAGCAAAAGGGGGCGTGTCTACTGCCCGACATCATTGCCCGGGTTGCGTATGTGTGTTGCGTATAACATTTGCTTTCAGATCGCGCACCCCACCTTTAACAAATTAAGTTAAACAATTTCAACTTTTTTTAAGTTATGTCAACTTATCACAAGTCAAAACTTATAAAGTAGGTTGAATTGCCATGAAATTGTCAACAAGAACATATTAAGCAATCTAAAACAGGTGACCGGTGACTTCTCTTTCAAGGTGCACGAATTCAAAATATATGTGTTTAAAGTGTCATGTGTGTTGCTCATCATTTCAAAATATGTGTTCGGTGCGTTATGTAAACTTATGTGCATCATATGCTCTTGTCAAAATACGAGCCTGCTGCACGTGCGTCGAAAGGGTTTATGATAAAAGAAATGCTCACGTTCACAAAATACTCACAAGACACTAATTTAACATTAATCTCGGATTACACATGAGATAAAGCGAGTCTCTTTATCATAAACACTTTAGACGTGTCTGCAGCAGGCACGTATTTTGACATCACTCGTGATGCACATAAGTTTACATAACGCGCCAAACACATATCTTGAAATGACGAGCCACACATATGGTGGGCTACAGTACATACATATTGTGACGAGCTTCACATCGTGCGCCCTCAAAGGAAGGAAGTCAAGTAAACTCAAGTAAACTCAGTGTAAGGACTAAGAATGTACATTAGATAATACATGAGTGTACTCATACATAGGAAATATGATGAAGATTTCTATTATGATTAGTATTATCATTGTTAGAATTTACCCAAAGTGGCGAGGACGTGTCTGAGCTCAGCACCCATTACTGTTCCATTGCCCTCCTTGTCGAATACCCTCAGACCCTCTACAAAGTCTTCAAAGGTTCCACGGTCTTTAGCCTTGCAGATGTGCTGATGCATGGGTAGGAACTGATCAAAATCCAACATCTTCACATGCATTTCTGCCAACACAATGGTGAAACGATTGTGGATTTTGTTATGGATCAATAAAGTGTGAACTAGGAGAAGTGAGGACTGAGGAGCTCACCTTCAGCTTTGGGTTTGCCAAGGACATGCATGACTTCAGCGTTTGTGGGGTTCTGACCCAAAGCCCGGATCAGGTCACCGCACTGAGCGTAGGTGATTTTCATCTCATTTGTTGGCGTCCTGTCAAACAGCTGGAACGCATCCTTGAAATCTACAGAAAGGAAGACAGTGGGACATTAGCAGACTCTTAAACCCTTCCATGCAGTTTGCCAACCAGCAGGTTGTAAGTTCATGTCTCGGTCGAATTCAAAGCCATAGGTGATGGTGGTTTAAAGGGGCCATGTCACAAGACTTTTTTAAGATTTCAAATAAATGTTTGGTGCCCCCAGAACACATATGTGAAGTTTTAGCTCAAAATACCATATAAATAATTTATTGTAACATGTTAAAATTGACACTTTGTAGGTGTGAGCAAAAATGTGCCATTTTGGGCGTGTCCTTTAAAATGCAAATGAGCAGATGAAATGCAAACACTGAATACAATGATGCTGGTTTGTTGAAATGAAAACGCAATTGTGCTGTGAATTATTTTCTCTTTCTCTTTGCACTAAATGGCAGTGTTGTGGTTGGATAGTGCAGATTAAGGGGCGGTATTATAATAATAAGAGCTCCTTACGACAACATAAGGAGAGCCAAATTTCAACCACTTATTTTTTCACGTGCTTGTAGAGAATGGTTTACTAAAACTAGGTTACTGGGTTGAACTTTTTCACGTTTTATAGGTTGATAGAAGCACTGGTGACCCAATCATAGCACTTAAACGTGGAAAAAGTCAGATTTTTATACCATGGACCCTTTAAGGTTTTGCTGCACTTTTGTTGGGTTTTGGGCTTCACCAAACTCAAGCAATCTTAATATATAAAATTTTGCTGCCCATATTGCAACACATTAACTTGCTGTTGTACTCTGTCAATGGGGCAGTACCCTTTAAAAAGGTCCTAATATACCCTTATGTACACTGTATGGTACCAATATATTACCTTTGAGATACTAATATGAACTCTTTATGTGCCAAGCTGTACTTTTTGGAACGGTCAAAGATTTTGAAAAGGTCTGCACATCCAAACCATCCAGAATTGGGTTCAGGGGCAGGGCAACGGATAATAAATCACAGTAATAACAACAAAGAAGCCCTCAAACTGATTAAAATGCTCCAAATATAATTGAATAGTACAACGTTTTGACATTCAGGTCCCATCATGCCTGATGAAGACCTGAAGGTCGAAATGTATTAAATTATATTTGAAGCAGTTTAATCAGTATGGGGGCTTCTTTGTATTTTTTTCTATGACTTTTTGGAAAGGTACCAGCCCCAGTTACAGTTAGGGTGCACATTTAAGTATTTTTTCTGACAGTGTAGTGAAACAATTCAGATAAACACTCTAAGGGGCCAATCACACCAAAAGCGTTTATGGCAGTTGCAGGCGCCTTTTTTGAATAATATTCTATGGGCAGGGAACGTTTGCGCGCTGTTTATGCGCGCCGAACGTCTTGCGGTTTTTGCCGCCAGCCGCAGCAGGTGCTTTTGAAGGAGCGCTGAGATTGGAGAAGCGCCCGACGTCATTCGCGTCTTTCTATTGTCCAATCGAATGAGGTGAGAGGCGGGCCTTTACGTTGTGGTGAGGGAAGTTTACAGTTGCTTTGAAGAACCAGCCTCCACTTGCTCACTCTCTCCTCCGTGTTTGTGCACCTCTTATCCTCAAACAAGGTTAGAGCAAGCGCCCTCTTTTTAAAGTTTCTGCTAATATGACAGTTAACAACAAAAGAGCGCTCATGCTTCAATATTTGATTGACAAGACAGCTGACTCGGTAGTTGCTTAGCAATATAAAAAGCCACGTCGCACTGCTCTTTTTAAAAAAAGGCAGTGCGTCGTGCCTTGCGTTTCCAAGCGTTTAAAGCGTGTTGGTGTGATTAGCCCCTTAGGGTACTTAATGCTTTTTGTTGGGCTACGGTACAGTAAAGAAGCTTCATAATTCACAGAATTTGTTGAATAAAAGGTACTTTTTGGTGAAAACGGATTGACACTACACTGTAAAAAATATTTACTTAAAAATATAGTTCATCATTTTTTTTTACTTGAAATTGTAAGCAATTGTATAAATTGTTTAATATTTCATGTAATAGTCTACAAATTTGTGCAAATAATGCAAAAATGATGAACTATATTTTTAAGTAATCCAGCCTTTATTTTTTCAGTGTATACAAAGGTTAAAAAGAAATGGTTTCTTTTAAAAACCTTTAACTTAACGGTTCTTTGGAGAACCAAAAATGGTTCTTCTGAGCCATTGCTATGAAGAACCCTGTAAAAAGTCAATTTAACCTACTATTTTAAGTTTTGGCTTAAAAAGTTGACATAACTTAAAATAATTAAGTTAAACAATTTTTAACTTGAATTTATAAGTTAAAGCAACATAAAAATATGTGTTGATTTGGCAAAAATGCAGCACATTTTTTGTGAATTGGTTAGTGAGATACTTTTGTTGTTTAACAAATCAAAGCATTGCCAGCATCTGATATCTCACCTTCAATCTGCTCAGCAGTAAATTCAACCTGCAAAAAATCAACAACAATTGCATTACAATAGGAATCTAGTATTATTTTATCTTTTTTGTTCTTTATTAAAGAAAAGATGACCAAAATCTTAAGCTTAACAGAGAAGATAATAAAATGACTGCGTGATAAAAATGTGCCATTTGTTTTTTTTTTTATTGGACACCTATCCACCACCCTGACCCTACAGACGCCCACGGATGTCAAATGTCTGGGCGCACCCGTCAGAAACAACGGTTTAGGGTTACACAAGCCGTTTGTCCCATCACTCATTGTCTAAAAAAATCTGTTAACAACCTTGGTGTGGGCTCGCAGTTGTACACCCGACACCCCTTTTGTCATTTCAGGGTGAACTTTGTTACAGGTCAGGGAAACTTTTAGACAGTGATTTAACGCATAGCACTGACAAGATACTTTTTATAGAGCACCTAAATATGATTTCTGTTATTCTGACTTGGTCACTGAGATTGAATAGCCTAATGGAAATGTTACTGGCAATATTAAGCCTCATTCACAAACACAAAAACATGTAATTACGTGTTTTGTCATGCCACAGTTTTACTGTAAGTAGACTCTTATACTTGAAACTAGTGCTTTATTGTTTAATTTGCAGAATAAATTAAAACAAATTGGGTTACTTTTGACATTATCGATTAGCAAAACAACTGTCAAAAAGAGTTAATCCAAATTCACCGTGCACAAAACACTGAAGCATAAGAATGATAGAAACAATGTTGTGGGATTGGAAAATAATAGATGCAAATTATAATTATCGGTCATCAGAGCCCAGCCATTATAAACATTGTTTCATACCACTACATATTTGCAGAATACAGAATAGCAAATATAGAGAAAGAAATCACAGCACATTATGGGTGGTCTGTGAAATAGCATAATGAAAATCACATTGAGTACTGCCTAAACCTCAATGGTTTGGAGTATATAAACGCTTCCCATAACCAAGATTTTAGACTATGGAAACGATGTGTGTGTTGGGTGGGCAATGTTGACCACCAAAATCACTTTTGTTGTGTTGGCTCTTCTGAAACCTAAGCAATGTGGTCAACTTTCCACTATGTGACCATGAAAACAAAAAATCACTCCATCTGCAAGAAATTAAATGTTGGGAAATGGATATACCACTGGGTATTACTTGTAATATAGTAAAGTATATTGTATTTGTATGTTTTCCGTGTCTAAATACATGAAACTTTGAGTTGCAAAAACATTTAAACGTGGGAACGATGAGTACCGAATCTGCACAATAACAAACGTTGACAACTGTTTAGTTTACTGCGATCTGCTTCTCCGATAAATTATGAGCTTCAACAAATATGTACGCAACACAATGCCAAATATATCTGCAATGGTCAACTCTGATCCTGGAATTTACAGGCATTGTTCAACAGCAAGTTGTCCCTGGATGCACCGCAGTATTATCACATGGTGTCTGATGTTGCTCAGAAATAGCTTGTGGACATCAAAGAGACCAACAAAAGCATAGCAGTTATCTTGGCGAGAAGGTCACATTTGGCCTCGGGAAATTCAATAGAGGAACTGATGTCAAGATAACAGACAACTTTTGTCCTTTTTAATCTTCAAGGTATAAAGCTCAGATGCCAAGCTGTTGTAAAAGAGCAACTAAAGTCATCGTTCGCGAGCAGCTGTGTCACCTTCCCTTTGTTCTTCAAGCATTTTTGATTGTTCACCAGTAAAAATATCTTAAAAACTTTAAAACAAGAGACTTTTATCAAAAGCAAAACTCAAAAAAAAAAAAAAAAAACAGTTTAGAGAATATCTTCAATGTCTTTTTTTCTTGTTTTAGCATAAATTGAACAAATTTTAGGGTTATGCTAAAATATATAAAATATAACTAAATATAATGTAAGCATGCAATCAAAGTATTACCAATTCATGTAACCGACCAATCAAATGCGACAATGCTGTTGCAAGCTCCATACTATAGTTGTATAGTCTAATTGTTGTGATGTCTTTATTATAGGTTGTACTGTTTAAAATTCACATTTAACTCATATTATAACTCAGTTGGTAGAAAATTGCGTTAACAGCCCAAAAGGTCCTGGGTTTGACTCCCAGGAAACACACATACTGATAAAATTGGATAAAAACACCTTGCGAAGGTTTTGTAAAGTTTTTGCCCCCCCTTGATCAATCGAAAATCAAGGTATGCAATAATCCAAGCTGCATATCTATCACTTAAATACATCATCTTCCCCAATTAACCTCAATTAAGACCCATTAGGCGAAGTGCATCACCATAAAATTACCTTGACTTCAGCGGGGTTAAACTCAGGCTCCTTAGGGGGTTCAGGCTCTGGGGGCTTAGGGGCAGCTACTGGTTTGGGCTCTTCCTTCTTCTTGGGGGCCATGATGAGGGTTAAGATGCGACACAGAGGGACAGAGACAACACAGGGTCAGACACGCTCTGGTACAGAGCTTTGGTGCTGGGGGGCAATTTATCCTCGTTTTTTCAGGTGTGCTCCACCCCCTCTGTCCCAGAATGGTGCCAAATACAAAGAGGAAGGCCATACAAGGCCGTACCTCATGGATTCTATTTAAGACACACTGTTCTATCATAACAGACGCTCTCGTCCATCTGTACAGGCCGAGTTTGATCATTAGGCTCGAAATCCATTGTTCTTGCTTTGATTCGTCTTCACACTCGGAGCCAGCATGGAGACATGGTGAAAAACACATGAGGTCACAGGCTGTTGTGAAGGGTTGGGCTTGGATTTGTCAGAATGCATGACAGATCTTTTCTGATTTCAGGTCTTCAGCTGTTCACGGATAAATTGGAACAACAGGATGTTAAATCGAGTGTAATCAGGCACATTTCCATGTGAAAGCTTCAGCTCAGTCACTGAGATGTGTGTGTGTGTGTTTTACAGAATGATAGTGATTCAGAATTTTAAGATATGGACCTACATGCAACGAGATACATTTTATTGCCTGCATTAATGGTGCCAGAAGTGGGAGATTATAATCATCATCAAGAGATCATCAACATTCATCTGTAATATGCAGAAGTCATGATGAATTTTCTGCCAATTTAAAAGTAATAGGAACATAATTTCTCCAGCGAATGAAGCAGAACTCTAATTACATCCAGGTCAAAAACTCTGTCACCCGAAAGGAGCAATTTTTCAGATCTTGCTTGAGATTTATACATCATGACACCATGTCAACCATTGTTTATTAAAACATAACTAGCAAAAAGATTAATCTGTATATGCAAAGAAAGAAAGTAATTATCATCAATGCAATCTCAACATGTGTGGGGTAGATCCACTCAAAAAAAAGATAAAAAATTGCTCATAATTGTTATAAAAGAAATATTTTGCGGTTTCACAAAACAATATTTGTGGTTCTTGATTTAAGCACCTTTTTTCTTGAATCACTCTTTGGGAACCAAAAATATATATATTTTTAATAGCTTTTCATCTTTATTTTTAGGAGTGTAATGTATCTAGATTTTTTTGGATTCTCATAATTTAAAAATAAAATGGTCCTAACATTTCTGCATTCACCTGAAGACCACCTAGAGTTTATAAGTGTTATAAATGTTTGGAGTCACAGCTGATTCAATTTAAGAGGTTGAGGTTAACTTGACAAACAAGATCAGCTGTTATGTGGCTTGTTGTTAGTTTAAACAAATAGTGCCTGGCCTAGTGTTTCAATCCATGACAAAGCAATTTGCTGTGCTTAATTGAAAATCCACTTTATTTTAAATCACAAAGAAGGATGAAAGAGGGCAAGAAATTAAGGTTGGATGAGTTTTACATATACAAAAAATAGACGTATTTTCAAAGCAGTTTATTTTGTATACAGTGTATTTGTGTGTGTGTATGTGGGTCAGTAACAATAACGGTTTAGAAAGATGAGAAATTCTAAAATATTTTTTAAAAACTTGTTTGCATCAGGTTTATTTCAATGCACATAGTGTATTTATGTTCATTTAATGCAATAAAAAATGACATTTGCACCATTTTTATGAAAGTTAAAGGACAAGTTCGGTTTTTTAGACTTGAAGCCCTGTTTTCACTGAAATTTTGACATTTGCGGCTGCCCTGAGAATTTTCGCGTGTTTGTGTTTCAGCTCCCACCTCTACAATGGGTTTAATGGTGCACTGGAACAATCCTTCCTAAAATGCATTAAACTTTCGTTTACAAAGAGGTGAAACTCACAGAGTGGTCAGGGGTGTTCACTGATATGCTCACACAAAAATCGCTGCAAAAGATGCTTTCCAACAGCTGTTTTAGCATTCGTTGTTAACTTGTGGACCTATTTTTCCAAACGCCTCACACCCGTACATTCTTCCGCTTAGAGCTTGAATAATAAACACTCCAGCCCAGGTTGTGGCGCTAATCCGCCTTTGCCAATTGCAAGCATAGAAACAAAGTTCCCGGCGCGGAGTAATACCGTACCTCACAGGACATCTAATACAAGTCAATGGAGTTGGTAAAAACTACGATAAAACCTGTTGGAATGCGTCTTTTGGAGCGATTTTTGTGTGAGCATATCAGTGAACACCCCTAAACACTCGGTGAGTTTCACGTCTTTGTAAACGAAAGTTTAATGCATTTTAGGAAGGATTGTTCCAGTGCACCATTAAATCCATTGTAGAGGTCTGAGCTGAAACACAAACACGCGAAAATTCTCAGGGCAGCCGCAAATGTCGAAATTTCAGTCAAAACCATTCTATTTTACCATAAACAATCTGAAAACAGGGCTTTAAGTCTAAAATACCGAACTTGTCCTTTAAGACTGAATGGACCTGAAAATGTCAAATGGTGCAACCGCAAATTGCACCAAAGAATGAGAAATATTAAATATTTTATCCACCTTGATGGCATGTAAGTGTAATCATCAAAATAATAATAATAATAATTTTAAAATATCATTTGTTTGGTTATTTCTAAATGTAAATTTTAATGCATTTTTGTAATATTTGTCCTGACATATGCCGAAAACAGCTCTGTTTTCTAAATAATCTTTGACAAATGATGTAAAACTGTATGTAAAAAAAATCATATTACACTAAACTTGATGATTATTTTTATTCCACATTTTTTGTGAATATATTTATATTTTCATTTAAAAAAAATACTAGTTACACTAATTGACACATACCGGTTACACCACATTGACATTTTTGCAATTATTCCCCAAATACAGTATTCTTTCAAAATGAAATAAAACCAGAAATTTTAGACTTGGTCCTCAAAAAAGAGAATGTATGCAATTTATGTGCAAATTTATTTTGAAAATTTAACCCTTTTACATTTAAAGGAACAGTATGTAAGAAATGTATATAAATTAATCATAAAATAGCCCTGATATGTCACTAGACATTAAGAAATCATTTTTATTTCAAATACTTATATCACTGACAACAGTGGTCTGGCTAGGATATTGTCATTTAAAAAGTGGAGTTGCAGCCCTCAACTGATGTTTATGTTGTCATTTTGTGTATTGGCCACCAGTTGTGTGATTGCAGTACCAGTTTTAGCCACAAGTTTTGTGATTGCAATACCAGTTTTGGCCACAATCCTACATACTGTTCCTTTAATTGAACCATACGGACACAAAATAATTAACGTCACGTCATTGAATGTGTTTACTATAAATGAACAAAATATAAGTGGAACATTACCTAAATTAGTGTCTAGAAAAATTAGCTTAAAAGGAACTAGTGAATTGTATGTGACAAATATATAGTCAGTCCATTCAGCAATGCGGTGTTCTTGTGTATCCTATAAGCATTAGGGACTTACAGGTTGGCAAAACCTGCCACAACATTTGTTACAGTAAGCTTGTGTTTGTTTGTGCTTGTGACCTGTGCCACTGTATGTGTGTGTGTGCATAAGTGTTTGTGCATGTGTGCATGCGTGCTGGTGTTCGTGAATATGCAAATAACTTATTTGTAATTTATAAGACAAGAGTGAAGTTGAGCCCCATTTTTGTTCTGGCATGAATCAGTCAGATGTCATGACTGTATATATTGAAATCTAGAGTGCTTGTTGATAAATCCAATACAATAAACATGCAAATATGTCCTTTTCAGCTGCCAGATACATCTACTTCACATTGCAACCTCATATCAACATGCATGTAAAACAATTCATGAATAATGAATGAGATATTTCATAAAATGCAAATTCTATAAAAATATAGGCCTATCGATATAATAAATACAGTACTGTGCAAAAGTCTTAGGCCACCATCACCAGCGTTGTTGTTTTAGCAAAGTTTTAATCTCCATCCATATTTATTTTCACTCAGATACAAATGTCTATTTCAGGCATCTGTCGGTATTTAGTGTGACCTCTCTTGGTACAAAACACATCTTGAGCTTTTTTTGAGGAGATTGAAGTCATTCGATTAGAATTAGATATTAGGATTTAATTTCATTTAGGTTTAAGAGATCCTGCAGTTTCCTGCTATTGTTCAAGTGGAGGGAAGTTTACCCTAAATACTTGACAATTCAGCTTATACTTTTATACTGTTTTTAATACTACATACACATTTCCTGTATTTTCTGTTTTTTTCTAATATAGAGACTGAGAATAATTATATATGATGATCACTATACAATTGCAAAAACAACAAATCTAATGGTAGCATGGTGTTATTATAAGTGACATTCTGCTTAATGATTTGTGGACAATGTGCTTTCCAATATTTTTGTGGAAAATCCTACAATTATAGAGAATTGTGACATTACATTTATAAATGAGAGGTTTGCAAAAAGCCAACTCACTCCTTACAGAAAACAGAGCTGGACATTTTTGGGCACATTGTTATGTGGAGACCGGGGCTAGTTGTCACACACGTTGTCTCCATTATAGCAAAGTTATAATGTTAGTTTCAGTCTTCATTTAGGATTGTTTTTGTCTATCTGTCATCCAAACAATATTCAAATGCATCATAATTTTAACTCTTGTCTTAACAAGTGAATAAAATACAATCACATGCATGCATTCATGTTGAACTGCTTTTCAGGACAAGAGGAAACTCATACATTTTTGTTGGCCAGCAAAGGTTTAATATTTGAACAGTTTAATGAACTGTTTTGTGTGTGTAGTTGTCAAATTCTGCTGAAAAACCTACAATTTGCTATTTAATGAGGGGTTCCTACTGTGAGAACTTACCCTGACAGCATACCCTGGCTGCTATAGAGATGGATATTATCACAAAAGGTCAATGTGTGGTCAACAAAATCTTTTTCCTGCGAGCAAAAATAATTGAAATGTTCAATATTTTTTATGTTTGTATATTCTTTTGTAGTCAAAACTTCAATGCATGTGCATTCATAGAAGCTCTCTTTCAAAATCTTCCTTCACTTCAGAAATATTCACTACAAAGTGTGACAGTAGCTCCAGTCTCATGGTTAAAATAAAAATAAAAACCATCCATGAAACTTAAAAGAAGGCAGTGATTTCGAAAACATCCATTTTAATAATGCCTCTCTTTGACACCTCTGTGAACTTAATACGAAGTCCACTTCATGGCCAACCTCAACCTGCCACAGATGGCAAGAACTGTGTGTGTTGGTCATGGGTATAAATGGCTCCAGTTTTGCATAACAACACAAGCTGTGTTAAGTCTATATCAGGTGATCATTGTTGAATGTATTTCAAACATGCCTGCCATGAGACAAACTTGTGAACCATGCGGGATCTGTCCAGAAAGTTATTTTGGCTCTGGCCTGTTGTTCACTTGGAATGAACCCTGGGAGGAGTTCAGATCCATTACAATGGCAATTGTTATGTGACCCCTTTTAAAGTGACCTTCATGTCTAAATGCAGATAGTAATGCTTGAGCTCAGCAGACAATTTACAAAGACCGTTGTGAGAAGACAAACAGTACTGTGACCCGGCATGCAGTGGCAACCCTGGAGAAGTAACATTTACAGTATTTTATTCTAATCTACAATGCTGGTTAAACTAAAAAATTCTTTACAACCATGAAATCCACAAATCGATGGAGTTGCATTGTCTATTAGTCATACAAAAAGAATCTCATATATGCTGGAGTCCTTCGATTTTTTTCTTGTTTCATTTAATGATTTTTCAGCTACAAAAAAAATGTTATGAGCTCAGAATTTATGAAATGCGTGTAGGCGTCTTCCGGTTTCAAATGACATATTTCAGCCATGCCTCCTGGACAAAGGCTATATATTCATAAGCCATGCGTCACTAGGGTCCTAACAATAGACCAGTATAATTGTCTATGGTAATTAAATACAATTTTCTTCTAGTATGTGTCTTTGTGATAAAACTATTAAAAATGTGTTGCTGAATAGAATTAAAATTGGTGTGACATTCTTTATTTTAGATCACTTAAAAGATTTTATATGCAATTAATTCAATATATGAATATGATTTAATATACTGTAGGCTATACAATTACAATATATTGCATTCATATATTATTGTCAGTTATTTACATTACAGTAAGAGATGCATAGGACCTTTACATATTAGGACAGAGAAAGCTTTTGTACCTTTATTTCAGACAGTTTAGCAATCCCACACAACACATTCAAAAATCTGCCTGTTTATTTACACAGTCAACTGAACTCTTCTGAGAATATAAGCAAGTGATGTCACGTCTGCATTTGTTTATGGTATTTTGGACATTCAGTCAAAATAATATTTTTTACACCACCAGTTATACATACTAACGTAGTTCCAGTTCAACATTTACCGTCAAACAATATTCCTTGAGCCTTCTTTATATTGAAAAATGCTCCTCTCAGTTGAGTTTCTCCGCAGTATCTCCGGACCACATAAATAAATATAGATGAATAAAATAGATACAGATGACTGGAAAAATGATTCATGTCAAGAAGAAATATTGTTCCAATCTCACAGCATAACAATGCGTTGATATTGAAGTCAAGGTTAAAAGTAAACACGTACTAAAAAGATTTGCCTATTGCATTGTGACACAAATTAAATAAACCATTATAATAAAATAAAAATGAAACCCACCTAGGCAAGATAATTTTACGCTCTCTCTTAACCAAAGGAACTTGTTTGTTGTTTAGTAGCTATTCTATTGATATATTATAGAACTGTTTAACCGTTTTTGTGGAGTATTGATCCAGTATCTTTTTTTGGGGAGCTGTTATTTTTCAATCACATGCCCTTCAAAGATGAAAAATTTGATCATCTCAACATATTGACTAGACATTAATGTTTCACTAAGGCAGTGATTCTCAAACTGGGGGTGCAAGATGTTGCCAAAGGGCTCCAGTTTTATGACATTTTGTAAAATACATTAATTTATCATAAATTCTACCTTAGAAAAACAAGGCTGCTAACCAAAAGCAAAGCAATTGCATTATTTATTGTTTTGTTTAATTAAAATTCTAAGTTAGAGATTGTTTTATGTTATTAATTTTCTTTGGTGGGAGTGAGCGCCAACGTATGGGGGGGGGATACGTGAAGGGTATACGTGAAGGGTACATTCACGAAAAAGAAAATTCTCATTCTCAGTTGTTTCTAATTAGTAGTGATGTAGTACTCGAGTCTTGGACACGAGACCGGACGCGAGACCGGACTCAAGACCGATTTCTGCTTTCTCTGACTCGTCTCGGACTCCTTCCTTCAAAGACTCGGTCTTGACTTGGTCTCGGACCACAGTGAGAGGAGAGGACTTGTAATTTCAGATCAAGTCCTCGAGAACAACACAATTTTTATGTTCATATAAAAAACACACAACAACAATAACAATAATAATAAAATGCAATGTTTTGAATTATTTGAAAATGACATCCCATGGTGCAATGCAAAGATACTGCCATCAGAGCCGTTTATTTATCTCCAGAAAAATCGGCAGAAGATGATGCGCGTGGTAGGGATTTTTTATTATAGTAAAAGCATAGTCCATATTAAGACGTTAAGATAGCTCCTCTTAACAATTCCCAATCTAGCTTAGCCTGTAGGCCTAACTGTTAATTATTAACTGGGGTTATATTAAATCATGAATATGGAAACTGACATGTTTTTATAGTCTTTGTCTCGACTCGGTCTCGACTCCTAAAGGACTCGGTCTTGACTAGGACTCGAATCTATTTGAAAACCAACGGACTTGGTCTCAACTCAGTCTCGACCCTTCAAAGACTCGGCCTTGACTCGGACTCGGGATAGGCGGTCTCGTCCCCATCACTACTAATTAGATTAAATGTCGAGAAAATGAAGAACCTTTGCTTAAAGGTGCAGTGTGTGAATTTTAGCAGCATCTAGTGGTGAGGTTGCGAATTGCAAACAACGGTTCAGTCCACTACTCACCCCTCGCTTTTGAAACACAAAGAGAAGCTATGATAGCCACCACCGGACAAATATGTCATCGTTGGAGACAACTTAGTAAAAAATGTTGTCCGTTAAGGGCTTCATGGCGGCCCAAAATTGCGACTTCCATTTAAGGGGACCCTCCGTGTATGTAGATAAAAACGTCTTATTCTAAGGTAATAAACACATAACGGTTCATAATGAAAGGTCTTTATAAACCCCTGATAATATTGTTTTGAATATTATTTTGCATTTCTGTCAAGAGATCCTTTTTAAAAGTGACACACTGCACCTTTAAGTGACCAGCTTCAGTTTTTCCTGGGAAAAGGCCACATCTTATAGAGGGATGTATCTCCTTACATGTTTCTAATTGAGCTTACATTGGTCAAAGTACAAAAATAAGTTGAAGATCTTAACGTAAACTCTAATATTACGTCCACACCCAAATCAATAAGGCTTCTGTATTGTACACTAAGGGTGGTTTTATATTCAGTTCGATGGCTCTGAACCCGAATTCGATTGCCCCCCATTCATGGTGGTCTATGTTAACATTATAATATCTTGTTCTGAACCGCGGTACACTTGCGTCATCAAGCTGCAGCCAAATGATGTTGCTAGGCAGCAGCTATAAAAGGGAAAGCACCAAAAATAGACATTGTTGTTCGTTTCCTCATTGTTCTTAATTTGAACCTTTGGCTTTGTTATCAAAAAACAAATTAAAGAAATCCACTTCCATCTTTCTGCTGCAAAAGTACTTAAATTGTATAAAAGAAAGTGGGTTGACCGATGATTGCAAAATTATGATTCGTGCCCAGATATACACATGTACGCGTCATCAATGTAAATTAGCTCAAACAAGCCGGCGAGCGTCATTATTAGCGGTTCGATTTAATTCGATTGTGTTCATAACAGTATCGCAGTCCACACGAGCTGTACCCCAGCCCACACTTTCCTGGTGGGCTCGGGTGCAGTTTGTGGATGTTCACATCATCCAATCGAACCAAAAAAATCGGAGGTGAAATTGACCCCGATGCGCACCAAAAGTGTTAAAGGATTATTCCATTTTCTTAAAAGAGAAATCCAGATAATTTACTCACCACCATGTCATCCAAAATGTTGATGTCTTTCTTTGTTCAGCCGAGAAGAAATTATGTTTTTTGAGAAAAACATTGCAGGATTTTTCTCATTTTAATGGACTTTAATAGAGCCCAACATTTAATACTTAACTCAACACTTAACAGTTTTTTTTAACGGAGTTTCAAAGGACTATAGACTATAGACGATCCCAAACGAGGCATAAGGGTCTTATCTAGTGAAACGATTGTCATTTTTGACAAGAAAAAAAAATATATGCTCTTTTAAACCACAACTTTTCGTCTAGGTCCGGTCCAGCGTGACCTAACGTAAATGCGTAGTGACGTAGGGAGGTCACGTTTTACATATATAAAACGCACATTTGAAGACCATTGTAAACAATAAACTGACACAAAGACATTAATTAGTATCAGTTGACATACAACAACGTCGGAACGGTTCTCTTTCAACACACTTGTAAACACTGGGGCGGAGTTTCGCGTTCATCCTTTGTGACCTCTTGACGTCATGACGTATTGCATGGGGTCACGCTGACGCATCACGACCACATCTAGACGAGAAATTGTGGTTTAAAAGTGCATATTTTTTATTTTTCTTGTCAAAAATGACAATTGTTTCGCTAGATAAGACCCTTATGCCTCGTTTGGGATCGTTTAGAGTGCTTTGAAACTCCGTTGAAAAAAAACTGTTAAGTGTTGAGTTAAGTATTAAATGTTGGGCTCTATTAAAGTGCATTAAAATGAGAAAAATCCTGCAATGTTTTCCTTAAAAAACATAATTTCTTCTCGACTGAACAAAGAAAGACATCAACATTTTGGATGACATGGTGATGAGTAAATTATCTGGATTTTTCTTTTAATACTATTCCTTTAAAACCACTTACCTGTCACTCCACCCTTTTGAGTGGGGGGTGAAAAGTTGATGTGTAGCTTCAAATTAATGTAACTTTGGCATTTTTTGGTCTAAAAGACTAATCTTGGTCTTGTTTTAAAGAAGACAATGTAAGGTTTTTCACTGATGTTTCTGGATGTGAAAATATTTAACAGAAAAATTGTTATAGCAGTTTAAATTTATTATAATAATGAAACCCCTAAATATGAATTGCTCTATAGTTGTCTCATCCATATACGTTTTCATTTCTACCAAGGAATTCTAGGAAAAACATCTGAGACAAAGTTGAAATTGAAACAAAACATACCTGAAAACTCTATTAAGACTCTTGAGCAATAAAACATCTCATTAGTTCATGGGATTAGATGATCGTCTGTGGTTTACACAGCTGTTTCGCAGGAATGCAGCCGTCTAGTAAAAGAAAGACTAAACCATTTATTTCAACACTTGGTCAGCCTCTGTTTTCTTTTACTGTAATAAGTTAATTCAATAACATTTTAACTTAACAGTATGAACACAAATGATCATTCAAATTGTGTAGCAGGTTTGAAAGAGGTTTGCTAATATGGCTCTACATTTCAAAGCTTTTTTTTCTACTTTTCATATAAAAAAATACAATTCTCATTCAGGCGTAATAATCAAGGACTTTGCTAATGTAACATGGCTGCAGCAGGCGCAATGATATTACGCAGCACTTGAAAATAGTCCCCTGCTATTGAAAGTAACCAAGGGGAGTATTTTCGGGCAGTGCGTAATATCATTGCGCCTGCTGCAGCCATGTTAAAGCAGCAAAGACCTTGATTATTAATATCTTATTACAATTATCTTTGGTTATTTTTTAGCGTGATGCTAATTGTCTAATCAGATTCAATGGATTGTGCTAAGCTATGCTAAAAGTGGTAGCGCCAGACCCGGAGATCAGCTGAATGGATTCCAAAATGGTAAAAATTAAATGTTTTACTCCAAGGGAGCAGGAAAATGAGCATATTTTCAAAAAAAGTGTCCTTTTAAAAATAAAGTTTCTAAAAGAGTTTTTCATAGTGATGCCAAAAATATATTTTTTTTTATCACTTAAAGGAATAGTCTACTCTTTTGCCATATTGAACTATGTTATTACCTCAACCTAGACGAATTAATACATACCTATTTTTTTCCAATACGTGCACTGTACAGCGTGTTGTGAATGTGTTAGCATTTAGCCTAGCCCCATTCATTCCTATGGTACCAAACAGGAAAGCCACCAAACACTTCTGTGTTTTCCCTATTTAAAGACTGTTACATGAGAAGTTATACCAGTAAGTATGGTGCCACAAAATAAAACTTTTTTTTGGTACCATAGGAATGAATGGGGCTAGGCTAAATGCTAACACATTCACAACACGCTGTACAGTGAACGCATTGAAAAAAGATAGGTATGTATTAATTCGTCTAGGTTGAGGTAATAACATAGTTTAATATGGCAAAAGAGTAGACTATTCCTTTAATAGTCTGTCTTTTTTCTACAAGGAACAGAAAGGTGCTGTGGATCTTATAGTTTTAAGGAACCATACAGCCTGAAAATAACTTTTTGTAATCTTTAATTTGAAAAGTGTACTATAGCATTGTGGCTGTGAATTTTGCACATGCAAGCACACCACCACTTACATAATGTATTCAGGTCCCATCAGTTACATGGGCAGTTGCATTCATTTGTAACCCTGATCATTTTGAGTACAAAGAGACAGTATTGCAGGTAAACATCTTTTCAGAACCAGGAATAGCTAATACAGGTTCAATTTTTGCCAAGACACCCATGTTGACAAACCAAACTGTCCCCAAATTATAGCAGAGAAACAGTTTGATTCCTTCATCAATATCACAGCATTTGGTAAGGGGAGCAGTCAGCACACACACACACAGCTTGCCAGGTGTCGCCCTGTGTTGTCGTTTAACGCAAGGGTCAACTAGTCAGACACCAAATAAAACACAACTATGTCTGTAAAGTCACATACATACTGAGGTCGTTTTTCTTCGACTGTTGATTTGGACTCCACTCTGTTTATGATGGTGGGGACTAAAGCCACTGGCCCTGAAACAGCAGGTGGGGGAAATGTTTCCTAAAATGTTGTTACTGTACGTTGCAGGCATAAGTGCTAGCAGAAGAGAAGAGTGTCACCTACTGGCCCATAAGTGATATGTGCTTTCAGGCTCAATCTGAACACAACATCATCTCAAAGTAATTCTGAGAGTTTTCACACAATGCCCATGCATGAATAATATAGAAACTGCTTGGGTATAATCTGTATTTCGGAAAGAAACTGACTTTCTGGTATTTTATCTATAGAGAGTGCTTTTAGCTTTCCTTTTATTGAAATTGCTAGTTGAAGAAGACACAGCCCCATTGTAAAGTGACCAAAAGATTTACTACATGAGCCAACACAGAGTACATTTTTATTGCTCATAGAGTTTTTCCTTAATTCTCATTTATGAGATTTTTGTGTTTGATGTTTTGGATTTTATATTTTTTCCCCTATAATAATAAAAATACAGAGATAAAGTATCAAACGATACTATAATTTGGTGCCTTAATGATATTGTACTGTTTGTAAATGTTTGATTTCTTATTTAATTTAAGACAAATGTGAGCTTTTCATATGGAAAAAATAATAAAAATTAACTAAACAATCAATTAAATATTAACTTGATGATAAATTAAATGTAATTTCCAATTTATGATGAAAAATTATGTGGTTTAAAGAGTCTTTCATGAGCCTTAGGAGACAATGTCAAAATAATGTGTCTGATCCGAATATTTTTTGGAGATAAAATGACTTAGAAAATGATGATACTGATGTGCTTAGTTTTAATGGGAGCTAATGGAACTTTTACAAATGGGACATCTGAGACTAGCAGCTGGTTTCAGACAGACGCTGTTATATACAGTATCATTACATACACTCTAGAGGAAAAAATCTATTCAAAGTACCATTTGAGCTAAATTGCTTCTTCACAATCAGCTGTTTTAAAGCAAATAATACATGTTGTGAAAAGCAATTTCAACAGATTTAAAGTAGAAGAATGAGAGAGAGTGTATGCTTATACAATGTATACATTGTAAGTCTCTTTAGATCATAAAGCATTTGCCAAAAGCTTTAATGTAAATATATATCCTACTCATACACTATTTATAGCCCACTGGCTGTGCTGATAATTGTAGTCCTGCTCAATGTTAAGTTGAGAAAGATTTTGTGTGTGTGTGTGTGTGTGTGTGTGTGTGTGTGTGTGTGTGTGTTTATGCGCGTGTGCGTTCAGGTCAACATAGGGGATCTTCGGACACAAGTGGCTGTCAGCCAGCCAGCACCACTACCGTCTGATTCATTAAAGCCCCTTCAGCGCAAGATCATTTCTCCCCACTCACCATCTCAGTGTGACACAGTATGTCTGTGCTTGTGTGTGAATGGAGAGGAAAGGATGCACTTTAATCCCATTTTTGTGTCTGTGAAGCTTCAGCACAAAATAACCCAAATATCATTTGTTATACAGTAGCATGTCCAAAATGGCCTCTATTTGGGTGAGAGCACAAAAAGTGCTGTTTTCATGTGTGTACATTTAAATACAAATGAGCTACTGCTCCCTACTCCCGAACAAACAGGCAGTGGGCACTTTTGGTTAAAAATAGATCTGATTCATTTGAATACAGTCTGAGACAAAAGTATCTTTAGACGCATTCATTCAAATTAAAACATTTTAATTAACCAGTCAGCTAGTGGCCATGAGCGGGGCTTTACCAGTGTGACATCACATTAACAAGAGAATCAAAACTGCATTTCTAATGGACTGCATTGGTTTAATGGGAATTATAAAAGAAGGAGAGGTTGGATTTTTATATATTTTTTCATACACTGCCAACACACGTTTATGTCCCCTTTTTATGTGCCCTTTAAAGTGACCTGAAAACGTTTTGTGTAGTTGCACCCAAAGAAAATTTTAGAAAGGTAGCACTAGATTCTGCTTTTGTCTGGTCTAAATCAAAATGTCCAAATGTTTAGCACTTCCCCAGGACACAAATAAAGACAGTTTTATGTAGGTTTGGTCTGATCAGATCAATAATGCTGATGTTCGGATAGAAACCCCTTGTTACTGACCACCTGATTTTTCAGGTGTTTAATCAGTGCGCCTTATTTTGATTGGTTAATCAGCATTTTTGTTGGTTTGAACCACAAGACATGATGTCCATTCCAGTGGACGCAGGGTCTGAAGGGGTCAAGTTGATTGTATCGACTCGGGATGCATTTTCAAATCCACACCATATTGTATACATGCATTGTGTGGTATGTAAATAAAAATGCAATTCCAAGTGTCCTACCTGTAAATGTAAATGCATTTAAGGAAAATTACATTAAATGACTATTTGTTTGCTCCAGTTTTTGCTTGACCATGTAAAACACATCTAATCAGTTTGTGTAATACATTTCCATTTAAATTTTGCACATTAAAAAGTGTTAAAAACAATCTATCAAAACTAGAAAGGGCAAATGTTAATTCAATTATTTAATTTGGAAATATCGAATAAAAAACAAATTATTGATTGAAAGCTGCAAGGAAGCGTGCAAGGAAAAACAAACAAACCCCACACAATGACATTGTCTGTTAGCTGGCCATAACATTGATTTCCGTTCTGCCAAATTGGAATTGAAAATACTCAGCCCATCCATTGGGAGCCCTGAAAGAGAAGCTGTCAAAAAGCCATCTCTTCTACTATGGATTCCCTCTCTAGCAAACAGACACTCACTCTTCTGAAGGATGAATCATGTCTTGTTATTTGTTATAAAGTCAACCATTGTTGTGAAAGCACTTATAGGGCTGTCAGATGAATATTCAGCAACTTAAGCTAGGACCAAAAGATTTTTTAGATCTTATCAGATTTAAAAAATGTGAGAGACCACGAACATGATAAAAAAAACTTGCACTGTTTTTATACGCCAAACCTAACCCTAAACCCAACAACTCGCAAGATTTAGACAATAGCTGTATCCCTTCTAGCCAAAGCCAAGAGATAGAAGATATGCGTTACACGCATTTGCATTCTCCTCACAATTATCAACAGACAGATCAATAAGTATAGAAGCCCTATGATTGCAGCACCGTTTTGAAGTGGAATCGACCAAAATGTGAAAATTATTACAAATACAATAATTATTATACATCTGGCAACACTGATCTTTCATCAGCTGGCTTTCTGATTGGGTATCGTTTTTGTTTTATCTAAAGCCGAATCACACCGAATATCTTGTGATGTGTACCCATCTTTAGAGGCAGTAAAGGTCCTAGAACTTAAAATTAAAGGAACAGTATGTAGGATTGTGGCCAAAACTGGTATTGCAATCACAAAACGTGTGGCTAAAACTGGTACTGCAATCACACAGCTGGTGGCCAATATACCAAACGACAACATAAACAACAGTTGAGGGCTGCAACTCCACTTTTTAAATGACAATATCCTGGCCAGACCACTGTTGTCAGTTATATAAGTATTTGAAATGAAAATGATTTCTTAATGTCTTGTGACATATCAGGGCCATTTAATGATTAATTGATATAAATTTCTTACATACTGTTCCTTTAAAGTTTAAATGGAACATATCATGAAAATCTGACTTTTCCACGTTTTAGTGCTATAATTGTGTCTACAGTGCTTCTATCAACCTAGAAAATAAAAAAAAATCAACCCAGTAACTTAGTCTTTGTAAACCATTCTCTGCAAGCATGTAAAAAATTGGTAATTGAAATTTGGCTCCCCCTGTGATGTCAGAAGGGGATAATAACGCCCCTTGATC
The DNA here is from genome assembly GCF_030506205.2 of Paramisgurnus dabryanus. NCBI lineage: Eukaryota > Metazoa > Chordata > Actinopteri > Cypriniformes > Cobitidae > Paramisgurnus > Paramisgurnus dabryanus. The sequence continues at coordinate 15,403,773 of NC_133342.1, read as the reverse complement.
TGCATTATCCAACCACGGCACTGCCATTTAGTGCAGAGATCAGCTTATTTAAAAGGAAACTTCCAAAATGGCACATTTTTGCATTCTTCTATAAAGTGGCAATTTTAGGATGCTACTGTATAATAAATGATCTATATGATACTCTGGACCAAAGATTTATTTTACATCTTAAAAAGTCTTGTGAAATGTCCCTTTAAATAAATAATTATTATATACATATATTCTCTGTGTTTGGAATGTTGTCTATTATGGAGGACCACAAGAGTCATGCAAAATGTAATAAAGAATTCAATATTTAATAACTACCTGGACAATAAAAATAGCAATTAATAGATTTGTTTAAAAATTCATTAATTAATCTATAAATAAATAGACAAAGTTTAAAAAAAAATCATTATGTAACATTTTATTAGGCAATAAAAAGTGAGATTATAAAAATAACGTAAAAATTAAATATATATCCATTAATAAATAATTCAAATTAATATAACAATTTACAAAAACAACATAAAACACTCAATAAGTTCAGCATTTTAACTTGCATTTATAAATTCTTAATTAAATAATGGAATTTCAAAATGTATTTCAAAAAGCGATTTAAAAAGAGAAATAAATAACTGGATTTATAATTTGAACTACAAATACAGGTTTAAATTAGGCATTTAAAAGGGGATTTCTGTTTAACATTTCTGTTTTAATTTCCCGATGGTTCTCCTTATTCTTTTCACTATTCGATTTGCTTTTCGTTTTAGCCTCTCTATTTAGCTTTTCCGTGACTCTTTGGGTCCTTGCAAATGGTCAAATGAGAAATGCAAATTAGATATGGCCAGGTGGATGTAACAAGCTCGCTGATTGGCTCTGATTGTACGTCATACGCAGATTTATAGATCTCGGATGAGGACCCAAACAGTCACGGAAAAGCTAAATAGAGAGGCTAAAACGAAAAGCAAATCGAATAGCGAAAAGAATAAGGAGAACCATCGGGAAAATGAAAACAGAAATGTTAAACAGAAATCCCCTTTTAAATGGCTAATTTAAACCTGTATTTGTAGTTCAATTTATAAATCCAGTTATTTATTTCTCTTTTTAAATCGCTTTTTGAAATACATTTTGAAATTCCATTATTTAATTAAGAATTTGAAAATGCAATTTAAAATGATTAACTTATTGAGTGTTTTATGTTGTTTTTGTAAATTTTTATATTAATTTGAACTATTTATTAATGGATTAATATTTCATTTCTACATTATTTTTATAATCTCACTTTTTATTGCCTAATAAAATGTTACATAATTATTTTTTTAGTAACTTTGTCTATTTATTTATAGATTAATTAATGAATTTTTAAACAAATGTATTAATTGCTATTTTTATTGTCCAGGTAGTTATTTAATATTGAAGTTCTTTATTACATTTTGCATGACTCTTGTGGTCCTACATAGTCTATATGTTCCTGTAGATCTGGTGGTAGAAGTTGGCGCTAGCAACACCAAGGTCATTGGTTAATTTTTCAAGGAAAAAACATACTGTAACTTGAATGAGTCTCTTTTGAAAAATTTGAAATTCAAAGCAACCTTTTTCATAAAGAACCGACAATTTAGTGGTATGGTTTTAAAATCAATTAAATTTGTTTTAAATAGTAAAAGTCCAGTCCAACTATAGCAATTTTAACTCTGTTTGAATTTCTTTCTAAATGTATAACTACAAATAAAGATAGATTGTGTTCTGGTATTGTAATGTCATTTTATTACTGCTAAGAGCGATGCCTGAATCTCATTATGGTATCATTAGGTAATGAATGTATTTTCTCTTGCAATATCAGCCTTATCAATACCCTAGGCAGAGGATTTTAATCAATAACCTGTCTAATCGATAAAGTGTGTAATTTCAGAACCACTAATGGAATTAAACAAAAAAAAAAAACTCCCCCTGTCTGTCATTAATTGATAAACAGAAATTCATGCCTCATCCACACGCCACTGATGAAAAGTGTGTTTTTAGACTTGGCTTGTTTAGGGCATTTGTTTTAGAATCTGTTTTTCCTTTAGTTCAGGTGTATGTACATGTATGAAGACAAAATTCTGCTCGGATCCGCACAGAAACGGTTGGCTGCCTGAGTCACATAGTTTTGTAATAGTGTATGCATGTCTTAGTCTTGTCTTATATTGTTATCTGTTTATGTCATGTCATGTCATTTCCTCAACGTGGGCTTTTGTTTAAAATAAACCCATTTTGAGTTCAACATTACCTGCACTTGGGTCCCATTACTTACTGTATTATTGCATGTGTTACCTCATTATTGCATAATGTTGAACATACTTCCTTGTACATACTCAGTTTTTAATCCTCTTACATAATGTCTTATTTATATTTATACTACGGTTACATTGAATGCTTGAATCTGATTGGCTGATGAACATTCTGAGGTTGGCCTCATTACAACATACAATTCCAAAATGTATACCACTCAAGTCAATGGCTTCTTGCTTAAACTTTATGTGAATATTTGGTCCAAAATAACAATCCTGATTACTGTGATGAACAAATATCAAATCATAACTTCCTAAAATACATAAAACCTGACAGAAAAGACAGAAAACCTGACGGTGGTGACATCTGACGGTGGTGACAAAAACCTAATATAGATTAAAAAAATAGATGAGTTGTTCACATTAGCCATTTTGTTTCCCCTCTGTTGCTAGCTACTTCAGACCTCTTCTTAAAAATGATACATTTATTTCATAATCTAATCTTATATTTTTTTTATACAAAGATGACGGTTTTGTCACAGTTGCAGAGTCCAAAAATATGAAGAAGTATAAGAGAAAAAAGCAAACATACAGGAGCTTGAGTGATCTTGAAGCATGCAGTAAAGCTGAAGATTTGAAAATGGGGTCCTCAGGAATGCAGTTGACCCTGTAGTTGTCTGATTTTATTGCTTTTTATAAATATCTGACGGTGGTGACGAATATGTGGGACACATTTTCAGCAATCACAAAATAATAGTAAATATTGTTCAAAACTCACTGTAGTTTTTAATACATATTACAATGTATTATTTCATGTGGTAAATATATTATTCAATTCAATTATTACTTTTGGCTTTTTTAATCAAGTTGAAATGATTATCTCTTAACCGAGGACAGCTGATTTTGTAGGCAATGGGCCAGCATATAATCATTAAATTAATAAAAAAGAAAAATAAACCTATAAAAGAACCTATGTGCAAAAGACCCCCTGATTATAACATTGATTCTTTTTCTTCATGAAAATTTTATTAATTTCCAACAGAATTAGCACTTTTCTTAGTGGATCAGTGATATTTATATTTGACCCAAGAATGGGTTGAAACAACCCAGCATATGTTAAATTACAAAACAGGTTGGGTTTGTCCCTTTTTAATCCATCACTGGGTTGAAAGAAATAAAGGTGAAAACACATGAATCTTGAGACATCCCTTTCAGCTGCAGTAATCTGGCGTTCCACAGAGCCAAAGGTTAATCAAAACAACACGCATCATGTCACAAACTACTTATTAGCTGTTCTGACAGAAACGCCTCATAGGTACATTGGATGAGAGTAAACATCTGTACATGACATTATCAGAGCTGGCTATCTATATATAACTTACAACCCCAGACCCCATGCTTATCCTAAGGCTGGCATCTAGGTGACCAGGTGCGCCCTCCTGCGTCAGTACACTGAGACTAGAGGCAGAAACCTCAGCCCATCTGGATGGTTTTCATCTTCCAACTGAGTGATCACAGGACTGTGTACCACAGCGGAGACCATAATTCTGATCTTTAACCAGACTGAAGTCAACTGTGACCAGCAAGAAAAAAACATACTTTCAAAGAATTGAACTTCAGTAAATGAAATGAATTATTTAGCATATGAGGGATGATTTTTAAAGAATCTGGCTTTGATTGGCCTAATGAATTTAAATGGTGATGAGTGTGATGAGCTCTTTGTGATGAAATCTTTTTTATTATTGTAAATGTAATTTCCTCCTAAGTAACCGTGAATGCACTATAAGTAGCCAACAGATCTGATTCTGAATGTAAAATCTTTAAAGCAGACTGAAGTGTGGTATATCATTAATGGACCTGGAAGAGCATAATGCTTACAACCCTAAGGTCATGGGTTCAATTCCCAAGACAGGTCGATTGATTAAAATGCCAAATGCAAGAATCAATGAAACATTATTACATAGATACAATACATTTCTTTAAAAAGAAGTAGGAAAGTCCAATAATAAAAAGCTACTTTAACCAACGCATGACTCTAATTTATTAGAAATAAACAGCTCCATCTATCCAAAAGAGGCTTTACACTGTCATGGTATAATACTTGATACATCTGCTCATGCTGCTGCTGTTTGTTTTGCGCCTAGCAGGAGCTTGTGCTTTAGGTGGATTTCAATGTTGCCAGATGGCAGGGAGAGATCAGAGGCTATCTGATTCAATGGCAATACAGAGACTAATGGAAAGACTGCAACATCGACCGTAACGATACATACAGCTTAAGAAATGCATGTTTGTGTATCATGGGAAAATGAAATTGCTGGTAGCCTTCAGATCCACACAGTGGGGGTTTAGTGTCACTGTGGAGGATTACATGGAGGCGTTAAATAATGTCTGTGGACTTATTATTTGTTTTTAGCTTTCTAGCTTACCTGCAAGGATACATGTCACCTTTTTGAAAATAATACATTTTCCAGTTACTTAAAGGAATTATTATTATTATTATTCAGGCAGTCATTCTTTTGTATCTAACTTAAAACATAGACGCTCCACAGAAGCAGATGTGCCAAGCTTTTAACAGGGTTCTCCAGCCATTCTATTTTAAACCTAAACAGCTTCCTTATGATGGTACTTATGTACTTAAAATTTATGGGGAGTCTGGTAATTAAAAATCACTATTTTTGGGAGAAATGTACAGCATGCCTCTAGTGGCTAAATTTTGCTATGCAGTACACAAACAGACAAACTGACTGCAGGTGTTAAAGGGGCACTCAAAGAGGCTCATTTTCCAGCTCCCCTAGAGTTAAATATTTAATCTTTACTGTTTTGGAATCCATTCAGCCAATCTCTGGGTCTGGCAGTACCACTTTTAGCATAGCTTAGCATAATCCATTAAACCTGATTAGACCATTTAGCATTGCACTCAGAAATAATCAAAGAGTTTTGATATTTTTCTTTGGTTATTTTAGTGATGCTAATGGTCTAATCCAGGGGTCACCAATCCTGGAGGACCTGTGTCTCAGCAGAGTTTAGCTCCAACCCTAATCAAACACACCAGAAGCACCTTAATTAGCTGCTTTAGGTGTGTTTGATTAGGGTTGAAGCAAAACTCTACAGAGACACCGGCCCTCCAGGACCAGGATTGGTGACCCCTGCTCTAATCAGATTCAATGGATTGTGCTAAATTATGCTTAAAAGTGGTACCGCCAGACCCAGAGATCGGCTGAATGGATTCCAAAATGGTAAAAAAAATGTTTAACTCTAGGGGAGCTGAAAAAATGAGCATATTTTTAAAGGTGAAATATGGAACTTTTAGCTGCAAATAATTTAATGTTATGTATAATATATTATGCATAACTATATTATCAGTGGTGTTTAAAGACCTTTCACAATTAATTGTATTTTTGTTATTGCCTTGCTATGAGCTGTTTTTATCTGCATACACCGCGGGACAAACTGTTCTGCAGAGCGTGTCCATTTTCTCAGAAGACAACATGTTTGTCTTGTGGCAGCTATCGTAGCTTCTCATTGCATTTAAAAATTGAGATTAGTTACAATATCACCATTAAATGCTTTTAATACTGTATGTGATTTTGGTCTACTTAAAACCAATAAGACCGCTTTGCTACTACATTAACATACGCAAGATTCCAGATCAGCATGCTCTCTCTTAACAGTTGTGAAATCACAGCCCTTTTTATAGATTCAGTGTGTATACAGTATTATTGTATGTGAACAGCTTATCTCTTTTCTGTTAAAGCAAAATGTGTGAAATGTGATCTTGTTACAGATTAGAATTTCATCCTAATCCATGAAGGTTAATCTATTGATATGGTTAAAATGGCATTTTTAGTGTGCATCAAAGTGCACTGATATGATTTGCTTTAAAGTATAAGTTCATTTTAGTTGAAGCTTCTTAACTTTCGCCAGCCTATTATGTGCATGAACTTTTCAACGTTTTATGTTCCCTTCGTGCCTTCTATTTTACGGTTCTAATGTGAGCAAATAGTCACATAGCAATAAGACCTTTCCATAAGAGCTGGAGTTCAGGCCACATGGGTGAATGTAAATAGAGCATTTTCATCCCCCATTGTTTGAATAGTGCAAGTAAAAATTTTCCATTTATTCTTATGTGAGAGACACCTCCTTTTGCCCCAAATGTTAAAGGTTCAGACTGAGTTTGAGTAGTCTGTCTCCTAATAAAAAAGGTCGAATTCTGCTTGAGCCTATACTGCACATTTTACCTGAACCAATAAGATATCAAGATGACAGAGTAAAATTTAATAATAAAGTGCTAGCACCCCTGGATTTCAAGACATCACCTTTCTAGTCAATGCACAAAGAAATCCTACTCATGAAATAAGGAGCAAATTTCATTATAGCCTGGTCATGGATGATTTTCAAAGCCAAAGCGAGGTATGCTGATTTTATGCTGCCTTGTCAGAGAGCTTATAAAGTGATGGATGACTCCTGATGTGTTTACGTAATAAGATATTCAATGAAGAATAAAACTTCATCATATCTTTAGTACAATCATTTATGGAGAGTAAATGGTTCCATGCAGATCTGTTTTTGCGGCACAACATAGCTTTTGTAATCATTTCTAAACATCAAAACAAACCGTGATTGATTACGTGGCATATACATCAGACAGCTCTTACTATATACATCTGCAAAAAAGACCAAACCGTTGCCATAATCAAACAGGTGAGTATGAATTATTAAAAATCCTCTTTAGTACACAACTTTTTGTGTAAATGTAGCTTAGTTTGTTGATCATTGTGTTAGTGGTGCAAAGGTCTTGGGTTTGATTCGAGAACACATATATTGATTGACTCTATTACTTGAATAAAAGCATCTGCCAGACCCATAAATGTAATTGATGGGCTTTAATAAGATTTAGATTAGGAGCTTCAGCAGAAAGAAAATTACCAATAAGTAATTATTTAAATTAATTTTTGCTTCTTGTACAGGTGAACCTTATGACAGAAAATGTGTAATATAACAAACAACTTGGGTTTCACCATTATTTTTAGTTTGATACATGTGGTCAAAAAGCCTTATTTAATGCTATTTCATCTTATTTCTCCCCCTTTATGCTGAAACACAATCACTGATCACAACAGGTGACAGAGCTGTTAGTAAATGTCACTATTTGTTTTAACAAAATACTTTTGATATATTCTGCTATGTGATGATGTAAATCATATTAACTTTCTCTCCTCAGATCAAACATTCGATTTAGATTTTTTTTGTTGAAGTTCTTTCCAACAATTATTTGCAGATTATAGAAGCTTGTTTTGGAATTAGATTTTTAAATCTTCTTAGGGATTTTTGCCCACTGCAACGTGAAGCAAGTAATTTGGACAAGCAAGCAACACGCCTCAAGAGGATTATTTTCTGTTCTGAAAGAAATAAGTATTTTAAAGTATAAAGGTTGTTTAGGCTAAATACATTGCATAACATTAGTTTAAGTCCAACCAATGATGGATGAAAATCAATAGACCTTTCCCTACCAATTCATCTTCATACAAAGCTGTGTTGAGGTTTGCACAGTTTACATAATACACACTGATTGTTTATCTATGCATTAACTGTTCTATGGTTACATCAATGCATATCTTCTGCTTACTGAGGCAAGAATGACATTTACTATTGATCATATTAAATTTGAATAAACCCATGAGCCTAAATTTAAAATTTAGCATTTGTGCTATGGTCACAAAAATGATAATACCCCAAAATTGCAGGATTTGGAAAGAAGCCATGCTTGTCTGCACAACTTTATTCTGAACTTTTTCCTTTTTAAGGGAAAACTTTTGATTATTCAAGTCATTTTTAAGGACCACGCTGTCAAATAAACATCATCAAAGTAATTTCAAGAGGTAAACATCAAAAATCCTTATCTTATGTATCAAATATAACTTGAATTAGCATAAGGGAATTGAAATACTTGCCAAAGCATGCATTTTGATGTGCACTATTCATCCGATCTGCTTTAACCTTACTTTGAAACTTGAAGAGTATATTTTAATTAGCAAAGGCTTTTAGTGTATTCAGATGCACTGTGTATATGCATAGCCTACAGTTGAATTACAAGGCTGTCATTCCAAGAAAGAGTGTTTGTCAAATAATTGTGTAAATAAAATCATTTGGATAATATAAATGAAGCCAGGAAAATGTGTAAATCAAGGTTTTATCATAAGTGGACTCCAGGGACAGTTCAAGAAACGTATGTATTTAATGAGAAAGCAAATATTAAAACCTTCGCTGAAAGACGTATTTCATTGGCCAGATAAAATATGAATCCAAACGTTCCCCAACATTGTATTTGCATAATTTTATTGGTCGCATTACATGGTGTCGACGCGCACCGCTAAGAAATGCTCGTTTTGCCAACATAAAGTACAGCACTGAATGCGCAGCTTGTGCGAAGGGGGCGGGAAGCGCGTGTTGTCTTCAGTGACCATTAGCCAATCAGATCCCTCACGCTTTCTCGTAAGCCAATCAACGTCGTTTACGGTTCTCCGTGATACCTGCCTCTTTTTATCCGCTACCTCAATATGTACTTAGAGGTGCTGTGAGGGTTACCGACGTGTGCTACAGCTGGAGTCATTTTTGTCACTGAGGACCTCACTAAACTTTATCAAAAATACTCTGAAACGCGACAGTGACTTTTGTGGTTTTCAGCGGCGGCTAACTGACGTTAAGTGAGAAGTAAAAAGTAGGCTTGTTTTGAACAAACATTACATTTTTCTTTATATTCATCGCAGCTAGCGTGCTTCACAGCCTATGTTCGACTGTCAGTTCCACGTCTGCCCAATATTATCAGCAGGCGGTTAAATCTCTAGTTTAATGCGAATCTCTGGGTGATTTCAATTCATAGAGTAGACATTTGACTAGACACATTTCTCCTCGTTTGAATGAACTGACAGTTCAAGCGACTGCAGACTGTTTTAAGCTTTGACTAAACTGGGAAAGACCGACAATGTTTTCTTGAACTGTATAGTGTGTAATTCTATATTACACACTATATTCATTCGGATTCACCACATCGCTCCAGAAGTCTACTTTTAAATCAGTTTAGCCAGTACTTTTTTACCGTTTTGATGTGTCCTGGGAGAAAACTGGACGTTGAGTCTGAGGGACGCCGCTTTATTATGTCGCTTTTTTTACGGCAAGTCTGAAGGGAATTTTTAAAAGACCTAAAAATAAAGTCTCGGTTTCTACTCCACAAAGAATCATTTGAACTTCCTACCGCAGAAGCACAAGGACATAAATAGTTCTGACATGTGGATGTAATTTCAGAAAAAAGGCAGACAGATGCAGAGAAATAAAACTGGAGCGGGTGAGAGAGAGAGTGGGAACAGTTTGAATCGAGCCTGCAGATCTGTGTCAGCGAAAGCCGCGAGAATATATTCATAATATAATATTGCACTCCGTTATAAACGATGTGATGGAAAGACGGACGGATGAGAAATGACTGGCTCTATGACGGAGCTTAACTAGACGTAAACATTAGAGAAATACGCTGCGATCAATTTACATGAACTTTCTTTCTGCCTCGGGATGGGAGCCACGCTGATCGTGCACACTTTGGGGTTTCTCTTTTGCGGCACCTTGCTGAGTTTCGTCTATGGTCTGGTAAGTTGTACACTGCTTTCTACTTTATTTATGTTATTAAATATAATAGGAATATTAGGTTCTAACCTGAAGTAAAAGCTTACTAATGCGACTCATTTAGCTGAATTTCTTATCCAAAATGACGTAGAGAGGGAACCCCTGGAGATCTGTCAATGATGAAATATTGTTGTATAACCTACGGATAAACCTTTTATATAGAGTTTAAACCTGCAATCTTTCAGTCTCGAGCATTGTCTGTTAAGGGCTTAGGTAAAATAGTGTATACAATTACTTGTTTTGATGTTTTTAGCTCTGTCTGAATGTACAACAGGGCACGTTACGCTTCAAGGTTCACATTAGCTACTTCAAACCGAAGACAGATTCAACACCATAAACCTGAATTGCTGTTTAAACCTCTATCCAAGTACATTTACATTAGTATATAACACGTTTTTTATGCTTTTTAATGTGAACTATTCATAAGATGGAAAATTGATGGGATGCTGCTTTAGTAATACGGTTTTGTATGTGCACATATCACACTATTATTGCACACAGCAGTGAGTCTTCATGTATTTGTTGAGTGCCATTATTAAAAGGCAAGGATTTCCTTTGCCATGGTAATGGATGGTCAGTGATGTGGCAGGTAGAAGATGCTGCTTTTTACAAACTTCACATGCTTAGATGTCCACTGTATAATTAATGCCACTCTTTGGTGAAAGCAGCAATTCGACACAGCATGGACAAAAGGCTTTTCTTTGTTTCTCGCTACAGGGAAGATCACTTGCAATGTCAACAAGTCAGCACTGTATACACTTGGTCTACAATTGTATGGATTGTGCCTCTAATACTTCCAAACACATTTTCCAAAAAAACGGCACAGCAGTTTTTCTGTTTGAAAATATTCCGGCTTGTGTTGCTTGGTGCACCATCAGAAATGATAATTTAAGACACCACCAACTCAGTTGAATAACTAGTGTAATAGAGCAGAAAGGCAATTTAAACATGATGAGCGAGAAGTAGTCCAGAATAATGTATTTATGATAATAATGTTCAGCAACTAGAGATGAGCACATACGTGGCTTTTACAATTGTGGGCAGTAAATAGCATATGCATGAACAAATTAAAGCTTTACAGGTTAACAAATAAAATAAAAAAATTGTCTTTGCTTTTTTTTACACTGTTATTTTATTATTGCGTCCCCCCACTTTTTGTTGCTGGACGCTTTCAGACGTTATAAAAGCTGTATTGTTAATTGAACTCATACTCACACTGAAATTGCCTAATGTGACGGTACACAATGTAGTACTTTTTAACAATCTTTGTTATCCGTGTGTTCAGTACTATGCATACATTCCAGATATGATAAATCTGCTATATTTGCATTGTGATGTAATCCAAATTTTCGTTGACCTACGATGAGGACAGTCTAATCACAAGGAATTTAGGAAATCTTGGTAGTTATATCACTTACACTTTTTAATAACTATTTTTTTTATTTGGTTACTTCTCAACTTCCATGGCCCACAAGACAATAGGCACATTCAGACGTAGCATTTTACTTGTTTGTAAGATTCACCAGAATTATGTTATTTTGCTGTGCAATCCACTCACAACACATGACCGCAACAGCAGCAGTAAAAGTGCATGTGTAGTGCTAAAACTTGATGAAGGAAAACCTTCTTTCTATGCGGGTATTTTCCGTGACTGCATGTTTCTGGATAAATTCATAGTTATTGTTTATATGTGTAGTCAAATCTATCTTTAATTTTTTTATATATATTATCTATATTTAATATACATAAGATAATATTAATATTAATTTATGAATTATATTTATCAGAATTGAATGGGTTACCATCTTCATAGTGCATTTTTACAACTTCACAGTTTTGCACAACTTTTCCTGCAGGTTTCCTGGAGCATTACTGTATGTTAGCAAAGCAAAAGGCTGTGGGTTTGATTCCTACACTTTCAGAAAAAGGTACAAAAGCTGTCACTCGGGTAGGTCACTTGGGTTGTACCCTCTCAAAAAGTACACATACATAAAGGGTGAATATTAGTACCTCAAAGGTATATATTGGTACCAAATATAAATATGCCTTTACATAAAAAGTTTGTATAAGGAATTTTAAAAGGGTACTGTCTCAGTGACCGCTTTTAATTTTTTCTGAAAGTGCAAGGAACAGCATACTATTAATGTATAGCCTGAATGCACTGAAAGTCCAACTGGTAAAATTAAGTTAAAAGTTAGTTTACCTGCGCACAACAGAAAGATGCACAATTTAATATAACTCTAATAAATGTTACAATTTTATATATATATATAAAAAACATGTAATCATTGTGAATTCTCATTAAGTATCAACATTCATAGCTTAATAGCGGTACGCTCTAGCTATCTCTGCTTCCAGTTGCCAGCTCTCTATCAAAATAATGTTATAATGATCTAAAAGAAACCTGTTCAATCTAACTTGTGAAAAGTAATTTCCCGAGACTCGTTTCGAGATGTGTGATGGTTTGTACACCCCCAAACAACGGAGGCATTTTTACCTCCAGTTGCTTTGGGATTAATGGAGAAGTTGCCACCACTAATATGGCGGTGCTGTTGACCCAAGGTCAAGCAGCCAACGTGCGGTATAGTTATTTCTTTAATATCTATGCTCTGTGCCTCCACGGTGCGATTGTATCGTTGTGATTTATTGTGCTGCGTTATGTCGTTTTTGTCTCATAAAATCAGCAACATACTTTGCAAAAGCGTGGAAATTGTCGAGGCTGCTTTGCGATAAGAAATAAAATTCCCCCTTCCAGTTGCTTTTTTTCGCCGTAGCACCACCTGAGCTTTCTGCCTGATTCAACTTCTCCCATCTACCTGCGCAGATATCAAGGTTGCCAGGTTAAGGTCAAAAATGGGTTCCAAATTGTATGATTATGACTATTGTGTGAGTAGGATGCATTTCATACAAGATCTGGCAACTGGACAACCTTGGAATAATATATGAATGTGATTATTCATATAACGACATAGGGCCGTACAAATTACTGGAGTGTTGATGGGTATGATGTGTACACAAGGGTCCGCATACGCACTGTGACACAATTTGCGTCATCACAGCACATAATTTTTTTAAACCACACATCACACATGTGCATAAAGGAAAATGTAGTATCTCAGGAGATGCATTGCATTTTGTCGCAGTGTGCATATGTGGAAGGTCTGTGTACACGTACGAGTCAAATAAACTATACTTTGCAAGGCTGGGAGTTCAACTGTGCTTGTACATTTGCATACTTGTAAAAAACAGCCTATACTCGGTCTTAAGGTGTCTTGAAAATGAGTGGAAATCCACATCTATTGTTAGTCGTACTGGTCTGGTGTTCTCTCTAAGCTGTTCTGTCTGGTTGCCAAAGAGTTCTGGGTGTTTATAGCTCATTCTTTTGTACTTTGGGTAGTTGCATACTGACACAAGTCGCAAGAACCTGTGATATTCTGGTCCTAGATAAGGCTTAAGTCCCTCACTTAGAATGAAGTTATAGGCTATTCCCACCTGTTTTATTGTCCTCTAGGCAAAATGTCTAATTGCTTTGAAAATTAAAAGTAAACATCTGAGCACCAGTAATAGAGGCAACTAATCAAACTTAAGTGGACCAGATTTTATTATTCCCAAATGAATGCCTGAAATGTTCTGAAATCTTTGCGAATGACTCCGGTGTGAATACAAAAAGTTACTTGAGTAAGTTAGTCATTGCAGAGTCATTGCAGTCTTTTGTTATTGTAATTATCAGATATAAATATTTTTCTGATTGTGTTGTAGGACTTATTTTACATATATTTTGCTGGATACCTAATGCAGATTTTGCTAATGTCGCTGATTGCTTGATTTCTCTTGGGTAGAATGCAAAGCATCCAAGAGCACCACTTCAACTGCATATACAGTGTTTTTTATTTTCCTTACCTTTTTTCTAAAGGGCAAAGACTTGGTTGTAGCTGCAAGCTAAACCTCTCAATTGCAATTTATATTTATGTGTACATGTCACCAAGCATGCAGCCTTATAGAAAATACTGACTGGAGGACCAACTGACTCACTATATTCCTGCATTTATTATAGAGGAAGTCCAATTTGGCATGTTACTAATGCTGGATGGCAAGTTGTTAATTTGCCACATAGCTGAATGCATAGTTGTCCAGAGAATAAACAGTAAGGGCACTATGTTCACTTGTCCTGGGAGTCAGATAATGTGACATAACATCTGGGCTTCACATCCAGCCAGAATGGGAATGAGTAAAGGTCATATTGCAGGGCTTACTCGCCGCAGGTGGTGAGTCAGAGAGATCTAGCTATTACAACTGTCAATTATTGGGCATGCTAGTTATTTAAGAGGAAGACTTGTATGAAATCGAACCGATAAATCACGAAAGTGTGGGTGGTTGTAGATGTATTTCTTAGACAGTTACTGTATGCATTACCTTGAGGTACTGTACATGGGAAGTCATTATGGTAACTATATGTTTGTACTCTAAAGGAAGGTCATAATCATACAAAATTGCTTTGCAAATTGAACACCATAAAATAAATGTTTTTTATAAGGTTAAATAGCTTGCTGGTTATAATAAATACTGTAAATTAGATTTTTTTATTTAAAAAAATTAAAATTAAAAAATTATTGATCTGTAGAACTAACATGTATATTAACTCAAAATGTAAATCTTTCAGGTATGTCCCTTAGAAGTGTTTGCATGAATCTTTTAAATTTATTGAATATTTAATTTATGAAACTTAAACAATATACCAACAAACAAATCAGCAACTTACAAATTACACTATAACGTGATGTTTTGCTTAGGTTTTCCACTCGATCTTAAACATTAAATTCAGCTATAAAAAGAATACATGACCTTTATTGGTCTATATATCAGTATAATGAATAAACCATTTTAATTTCTCTAATTCATTTATTTAAAAACTGTTAACCAGACAGGCTGGCAGATAAATCATATCATAAGTGATTTTGTGAGATAATTATTTTAAAGAAGTTTGAGTTGTCTTTTAAACAGATAATTATTTGACTTTGGTTGTACTTTCTTGAAGAGTTTAAGAAAATAAGTTTGTAGACTTTGTTTTAGACTAACAAAGAAAACTTCAAAACTTCATCTTAGTCTGTGATGCATCAGCACTCGCAATTAATTATTATCTGGAACATTTGCTCAAACATTAAAAAAAGTATTTGCTTTTAAAAAGAGTTCACAGCTCATATCTTCTAAACCAAGGCACTTTATTAAAATGTTATAATATTAATGTGTGATTAAATGAATTACATTATATTCAAAGCACACTCTTTTACAAAAGTTTTACCAGCCATGCACATTATACTATTTATTTACGTTTAAAGTTTCCTATGTCCAGGACAATGTTTTCAAGATAAAAATAACTTTTTTCGTACTATCTCTTCCAGAGTTTTACCTACTATCTCTTCCAGACAAATGGGCCAATAAAGCTATAGGGAATTTCTCAACATTCAGGAAAGCGACATGAATCTTTGCGGCCACACATGCCGACAATAAACAAATTGATCCACAAGTGTTCTTTTTCCTCTCTTCACACTAAACATTCATTGACCCCTGTTCTGTTTTACCTTGTTCTGTATGCATTAAACACATGGAGTATTGCATATTGACAGTATAAATCACTTTATTTAAACAGCAGTGTTTTCAGAGTTACTAAAACAGCTTTGACCTTCACAAAGAATTTCTGCTGATTGGCCCTTCCATTTGTGTGCCCATAACTAGGTACAAATCATCATGATTGCAATCAGACGATTTTTTTATGAATTTATGCTTTATAACCTTGTGGGCACTTAATGGGAGAAGCCGGAGTGTCAGTTCTAGGGTAACAGTGTGTGGCATGACATATGGCTCTAATTGCAACCAACAGGACACTGGGAGGCATAAAATGGACCAGTAGGCAAGTGCTTTATAAACTGAGAAGCCGAATCCCGGCAGCCAGCGCTGTGTTGTGATAAACTCTTAATGAAGATGCAGTTTGCAATGTCATAACAGAAAAGTGATAGAAACTGCTTGAGGGATACAGGACAAATTAAGTGTTTTTATTTTCATACAGCCTTTGTTCATGGCCATTGGGTACCATTATACTGGATGTTGGTGGAACAAAACCCACTCACTTTTTAATACTAATGATATTATACCCACTCACTTTTTCTCTAATTTAGCGCATATGTCTGTTCACTTGTGGGCACCGTCAGTCCAATCCATTCCACAGAGGTTCCCAAACTTTTCATTTTGCGACCCACTTAGATGGGTATAATCTATACTGGGACCCATCTGCTCCAGTAAATGTTTTGGACCAACCCACAATATTTTTTTTTGCTTTACGACGCCCATGCCTTTGTGCTCAGTGTGAAACACACTTATCCCAGATGACTGATATGATTAAATGCTGAGCAACATAAATTACTTAAATATGTATTCAACCGGAATGCTTTTGTTGTGTAGATGCTCATTTGGTCGAATATGTTCGAACAACCACAAAAGACCGCCTACTCTCCACCTATTGATCTAATGTGTGATGTACCTGAACCCACAGTGTGGTCCATCATTTCTCTCGCTCGCATTTAAACAAAAGCAGAGGAATTCGCCCAGAGACCCTCCCCTTAAAGTAATCAGGACAGAAGCGATCGAAAGTGGACAAAAGAGATGGATTAAAACATCAGGTGTAAACATGAATGTGTCTCTCTCATCCAGGTGTAATCCAATCGGCCAAAATGCATTTTAATACCAGGTTTAAACAGCTCATATGTGTGTGCCCTTGATCTGAAGTGAAATTTTAAAGCATTTCTCCATCGTTATAACCTTTGTTGTTGTATTTGCAGTTGTGTCTCCAGCTTCATCGGATGGAGCCGGAATATTGCACAAAAAATTTTAACATGCATAATACGCTGAGATAATTGATCAGAATTTTATACAGTTTCGTGTTAATCCTGCACTTCTTGTGCTATTCCTTCAGATTGATTCATGACTTTTGCTATTTTAGCTTGCTCTGTTCTAGAAATGAGCTCCTTAAAGATCCAGATAATAGGTAAATATCATCACTGGACTATTTAATACGGTTAACAACTCGTGGCGCTATGAGTTATCCCTGATGTGGGCTGAAACATCAAAACAAGAAAATAGATCAATATCTGTGACCATCAAGCTGACTGCCACTAAATCAACATTCCTCTAAAAGTGCTACCTACTCCACGTTAAGTAAATGACAGTAAATGGAAAGAAGTACATCATAAAGGCGGTTTACACCTGCATTAAGATGCATTTTGGTCGATCAGGACCACAACTGGGTGAGAGAGACACATTCACGTCTACACGTGGTATTTTAATCTGTTTCTTTTTGTCCACTTTCTACCACTTCAGTTCTGATTACTAAAGGGATGGTCTGTGGGTGAGTCATGCTGCTTTTGTTTTCAACATGAGCAGGAGAAATGACAGGTTTAAATTGACGTGCACTAATATTATGTCGGAGTCTGCTGCTTGTGTTGTTAGTGCATAGAGTTTTGTACATGTAAGCTTTCTTTGATATTTCAGAGCAAATGATGAAATAAGCTCACGCGACTTTCAAACATTGCAAAATGAAACAAGAATAAAAGAGGCCCAGAACAGCTTTGGTTTTATCAATGAAAGCCTAAAGATACGGTAGCGCTGTGTGTTCACGCTAGAATTTATGTCCTATGTTAAAAAATTGTTCTCAATACATTACAAATTAGATCAATTGGCGGAGAGTAGGCAGTATTTTGTGGCTGTTCGAAATGTGTTTTCGACAACCTCTGAATGTGGTTGAAAGTGGCAAGCTCTAAACGTTATACACCATGTTTACACCTGTCTTTAGAGTTGTCCACTTGTGATCCGATTGACCAAAACGCATCTTAATACCAGGTGTAAACTTCCTCTTAAGGTGGACATTTCACAAGATTTTTTAAGATGTAAAATAAATCTTTGGTGTCCCGAGAGTACGTATGTGAAGTTGTGGCACAAAATATCATATTGATAATTTATTATAGCATGTTAAAATTTGCCACTATATAGGTGTCATCCCGGTTTGGGGTGTGTCCTTTAAAATGCAAATGAGCTGATCTCTGCACTAAATGGCAGTGCTGGGGATGGATAGGGCAGATTAAGGGGCGATATTATCCCTTTCTGACATCACAAGGGGAGCCAAATTTTAACTACCTATTTTTCCACATGCTTACAGAGAATGGTTTCCCAAAACTAAGTTACTGGGTTGATCTTCTTCACATTTTCTAGGTTGATAGAAGCCCTGGGGACCCAATTATAGCACTAAAACATAAAAAAGTCAGCTTTTCATAATTATGTCCCCTTTAATTCAAAGTGTTATCTTTGATAAAGACTATAAGAGAAGTATTTTGAACTTGTGGCTTGTCTCTTGACTGACGTGCAGCAGCGTGTATTGGCTGGAGTTCATACTGTAGCTCATAACTTGCCCGTTAATAGTGAAGGCCTCAGTTTCACTAGAGTGGTAAGGCAATACGATGGCAGTGTTTGTCTCAGGAAAAAGTTGTTTACTTGACTTCCCTTGACCTTTGGAAGGATTTTCTCTCTACATTTTCCACTCAAAGAATGTAGGAGTGTGAGTAACTCAATGCCACTTTTACAGCAAGCTTAAATAGGTGACACAGCTAACAGAGATATTTCAACGCATAGCATTTTGCCTGTCAGATTTTTGGATGCAGTCCCTGATGTGCCAAGCCATGAGTAGAAGCACTCATGCAGTTTATTTATGTATTATATATATTAATTTCTGCTGGTTGGCTACCAATGGTTCTTTTTGGGCTTTTAGTCTTAGATGCAGATTGTGACTCTTTTCCTTACAGTTCTCTTTGAAGTCATCTTATACAACTTTTTTGGTCAAGAGCAATTGTGCACGACCGTCAGCATTTGCCACAGAAGTAGAAACAACAAAAATGTACGGACTAGAGGTAGAAAGTCATATCTCGCACAACACCAACCTCGCAGCGCGTGGTGGTTTAGAGAAAACTTTCACTCTATGACAGAGTTTACCGTTATTTTGGTACAGATGTGTGAATGATATCTTACTGGAAAGAAAGACGTTACATAAGTTTACGTCTGTTTGTGTGAATGAATATCACATTTTTGTATTTACTGGTAAAGTCATTCTGGTAAATTTATGGTAATTTACCGAAATTACTGTGTGAAAACGGCTAAATATTTGAGCACGTAGAAAGAAAAATGGTGGGAAAAGGATGTTTCTCAGTTTGCATTCAAAATAATTATGTTAGTGTGGACTTACTTGAGTCAGAGTTGGTTTCTTGTGGTTGGTGTGGAAGCACTTTGTCTTGTTACAGTTATAATTGAAAGCTTTCCCATATCTATAGATTTGTTTTCCTACATGTTTTTCTACACTTGTTATCGTGTCTGGTAAAAATGATTCTTGCTGTGCGTGGACAGCTGACATGTTTCAAAGGGATGTGTATAGAAGATTGTGTGAAGATAACAATCATTTTAAATACTTTGAAAACATATCAAGATTCTTTGACAAATCGTAGGGAACTTGACAGCTGTTTGCTGGGCGTCGTTTGAGTTAATCTAAATGGTTTACTTTGGAGTTTTCCTTTTGATGCTCGATGGTATTAATGCATTAATAAATTTTCTATGTTACACTGTAGTAGGTAAAGCTATGTAGATGTTAATCTATACATTTAAATGTAACGCAGTATATAATAGCATAAATGGAAGAGATATTCAAAAGCATCGCCGTTTTTGATGACTTCAACTCAATCAGTCTGACTCAATCCATTGTGAATGCTGTCTTCCTTTCTTCAGTTTTCCTATCAATCTTCTCGCCCAAGAATTCCAGGCAGCTATACATTCCACAACTCCCAGGTTGACAGAGTAGTGTTACCATGTGAAAATTCTCGGTTCTTGCACTTTTGCGCCTCTACTCATTTTTGTCTACCAACTTTCCCAGTGCTTGTCCTTATCTGGTTGCTTTACATGTACACGTAAATTCACTTTTCATAACCATTAAATAACTTTGGACAGTATATCCAGGCGTTCATGTGAAAGAACAACTATCCGCAATCATGAGTCTGTTGTCAGATGTACAGACGTACACAACATCCTTACCAACTTTTGGCAGAAGCTTAAACTGTAGTGTGCGGAGGGCTTGAGTGAGGGGTTCTTAAAATGACCTCTACTTGTTTTTTGCTAACTTCAGGGGCTTGAGAGTTTATAAGTATGGTGTTCACTGCTCTAGGTTTTTGGAGCAAGAAATCCCTTTTAATGGAACCCAGGAACATGCTAAGCGATTCAATATTTAGATAGCAGAAAGGCGCTGCCATCCTCAAATGTAAAGTGTAGGCAGACCTAGCAAGTTATATGCTACACAATAACTATGCTTTCAGCACATGGTCAATGCCCAGATTGTAGCATGACTTTGTGCCTGAGGGAAGTGATTTGCAGGTTGGGATTGCCTGTTTTGAAATGCAGTCAGATAGGGTGGCTGTTCTTTTCCAGTGAGGGCAAGCTTATACAATGTCCCAAAAGACAAATCAGTCCAACTACCCCCAAGTGCCCTGTGGTTGAGCTGGTCCATTTACAGTTCGAGAAATTAAGGTTGCCGATTTACGCAAGTTGAGTCACAGAGTGTGAGCGCTAGTCTCAGTGACGTCGTAGCAAAACACTGGGGCTCATTTATTGACTCCAAGTTAATATATGCAGAGACCATGTGGTGTAAATGCTCTGCTATCAGTGCCACAACTTGCATTCCTGCACACGGTTGCTTACTGATGTACACAATCTGCTTTTCCTCATGAAGTCAAAGATAAACATCACACTTGGAAACACTATGGTCACACTGGGACGCTTCACCAGAGAGGCCATTCCTTAACTCTTGGTAAAGTCAACATGATTTAAAAAATGACCCTGTTTACTTTCGCAATACACATTACGGGTTACAGTATATTGTGAGTGACTCATCTGTGTGTTATTTTAAATAAACACATCAGTGTTCGTAATCTTTCATCACTTGCTTTGCCTCTGAAACAACCTTCTTTTCACTCTTATTTACCAGCCATTTGGTTTTGTTATAGTATGTAACCTTCACTTTTAATGATCCAGCCAGTTTTCATAGAAAAACACACACACACATGTGGAAAAGGAAAACACTGGCATGATGCTATACTGACCACAAATCCCTGAAGTGCAATTATCATGTTTTGTCCTATGAGACTTTTCACAAAGACTTATGCATTGCTGATCGAAGCAACAAATTAGCACTTTTTTTAATTAGCACTTTGTCTAAAATGTAATAGGGGTGATAATTTGTGATGTATGATTGGTAAATAGTGGAGGATTTTTCAAGCTGTGTAACACCACTTAACACCAGGGTGTATTGAAAGGGCCTTTCATTAACAATGTCTGTATCTGTATCTGAAGAACGTACTTAACTAGTTTTTACACTTATAATTTAAACAATCACTTATTGCATTTTTTTGCATCTGCAAAAAAACTAAATTTATAAATACAATCCTACTATAATGAGATCCTTAAATCCTTAAAAATATGCTAGCAGGTCATGTCCTGGGTCATGAAAGTAAAACACCACCTCTTGTGTTTATTTTCCCTCAAAAAGACTGAGGGTGTATTTTTGGTTTACAGAAACACTTTTTCACAGTTTATTTGTGCAACTCATTTGTTTCCTTATCGCACATCTCTATTTTGCGGAGTAAGCTGCTTGCTATTGGGTCAACATCTTTTGTTTGTCCTAGAACAACAGTTCTGTTCAACTGAAATGATGTTCTCCCATGTGATAAATGAAGTAGAAACCCTTAACCAAGTCGTAAATCTAGAAGTTTAGTTTAGTTTCCAGGTCCTTATATAGTGGGTGTGAAGCAAATTTCGTCATCACATTACGGATTTTTGTAATCGTGCGTACTTTATGCATGTAAGTCAGGCAATGGCGTACAGAATATTGTACTATGTAGCCCAGAAGATGCATTGCATTTTGTAGCAATGCACAGGCATTGCACATCTGCCTCATACCTGTCAACATTGGGATTTGAAAATAAGGGAAATTTCCTGAACCCTAAAATACCCCCATCTCCAGCCCCCCCTCCCCCATTTATACTACTACGCAAGGGAATAGATTGGGTATACTTTGTATATTTTTACAGCTCTCGCATTTGCAAGAGACTTGTTATGTTACATCGTAGGTTTACTACGTTGCATTCATTAACATCTTCTGTGTTAAGCCTTAAAGCACAAACAGCAGTGTTTCCCAACGAGCAGAGTTATAAAAAACCACGCAAACATGCATTCAGCGCGCACATCCAAATGTGCGAGTTTGTGTACCCAAGTATGCAGGAATTGTGCGGACGTGGGAGGTGAACGTAGCAAACATCAAATCCAGCCAGTGGGATTTTTTTATAGAAAGATTAAAAATACGGGAGAAATACAGAAAATTATTTAAACGGGATGATGGCGGGATAGCATGGTAAAACACGGGAAATTCCCTGGAAAAACTGAAGGGTTGACAGCTGTGGTCTGCCTACACGAGTCAAACAAACTACTGCATGCTTTCCAAGACTATGCGTTTGACACAAGCAAACGTTCATATACACATAAAAAACAAACTTCGGACTTAAGCCTAAAACCGTAACATTTAACTACGGCCAGTGGGATTTTTTATAGAAAGATTAAAAATACTGGAAAAATACAGGAAATTATTTAAACCGGGTGATGCGGGATAGCAACGTAAAATACGGGAAATCCCGGGAAAAACAGGAGGGTTGACATGGTCTGCCTACACGAGTCAAATAAACCACTGCATGCTTTGCAAGGCTATTCTTTTGACACAAGTGAACGTTAATATAAACATAAAAAACAAACTATACTTCGGACTTAAGCCTAAAACCGTAACATTTAAATACGGCCAGTGGGATTTTTTTTATAGAAAGATAAAAAAACGGGAGAAATACAGGAAATTATTTAAACGGGATGATGGCAGGATAGCATGGTAAAACACGGGAAATCTCAGGAAAAATGGGAGGGTTGACATATGGTCTGCCTACGCGAGTCCAATAAACCACTGCATGCTTTGCAAGGCTATGCGTTTGACACAAGCAAACGTTCATATACACATAAAAAACAAACTATACTCTGGACTTAACCCTAAAAACCTTAACATTTAACAGGGTGAAGATTTTAAATCATTTGACATTGAAAAGACTCAATCAATGCACATGAGTATGTACAATTACGCAGAAAAACATTTGACCTTGCCATCAAGGTTCACTTACAAGTAATTTAACCAGCTAATCAACGGGGTGGGATGTTTTGTAAGGATGAGAGACACCTCCTGATAATTAAACAGCCTTTGATTAACTCCCATCGGGAAGCTTTTCATCTCTTTGTATGTTCCTCTTTGTCTCCTCAATCAGGCACTTCATAAAAGCACTACTTCTGACCTCTGTCATTTTACAACATGTTGAACTTTTTGAACAGAACGTTGCCGTGCTTTTCAAAAGACCAGACCTTTTCAGGCTGACATTAGGTTGCTTTTAACCAAAGCGTGTCAGCGTTGCATCAGAAGGGGAGTTGTCTGCAAAGCCTTCACTTTTTACATCATAATTTTTTTCATAATTAATAATATGAAGTAATTTGACACTTTTTTCAAGAAGCTACCAATCCTCTTTAGATGACAACAGCAAGTCTTTTATCACCTTTTAACGGTCAACGGAAACGTCTTCAAGACCAGTTGTGTTTAGTTCTGACTCACATAAGTTGACAGTGGTCTGACAGCAGGCTGGGGAGTGACATAAGGGCAGCGGAGCTCCCTTGATAACAGCATGTATTTGCTTGACGTTCGCTTGACATTTTCCCTCAGTGTGGTGATACCAGGGAGTGTTTCCAACGACACTATTTGCTGCGTGGCAGTTACAGCATTCGTGTCATTTTGGCACTGGCTAATTTTTAGAAAGCCGGAGGTGCAGCTAAAAAGATGTGACAGCTAAGCATTGGCGTAGTTTTACAGTCCTGTGTGTAGAAATGTTTGTATAACTTGCGACCTTCAAATAACATTAACGTCGTAACTCAGAAGTGAGCTTCATTAGAGAATACATTTCGGTCAAAGAGGATGTTTTTATTATCACTAATTACGTCAACACTTAGTTTAACATGTGCAGCTTGAATTGAGCTTGAATTGCTTTAAATGCCCTCATTCATATACACTGACATTAATGTACAGAATGTATGCAAGAAATAAAAATGTTAACTCATGTTGCTAATTCAGTTACGCATTTGGCAGATGCTTTTATTCGAAGTGACTTTACAGTGCATCGAAGGTATACTTTTGTGTAGGTGTGTTAGGTGTTTCCTGGGTTTGAAGCCATGAGCTTTTGGACTGCTAATGCAATGCTGTACCACTGAGCTATACAGGAGCATTAGGTAATACTATCTTATCAAACTACCCTATTATCATAAGCTTATCTTTTTATTTTCTGAATGCATGCTCCTGCCTTCATTGTGAATGATTTATTGGTGCATTTTATCCCAAAGAAAAAAAATTATGATCCCGCTCTAAATTAAAGTTGGGTTTAACAAGTGGGGTTTCATGATGATCTGTGTAATTTTTTTGGTGTTGGCGCCACAAAACCGATTTACTTGTTAAAATAATGACAGGTTTTTGGAACACCCCATCATGCGTTTTCTCAATCAAACAGTAAATCCAACCCTCAAATCGTGCAATTGATTGAGCCATTATTGCTGTGTTGAGCTGATTCGGATGCTCTAGACAGCAATAATTGCAGCAAAAAGAGTAATGTTTTGATAGTCCCACAGAAGCCCAGTGTTTACACTTTTCCTGGGAAATCAACTGCTGAAAGGCTTGATTGTAGTTGTCTCTGTATATTAGGCTAATATAAGAGACGGTATTTTACTATGAAAAATCCTTACATGTCTTACATACCATAACCCATTTAAAACATTCAGTACACAAACGGCAGTATCATCACCAAACTGTATGTATGAAATGGAAATAAACTTTTTCTAATGGATGGCAAATTTATTTAGCCTATATATAAAATCCTAATGGGTTATTAACAAAATCTATGTTGCTATAGTTATAACAGGGTTGCCGCGGTGACAGAATTTTCCCACCGGTTAATCGGCGCGTCACAAACCCGATGATCCCGGTATCACCGGGTGGGAGGGGCTTATAAATGCTTATAAAAAAAT
Organism: Paramisgurnus dabryanus; assembly: GCF_030506205.2. Classification (NCBI taxonomy): domain Eukaryota; kingdom Metazoa; phylum Chordata; class Actinopteri; order Cypriniformes; family Cobitidae; genus Paramisgurnus; species Paramisgurnus dabryanus. The sequence continues at coordinate 15,378,622 of NC_133342.1, read as the reverse complement.
TCAGTTTTTAGTGTTTGCTCTCTCTAACGAAACTAAATGATTTAATATAAAAACGACGGTGAAAGACGGTGCCGCGGTGGGCAAGTGATCTAACCGGTGAGAGGCTGAAGCACCGGTAATCACCGTTTCACCGACTATCGCGGCAAGCCTACAATCAACTACTAAGTTACAAAATCAATTATTTAAAAATTCTTTATTTTCTTATAAAGGATGTAGAACATTTCAAAACCATTATTATTAGCATGCAAATTGTACATGATTTAGTTAAATAACAGTTTGTGACACACATAATAGACCATGACCAAACTTTTTCCGCTGGTTTTCATTTATTACTGCATGACACTTGAATGGCCATTTGTACTTTCTCAGTATAGATTGAGGTTTTGGCTGGAGCTAAAGACCCTTTGCCATTGGGTCTTGCTGTCTCTTGCTGTGCTGTGCTTTTTCCACACCTGTCATCATTCATTTATGCTATTTGTTGCAGGACATCTGTCTTTGAAGAGCTTTTAGACATGTCCTCAGTCATATTTATTTTCCTAAAATGTTTAATTTGTATATCTGCCTCCCGTTCCTCTGTCCTTTGAAATGTAATGAATTCATTATGGCTCACCTGACATCTCTCAGAGTAAAAGCTTTGGAGTCTTGCACACCTGCAACGTCCTCAGTCTCTATGTTAAAAGAAGTGGTACATCTTCTCCCAAAGTGTGCATTTGTTGTAAGTAGTTGTATAGGATTATGTGTGCACTGGATGGCTATTGCAGTTTTAAAGCGTGTGTTTTGCATATCAGTCACAGATTAGATTTAGCTTTATTGTCATTTGATAGAATAAAAACACATAGAAACGGAAATGCAGTTGGCAGCACTTAACCAGATGTACAAATAGCAATGCATGTAAGCAATACGGTACGAAAGGCTGATTAGATTTAGCTTCATTGTCATTTTGCAAAGTACAAACACAGAGCCACGGAAATGCAATTGGCAGCACCTAACCAGATGTACAAATAGCAATGCATGTAAGCAATACGGTATGAAAGGCTGTGCTCTATTTTGAAATAAGTCACGACTGACAGGGACATATTTACAATACTGCACTAGCTTTGAGTATTTTATACATTATTAAATAATTGCTTTTATTTAAACATGGTCAAAAAAAAAAACATAACCAGAAAATGGCTCGTTTTGAAAAATATGTGACTGTGATGTCAAAGTAATGTGAAGCACTGCCATTGATTGAAACACTCCTGTGTCCCGCCAACCTGATCTTACGAGAATTCAAACATATTTTACAGGTTGGTTCATTCGTATTAATGTTTACAAAAATGTAAAAATATTATAAAAAAAAAACAATAACATGCCTTATCCCCAACAGCACAGGGAAAAAAGCAAATTGTACAAAATTGTACAAATGTAGTCATACGAAATAAAACAAATTAGTCACCTCATAAAATAGGTACGAATTGCCATGATGAAGCTTTAATTTTGCTGACAGTTCTGGTAGGGGGGGACAGCGAACCCAGTCTCACGGAGTTGCGTATAAATAGCACAAAGTGTAAAAATCACGCAATACATACGCCAAATTCCACTTTGGCGTGCATATGATATGCCATTCCTTCCCATTAACTTAAATGGCGCATCTGTTTTTGTCGTTATATGTATTGGTTTCTCAATTCGCTTTTTTACATTTTCGCTTGGGTTTAGGTTCAGAACAACTTTTTGTTATATAAAAATTACATCCTAACCCTAACCCCAATTCTAACCCCAACTCCAAGCGACCATGGCTTAAATATAGACAAAAACATGGAGAAACCTTTTAATTAAATAACCTCCTTAAGCAAATCTCAAATCGTACCCTAAACCCAAACGAAAATGGTTTAAAAAACAGAAAAACGTCAAAAAAAGATGCGCTGTTTAAGTGAATGGGAAGGACTGGTGTATCATATGCACGCCAAAGTGGAATTTGGTGTATGTACTGCACGATTTGTACACTTTGTGCTATTTATACGCATCTAGATGAGACTGGGTAGGGACAGCAGGTGACACAACTATGGATCATCCATATGCTTGACTGTCTAATTTCGCTTTACATTGTGGACTTTAAAGGCTATGTCCTTCGAAGGCAATGTCCTCAATTTCATAGTCTGGGTCCTTGGAAGGATCCAGTCTTCGAATTGGGACACATTTGAAAAATCATTGGGTTTAGTGGTCATAGCTGTGTTTTTTGTAATTTAGATAAATCAGAATCAAGGACTAGAACTAGGGCTGCACGATTCGGAGAAAAAAATCTAATTGCGATTTTTCTGATAAAAATTGCGATTCGCGATTTAAAGTGCGATTCATTAGTATATAATAAAAGAGCTACATCCAGGCTTGTTGTGGTGGTTTTAATAGCACCAAAGAAAGATGCTGTGCTACTGTTTATTTAAAACCTCTTAAACATTGTACCAAGTTGTCTGCAGGACTTTGCTCTTCTGCAGACAAACTTTTTTTTTATCTAAGAACATTAAAATACAATTTAACAAAAATTTATTGAAAGTTTTATTTAAAATAACATATAGGCCAATGTATTTTGGCTGTCACTACAACAATGCTTCTGACAAGCAAATGTTTAGTTTTTTCTTTTAATCATAAGACTATACTCGTCTTGTTTTACTTTTCAGGCATCTGTAATAAATGTAAATATATTAGTTATTAGAATCTATGATTTAACATAAGCAAAAAATACAAATAAAACACTGCACAGTCCTCACTGTAGGATTTTAAATGTGGAGCTGCAGAAGCTTGTTCAGTTAAGAGTAAGGAGTGATTTTAATTTTTGGTGTGTAATAAACATTTCTGACACAGAAAGCACCAGGTTACTGTCTGTCACTTTAAGACACAAGACAGCTTTAAAACTGCTCTGCTTCAATATACTGATAAACATCCAGCTGTTTATGTTCACTTAGACAAGAAAGAAAACTTAAGTTTAGTGATCACGCGTGTGCTGACTGCTCTCTGTGTGCGCGCTTCATGAACCCTCGTGCCTGTAAATATTCAAAGTGGTGCAGATGTGCGGGTGCAAGAAAGTATAATGTACCTCTTTCGTCTGCTGTGTTCCGGGCTATAAACCTGCTTATAGTCTGATGAGGCGCTTGTCATTGTTTGCGATGCATGACGAGAAACGGACGTATATACCTTTCTTTAAGTCCAACATTACACAAAAGGGAAATGTTTTCGCGCATTTCTGTCCTTTCATTTGCCGGTTAATGAGTTATAATGGGTTTTTAAAATGACTGAATCCAAAACCTGCCAACTTCATGACATTGCGCGTTGTGCAGTTAATTCCATTAGTATGCATTTCGCGATTCTGTTGGTGTTTTCCGCATCGCGGAAATCATATGGCCGTACACTTTGTTGAGGAGTTGAACTGCTGCTCGCTCATGTTTTCCTAATGGTGTTATCTGACGTGTAGTCAGCACCTCAGTGTTAATGCACTCTATTGGTTTAAACTGCATCAAACGTAAAATGCGCATGAAGCGAACTGTCAAAAACTGCGTACTAGATGATTGTTATATTTGATAGTTTTGAATCGAAAAAATCGCAGCTCTTGCGATTCGAAAATCGCATCCATTCACATCGCGATTTCGGTTCAAAAACGATTAATCGTGCAGCCCTAACTAGAACAAACAATTTTATAAATAAATAAATAGAGAAACCTTTAACCTATAAAGAAAGTTTTTCATTTTATTGCACCGATAGGATTTTTTTGGGCCGATGCCGATACCGATTTAAACAGACAACTTCTGGCTGATACCGATGCCGATATTAAACACTTGTATACAATACTATACAGTTGGTCTATTAGCTAGTTTATTTCTGCATCAAATTATTTTTACTGAACATGGATTTGATCTAATGAACATTCAACTGACCAACATAATAAGAGAGGCACAAATTAAGCTAAAACAAATATAATAAGACAACATAACAACCTTCAACGGTGGTTTTTGCTATTCAGCATTTATTTTATTAACAACATTAACTCATTTTTATATATAATGGATTTCTGTATGCATTTATTAATAAACAATCGGTATCGGCCTTTCTCGTGCTATTGCCGATATGCCGATGGTTTCAAATTCATCAAAAATCGGCCGATAAATATCGGCGGCCGATACATCGGTGCATCACTAGTTATAATATGTTAGCATCTTACATCAAGAGTGTAGCAACTACTTCAAAGGATGATGAAAACTTTCTTCTAATCCTTAATCTAACTGCTATTCTGACCGTGGATTAACTTTGCTATAATCAGCCCATGTACAGCACAAATGCACATAAACTATTGTATGCAGCAGTTCTGCCTTGTTAGATACAAACATCCACCCCCAGTCTGAGCGGTTACAAATAAATGAACCAATAAGGAATTGCAATACTCCACTTGCCACTTCACATAGCCGTTTTTTAAGCCTTAGATGAAAATCAAAATGATGCAATGGCAATGTTTAAAAAAAACATATCCCATATATTAAAAGATCTTATATAAGAAATAAAAAAACATTATTTTTAAATTAAAGGGAACAAATGTAGGAAGAGGCTTTTTTGCCCTACGAGTGCACTGTTAAGAAACACACAATGTTTCCATACCAAATTCAGCTGCCGTTTCTGAATCCTACGGTATCTGGCCAAGGCAAGTCTGTAATTAGGGAACTGAATGCTGCTCTAAGTCAGAACGTGGTTTTGCGAGCATTTCCAAAGGACAACCAGTCTTGTGGTCTGTGGTTTTTATCATCAAATGCAAATTGCACAGTCAAGGAGGAGTGGCACTGACTCACAAGCTTCATAACGTCCAGGAAGCCACTCGGCTCGAAACATTCATGTGGTGCAGTATGTCAGAAGCAACATATTCATGTCTTTTCCAGATTGTGGACACGCCATTAAAAACACGATGGCAAAGCTGTAATTTACTAGATCACTGCTCTCTGTCTCTCTCTCTCTATCTATCTCTCTCTCTTTCTCTTTCTTTTACTCTTTTTGAAAGTGCGCCAATAACAGGAAGGAAATGTTTCCCCTTGGCTTAAAGAAGGCAAATTACCAAAACGAGTAGAGAAAACAAATATGCATTTCTATTAAAAGCTTGCTTTATGGTGAGATATGTAAATAACTACTGGGATGCTGTTTTTTATCCATGTGGCTAAAGTGTGATAGGTGATAGGAAGTTTTACTTTATTACGACAGAGCAGAGATTTGACTTACTTGGACTCATGCAACTCATGTTTTACTTGCATCCTTACGGCAATGACGACTCGGGAGGAGGACACAGACTGTTGTAGATGGACAGAGAGCACCACTGATCCTATAACGATTAGTTACAGGCACTGCCAAGTTGTTCTACCCGAGTTGTACAAGCATAAGGTTTTCCCATCCATAACGAATCTATGTGTGACTTGGCATTAATGCAACGATTGCTCAAGGGTTTGATTAAACAGGATTCCTGTGATATGCCACTAATTTCTGATGTGTTCCATGAATAGGGTGCAAAAACGTGCCTGGAAGTCATATTTTTAACAAATTATTCGGAAAGAAGTTTAGAAAAGGTTTATTGTCAACCTGAAAATACAGCCTGGAAGCTGTAAACTATTTTTATATCATACTAACTTTTGCAATACTATTACAAAAAATGAGGATATATCTGAACAAAGTTTAGAACCCAGTTACGTAATTTTGTTATTTTATCTAATAACATAAAAACACAACAATTGCCTCAAGTAAACTTTAAATTGAGTTTGAAAACATTTAATGGGGGAAAGCATACAACACCTGGTATGTACACCAAAACAGCAACAACTAAATATGTTGTGCTCATATGGGTGATTCTCCAAAATTAGACTTATGAGGTGTCATGAAACATTTTGATAAGAAAAGTAAATGCAAAGTAAGAGTATCAAAATAAGAAGCATACAATTACAAACATCTCTTCATGTAATATTCTGCACATGGTTTTAAATTACATCATAAAGAAATTTTTTTACATTTAGGGGGAATATTTTCATTACCGCAACGTGTCCATGACTGGATTTGGGTTCTCTGACATGGAAATATGTTTAATTAAAAAATCTAAAAAATTAAAAGCTTCAGTGCATGTTATACCATAAACATTTACAGTAAAGAAACTTGTGGTATTTGGTGATTATTGGTAAATGTAGAGATAATAATAAGGAATTTAAATGTGTCCAAAACCAATTTTCTCATCCTCCGCAACAATTTTCAATCATTGTTAAGCCCTCAAGGAACTAACATTTTCAAAAAAAAATAGTTGGAAGGGACATAATTGACTGTGACACTCAACATGGCTACCAGGAAAGCAGTTCTTATTTTTTCTCTCCAGATAAAAGTTGAAATTTTGTTATTAGAATTTTGTCATAGTACCTAGACAACTTTTTTGTTCTCATTACCGAAACATGAGTTTGTAAATGCATATATTTAATGTAATATCATGTTGCGCTGATGATAATTTTTGATAATAATAATCTAAAAAAAATTAAATATTTCTATTGGAAATATTTTTTAAATCCTTTAAATTCAAGGGTTTTCTAAAAAATCTGATGCTGGACAGTTTCTAAGTCTGGATTTCGTGAGAATCACCCATATAGTAACTACTGTTTACTGTACATACATACATATACATAAATACTTACATAAAGAAACACCAGACACCAGAGCAATGTCTATGTCTTGTAATCATGGTATATGCAGAATAATTTACTCCGGTCCTTTAATGTTTTTTAAAATAATGCATTCAAATAATAAATAATAATGCAGTTATTTTTGAATAATTACATTTTTACATATACATGACTCTATTGCTAAACACTAATGTTGCAGTTTTGTTTATTTTTTTCAAAATGGTGTACAGTACAACACAAATGTTATGCAAGGGACAAATGATCAAAAAAGTAATGGAAAAAGTGACATGCAAGTCATAAGCTAAAACAAATCCTTTAATACTTAAACTTTAAAGGGGACAGAGAATGAAAAAACATTTTTACCTTGTCTTTGTTGAATAATGGTAGTCTACCCGCATTCACAAAAATACAAAAAGTGCTTGACATGCTAAAAATCTCAGTCTCATAGAAATTCCTCTTTTAGAAATGTCAGCCAGAAAACGACCCAATCTGAAAAACTGATGCTAGTGACATCACAGGCATCTAACTGCCCCTCCACTTTAAAGTAATTGGCTAAATTTTTTGAGTGGCAGCAAAGTCAGCCAATCAGTAATGAGATTGCAAGTTAAGCCAGTAGGGGGAGCCAAATAGGTGCAAAACCACTTGTTTAAAATCCCCCACCCTAATAGAGCTATCTGAGAAAGGTTTTTAGGAAGCTTCTAAGGCATTACAGACCCAAACAAAAATTCTTTTGTCTACATGTCACATCACAGAACAAGGATAAATACTCCGTTCAATCATTCTATGTCACCATTAAGTATTTACAGATGTTGTCGTGTAGCAGGGTGTAATTGTCATAATAAACTTTTAGTGGCTTTTGGTTTTACTTTTAGGGGTTCATGGTGCAGTATTTCCATTAGCATGCATACTTCATGCGGTAGATGTTGTTGGTTTTTAAATATGATGCACAAAAGTTTAAAAAACATATTAAACAATATGCCTCATGATGTGCTAACCAAAGCTGATGTTTGCAGTTTTGCTTCCATTGTTCAGGGTACATTTATACAAAAATGGCTGACAACCACAGTAAAGTCCACTCCGCATCAACTACACAATGTGGCTAAAAAGCTGGAGGTCACAGTTTTTTGTGCATTCCGCTTCTCAGAATTGATGAAAAAGAAAACATTTTGAAACATAACCGTGTTTGCCCATAGTCATGATGCAAAAGCTTAACCACAACTTGTTTTAGGGTGTTTAACGCCAACAGCTCTGTGGCCATTTTGCATAGCTTAGGTTGAACTAGCCAACAATGTTTATAGCCTGCCACGCAAGAATATTTACCCTTACATGCCCTAAAATGCATTGAATTTCTTTTGGCTAATAGAGCATTACTGCAGTAACTGTAAGATAGCATCATGCATCCAAGATCCGGCATACAGTTAGATCATTTAAATAAGCAGAACATCTATCAAACTTTCCAGAGCAATTACAGTTTACCAAACATTTTCTGTAATTGCTGTAGTTTTTACAGTATCATTTTCTTGTTGCTAATGCAGGGACTTTAACAAATTCCTAACACACTGTTTGTGTTACAGACATGACTGATACCTTGAATCACGCAGTTTATGGAGGATTTATGTACTTGTTTGACCAAATGCGATTCAGATTGCACTGAATATTATAGTTTATTCCTAAAACTTGCCATGGTGGTATAAGTACTATTGGCTCTTGCACAAATGCTTATGATAGGAGGGATGTAGTCAAGAGTGAATAGATGTGACAACATTGCATTTATAGTAAAAACTGATGCATACTGGAACATCGTAAAGGACCGCCTACTCACCTGTCAATCAACGACTGTGCTAAAACAAGCTTTTTTAACATTGCCGGTTATGTGCGGTTTTAAAAGAAAACAACCCTTCCCAATGGAAATATTTGTGAAGGCACATGTATTCACATGCGCAAGACAGAACTTCTTCAGTGTGTATGATATCAGAGTGTAGTGACAAAGACCATGTGATGCGCAAATATAATCCAGCTAATATAGCAGCATGACTAAAATAAATATCCCTATTAGGGATGCTTAACGATTAATCGCGATTAATCGTTAGCAGAATAAAAGTTTATGTTTACATCATATATGTGTGTGAACTGTGTATAATAACTTTGTATAAATAACATGCATGTATATGTTTTAGAAATGTTTACATGTGTATATACATTTGTATATTTATGTATAATTTATATTATATATAAATATAAATACTTAATATATAAATATTTTTTCTTAAAATTATACATGAATGTGTACATATTTATATATATACATATTTATTATAGACAATTTACACACATATGTGATGTAAACAAAAACTTTTATTCTGCTAACAATTAATTGCGATTAATTGTTTAGCATCCCTAATCCCTATTAAAGGGCACCCATTTAATTGCTAAAAACAACGTTATTTTGTGTATTTGGTAAAATGCAATGTGTTCGTGTGGTTTCACGTTCATTTTTGTAGCTCCAAATATACTGTCTTCCTGAAACGCACACATTTTGTGCAAAACTCATTGATTTGAAAAGCACTGCGTCCCTGTAAATTATATCTTAAGGGGGTACAAAACACAACAGTGTGCTGATCTATATTTGTGTTGAGTTTAAAGGATCAGGCTGAGTCAGCAACTTGAACCTATTCATAAGCTTAAAAAGTGACTCCAGATAACATGAGCTGGATAACTTCAACTCCCTTAAGCCTAAATACAGTAAGCTCAATATTAGTTGAGGTATTTCCTTGAAAACTGCTTTCCGTTTCAGAGACAGAAACAGAAGTGCTCAGCGTCATTCAAACACAGGGTGTGCAAAAACCATGAGTATTTTTACACTGTGTATTTTTCTCATTTTCTTCCTGGACCGCCTCCATCGCAGTTTAACAAAAGCAGACTGTATTTTGAATGAAATGCTGTAACTAAGAATATCTAGTGATGCACCGATCATGATTTTTTTTTATTGCCGATTCTGATTTTTTACAAGCAAATGGGTCTATTCCGATACCGATTTTCATTTTTGAAGATAGATTTGTAGGATTTCAAGATTTAAAGATCTTTTAACGCTTTAATGGTCTATTTTAAACAAAATAGGTCTGTCATTTTTAGTTTTTATTAACACTTCCTCGAATAAATCGATACAATTTTTATTCACAATAAAAACTGATTAAAGTGAACAATCTGCCAACAGGGTTTAAGATGGGGCTGCACAGTGCAACATATTTCACATGATAGCAGAAAATTGGTCAATGGCTCCATCCCTGTAAGCCTCCCGCATGAAGCTGATTTTTACTTTGAGTCCCGGGAGTTAAGCCAAAAGAGATGGAATGGTTTTCAAAAATAATTGTGAGGCGAAGGCTCATTACCTGTGATCCACCTCTGGGGAAGGCTTAATCCCAAATTATGCTCTGTATCTCGATAGAATGGCAAAGACTGATCTGTTTTCTGCAAATGATTGTGTTGTGTGGCTGGTCTCGGAAGGATACTCAATCTTTCACAATCGTGGGTCTGTTCTCCGTAATTGTGGAACACCTTGAAGCCAATGAATCATCTCTAAGAATATTGAATGTGGCTCCTGCAAAGATACAGAGTAATGTAAACCACCTATGAATGGATAATATATATATCCAATTAAAATAGCTCAGGAATGCCACAGACAAGAAGAGTCAGTTATTGCTTGTAACTCTCTAAAGGAAGTAGCAGTTGGCATGTACAAAATAAAGTTGGACTTGTTTGACCTGGCAACATACTAGTTACATTCAGCAATCATGCATCTTGACATTGCATCCTGTTCTCGTTTGGTGAGAAACAGAACCCGATGTCAAAATCTGTTAAAGTGAACTGAACATCTAGGAGTGAGCATGCATTTGGTACTGTTTTGTATGTGTTTATGCAGATGTATATTTTGTGCACAGTCTAAAGACTAACCTAAAATCGACCCATTAAATTATATTGAAATGACCCTAAAAACAGGACTTTAAGCAGCTTGGCCACATCAGAATGCAATACAGTACAGTAGCGTACAACACCCTGCATCTTTGCTACATGTCGTTTGCAATGTGTCATACATCTTATTTTCCTTCCTGGGCAAAGGTGTAAAAAAAATTCTCCCTATGGTTCTTATGTCTTTGCGAATTGGGCTTATGTGCCAGGTTTAAAAACGTGAGTGCTATTTGCTACAAAAAATTGGCTGTAAACTGAGGTTTATTTTAAAATGTTTGTGTACATTTTTGTAGCAATGTTTGCTGCGGCTAAGTTTTGTGGAGCAAAGATTTTGGGGTATTTGTTTTTTTTTAAGATTATGTGTTAAAACACGGTGATCCTGATCAGTACATTTTCAATAAACTTTTTTTACAATCTTCTCACATTTTTATTTCATTCAAGGCTCAATTCCAAGTGCAAATCACACTTTCAACCAATTTTGTGGGTGTGTTTGTGCCAGTGCTTACTTTACCTAACTTTGGTGAATTGGGTGCTAAAACAATTACAGGGTTCCCACGGGTCCTTGAAATTCTTGAAAGTTTGTGAATCGGGGGGGAATCAAGGCCCTGGGAAGTTTTTGAAAATATACATTCATAGATACATAGGTCATTGAAAGTGCTTGAATCTATTTTATGCAAGACGTTTTCTGGGGGAAAAAAATCCATATTATTCTCTGGGTAGTGTAGGAAAATATCACACAAATTTTAGACTTTTTTAAGCAAACGTGCTAAACCGTTTGCTTTAAATGCTTATTTCTTCTGTATGCGGATTAGGGGTGACCCCAAATAGTCGAAGATTCGATGCATCGATAGGAGAAGCCTGATTCGACTACCAATCTCACAGTCGAATCGTCACAGATGTGTTATGAAATGAGGATCATTAAATTTTGGCCGTATATGGGTGCACACATTATCTGATTTCACATATAACAGCTTTCTCACAATATATTAATATACAGCATATTATGATAATGCTGCAAATAATATGTGAAGTAGCAGCTTACAATAAATATTTTTAAAATGCGTTAATAAATCCAACAACCCCTGTGACCGGGCTACACGTCCATAAGAGGTTTCTATGTTAATAAACCATTGCCTCTTTGTTTCTACATTTAAAAGACAAAGCTGGCAAATTATATTATGCCTTTCGTTTTTTTAATAATTTCTATATTTTATTTTATTTATAAATCACTTTGGGTTATCTGATTTAACTATTTGGCTTGTGTTTTGTTTCAGTGCACTTGAGGCATTTTGCATATTTGTTCTGCACTTTGTAACTTCTGACCTTATTTTATTTAAAAAATTGTATTTATTATAAACGTAAATTCTGATCTAATTTAAGTATGTACATTTTGGATAGCTTTTCGTTGTATCGATGTTGCGCTATTGCGTGCTGGCCATGCTTGCGCATGTAATTTAGCTGAACGGGCTAGTTTCTCTGCGTCTCATATTTAGGAGTTCATCAAACTAAACATTAAAAAACGGATGTTTTTCGACGAGTATAAGTTTTTAAAATGTATTTAAAACAGAGTGGTTTGTCAAAAGTTAAACTACAAAAGAGGTAAGCAGGTTTTTTTTATTTCGGTGACGAAACGGAAACTAGTATCTGCACCGAACCTATTTCTGCCTGACACGATTGTCTTTCTTGTGATTTAATATTAAGGTCAGTCGGTGTTCACTTTCAAATGATAGCAAAGAGATTCCTGAAATAAATAATATCATCCGGTCTTTCTGTATCTAAAGTTAATACAGAGATGATCAAAGTCAAAGCAAGCAAGCAGGTATTTCTGTGCTAAATAATAACGCGTAGTGTCTATAAAATCATTAATTTCAGTGTTTTTCTTGTTATAAATTAACGTTTAATGAATTGTATATAAAGATTAGTTTGTATCATTTACAGTCACAATCACAAATTATTTGTCATTTCTCATTTGTCGGGTTTTTTTGGTCATGACTGCTTTGATATGCTATCTCCAAATTAAATAAAAGCACTTAATTTTAGCCGGAGTTTCCAAGGCAGGATCATCTTTGTTATTTTTTTTAGGTTTAGTTATCAAAATGTATTTTTGTGTGATGTTCTGTAGATCGTGGCTTTAAAATGTTATGAGGAATAATTAAACAAATGTTGCCTTACATTTTACCTTAAAAATATATATATATAAATGCATCCTCAGTTTTGTCTTCGTTTATTACTTGAAAGACAGTTTTGGTCACTTTATCAGACAGTTGTTTATGTGTGCTGCTTGTGAAAGAAAATTAAAGTTACCAATTTGTACCTGGTCTGGCCCGCTCCCAACCCATGCACACAAACATAGATGATTCGACTATCGGTCGACGATGGAAAGATTGGACAATTCTGATTCGAATATGTAAATCCTTAGTCGAGGACACCCCTAATGCGGATATTGATTCATACCAAAATGCTTTTTTGCATAGTTGTGTTTGACACATGAAAACTTCTCGGGTTACGTATGTAACTCAGGGAACGAGATGCTGCTACTCCCTTGCCATACTTCCTGCGTCCCTGTAACGGCATCTTTGGCAATATTTCAGATAGCGATATACTTCCTGGCTCCCGCATCACCCTGTCTTTGTCGTTTAGCCTCACCATTGGTTGAATTTGATATACACATTCAGATGCACTTACCTCTGGAGGCGTCCCAAAGTGTCACCGCAGCTACGCAGCGTAAGTTCCCTTGAACTGTAACATTGTATCTTAAAAGGTAACACAATGTAACCTTGCTCTCACTTGAAATGTGTCCCCACATTTAGTCCTTGAATTTGAGGGTATTGGACCTGGAAAGTCTTTGAAAGGTCCTTGAATTTGAAGCTAACTAAGGTGTGGGAACCCTGCAATTTGTGCTGCAAAACGATTAATGGTGTCTAATCGTTTGCAGAATAAAAGTTTTTGTTTACATGATATATGTGTGTGTACTGTGTATATTAATTATGTACACGCATGCATGTATATATTTAAGAAATATTTACATGGGTATATATATTGTTATATTACAATTTATATTCTATATTATTATAAATACTTAAAATATAAATAGCGTTTTTCTTAAAATAATACATGCGTGTGTGTATTTATATATACATAATTATTAAACACAGTAAACAAAAATTTATGATGTAACAAAAACTATTAGGGGCAGTTTCCCGACAGGGTTTATCCTAGTCCCAGACTAAAATGCATGTTTAATTTTCTTTCATTTAAAAACACCTTGTCCTGACTGATTTTTACAAATATCTGTGACATTGTTTTGTCTCTAGATGCACACCTGTAGTGTTTTTTTGTAAGGTATGTTTGTGAAAACTTCTTAAATGACCTAAAATAAATAAGGCCTTGTTCTGGTTTAACCTAAACCCTGTCTGGGAAATCGCCCCTTTATTCTGGAAACGATTAGTCACGATTAATCCTTTTGCAGCCATAAAACAATAATATTGGAATAGTATTGCACACATTTCCTCCTGAAACATCTTTTTTTTTTGTATGGCCACACTTATTTCACTTCTAAGCATATTATTATTTTGGTTGAATATGTTCATTGTGTCATTTTTGTCACTGGCACAAGCTCTTCTAACATGATGTCAACGCAGAGCAAATTTTTATATTAAATCTTCCATCCTTACCTGTTTGGATTGGATTCTGGAATATTCTATATTGCCCATTCCAGAATAGCAAACAAGTTGTATCTATCCCATGTTTGCTTGTGGCAAAATGTTGTTCCATTTGTGGTTGTTGCATGCATAGCCATAAACGTCTTTCCTCTGTGCTCCCTTTCAGTGCCCAAAATATAACTTCCCTTAGCCTTCATACTTGAGAGAAGAGAAAATATTGATGGATAGAATATTACAGTTACACATGCTGCCACTCAATGGGCTCAGATATTAGGGTGTCAATAATAAGCTCCAGAAATCTACAGCCTGAACGGGAGGTAGAGAAAGAGTAGAAAACGATGCTGTGAAAGAGCAAACTATTTTGGTTGACTTGTCTCGATTAAATTAGGATGATTCATAGGCATGTCTAGCCTGTTAGTTCTACTGCAGCAGAGCGAAAGGTTGGTGGAAGTATGGAAAGGATTTTGTCAATGGCTTAAAAACTTGCTGGGACATTAATGTCTAACCTGTTTACATACAACCTGAGTTATACAGTATGAATGTACAGACACATTCACTGTAGAAGAATAAATATAGCAACTTTTTTCCAGCTGGATGACATGTATCCCCTTTATTTATCATTCTTTTGAATATCCTGCTTCACTTAGAAATACGTTGTGTTGAGAGTGAAATGTGTGGTGGACATTGTTTCATGTTGATTTTAAAGGCCTCTCATCACATAGAGAGAATTTTTGATAAACTTGGATTTTTGAACTGAAGTGACAGCTGTTTTCTGTTTTGATAGAGAATGGCAGCATTCCTAGTGTGCCATTTATTGTGTTCATATAAGTGTTTGGATTGGCCAGTCCCATTGTTTCTACAGCTCTCTTGCTGTTGTAACCAGATATCTAGACATTTTTAAAAATAATAGATATAATTTAATATAATCTTGGGATATCTAGTTCTTTTAAAGTTTTACTGGCCACAAATTGCAATATTTATACAAATTGTTCCCTTTTAATGGCATTTCCCTTTTATCTCAAGCCAGATTTTTTGAAAAGGTACTGTATCGTATTTAATGTATTTAAGAGGATTCCAGACTTCTTCCTTTTCATCTAGGCAGGAATAGATGGCTGATCTTTATTACTTAAATTCCTCTAATATGCCTTTATCACCTCAGAAGTTTTCCACCTCTATGCCATTCTGGAAATTTTATGAAAAAAGAAACTGGCATTGAGATGTCTCATTATCATATCCAAACAGGGCATTGCACAGTCGAATTGAGAGTCAATCAACCTTTCAGTCGTGTGATAAAAACAGAGATTTCATTTCATTTATTTTGGCCAGGGATTTAAAAAAAATATTGCATTTTTAATTTAATGAAGCCCTGCTTGGCTTCTCTGCTGACACGAATATGGTCTGTTGGCTGATGTTGAAGATGAAAGCTAAATGATTTGAGACAAAGGGGCTGTTTAAACTTTGTATTAAGATGTCTTTTCGTTGATCGGATCACAAGCGGATGAGAAAGACACATCACGTTTACACCTGGTATTTAAATCCGTCTCTTTTGTCCACTTTTGACCGCTTCTGTCCTGATAACTTTGAGGGGGTGGTGTGTCGAGACTGTGGGCGAGTCCCTCTGCGAGCGGGAGTGAATTTATATGGACGCGAACTAATATTATGTCAGAGTCCACTGCTTGTGTTGTAAGTAAACATGTTGCACAGTGTTTTGTACACGCATATTATAGAGCTTTCTCTGAATTTTCAGTGCAATGGATGAAATAAGAGCGCAACTTTCACACGCTTGCAAAATGAAACTGCGGAGATCAACCGCTTTAGTTTTATCAATGAAAGGCTAAAAATAGAGCTGGTCGAAAGTGGACTAGCTCAAAACTTTTGAACACCGTTTACACCTGGCATTAATGTTGTCCACTTGTGATCCAATCAAAGAAAAAGCATGTTAATGAGAAGTGTAAACAGCCTCAAAGACATCTCTTGATTTAAAGGCTAAATGCGGACCGTAGTAAACAATAAACTGACACAAATTCATTAATTAGTATCATTCGACATACAACAACGTCGGAACGGTCCTCTTTCTCCACACTTGTAAACACTGGGGCGTAGTTTCGCGTTCGTCTTCTGTGACCTCTTGACGTCATGACGTATTGCGTGGGGTCACGCTGGCGCATCACGACCGGATCTAGACGAGAAGTTGTGGTTTAAAAGTGCATATTTTTAATTTTTTTTGTCAAAAATGACAAACATTTCGCTAGATAAGACATTTATGCCTCATTTGGGATTGTTTATAGTCCTTTGAAACTCCGTTAAAAAAACTGTTAACTCTTTCACCGCCAGCGTTTTTTAAAAAAGTTGCCAGCCAGCGTTTTTCATGATTTTCACCAAAGTTTAATGCCTTCCAGAAAATGTTCTTCTTTAAATACATATACATACAATATACCAAATGAAAGAACAGACCCTCTGCTTTCAAAAACAAAAAAAACCTGTTTCATCCTACCTTCAGTGGTTCTTTTGTAATCAGCTTTTGATTATGGGTAGGTTTCTGCAAAAACACCACATTTTGAGCAAAAAGCAGAGATAATTCCATTTTTGTGACGGACTTTTCATAGAGATCCCATTCAGAGCGATCTTTAAAACAGACACGGACATGCAGCCGCTTGCAATAGGGCAATACTTCCGGGTTTAAAAAGTTGCGGAAGGGCACCACCTGGTGGATAATAGCGTTTTCTCTTAATTGACGAGATATCTCGTCAATGGCTGTGAAAGAGTTAAGTGTTGAGTTAAGTATTAAATGTTGGGCTCTATTAAAGTCCATTAAAATGAGAAAAATCCTGCAATGTTTTCCTTTAAAAAACATAATTTCTTCTCGACTGAACTAAGAAAGACATCAACATTTTGGATGACATGGTGGTGAGTAAATTATCTGGATTTTTCTTTTAAGAAAATGGACTTATCCTTTAACCAGTCAGGAGTTTGCTCTAGTAGTGACGTGATTACAGGAAGCGAGCGGAGTGGCAAAACCCCCCTTCCATGACACGAATTTTGCCTGAATGACTTGAATTTCACGCACAAATGTAAACTCAAAATGTTCAAGCGTCCAACTAGGTGTGTTTTAGCCGCCTCTACAGTGTCTGATGTGAACACCCAGTAAAGGTGCCGTATGAAAAACGTATTTACCTAGGTATAGATGAATAATAAGAGTTCTGTACATGGTAATGACATATCGTGAGCCTCAAACACTATTGTTTCCTGCTTATGAAAACGTTGTGCATGCAAAAGACTGCTAGAAAAGATGCCAATCTTAGCATAACACTGACAGTGACATTACAGTCGAGATGTACACCCTTAACCTTAAATTAGACAATACATTAATTGCAATGTTGTTACAATGCATGTGACTGCTGAGTTAGCGCTATATGCTAGTTAATGCTATATGCTAATGTTTAGGTCAATACTGAAAACAAATCCACTCAGAAACGTTCATTAATAATCTCCAAACAATTGATTATTCCTTTAATTCTGTATCTTCGTCTGATACAGGCTCAAACATAAGGTCTGTTTACACACACACAGAGCTACTGAAAGGAGCTGCTATGTAAAACAGCCAATCAGAGCAGAGCGCAACATTATATTTTTGACAAGTTAATAATGCTGCATATAAATAAGGTAATAATAGACAATTTCTATAAATAATAAAAATAAAAAAATAAAAAAGGGGAAATCCTAGGGTTGTAAATGGACATGTAAAACTGGATAACTTTTGCACTTAGGAAAGCCACATACCTTTCATGTAGATATCAGAGAACCATTTAACATATTATTTCAGTGCACTCTTTGGCACCTTTAACTTTCTCGATCAGTGGTCTCCAACGTGGTGCATACTCGGTAATGGAGTTGCCCACAAAAGCACATTCTATTAATAGCCTATTTTATTAGTTATTTATTAAATATTTTTTATATTAGCTTGGCTTATTTTATGTATGTTAACATTTTAAACAATGATAAAAAATATTCATGTGATGACGACTTGAACCTCCTTAAAAATGCAGGAATGTAATAACTAAAGTGATGATGTTAACTTTTTTAATTTTTTAACTAAGCTAGTTGTTTTTCATTAATGCATACCTGGCACAAATGCTAAGGTTATAATGATAATAGCATAAAACTTTACTTTTTTCCAAAATGTGTCCAATAAGCAAAAGGGAAGCAAAATAAAATTCGCCTCCTTTAGCATAAATATTTAGGGGTGACCTTTCACTGTGAAGTGTTATTTAGCCTGTTTGTGGAGAGAGATACAGTTTGAAGGATCTCAAAACCAATTCTGACCAAAACTGAACAACAGTGCATGTTTTTCTATATGAGCAGAATACTGTAGGGCTCTCCATTCATTAATAAATGTCTGTGTTAGTTTTGCAGTGTACAGTTATGGCATGGCAAGTTTAATTACAAAAACTCAAAACAAATTAGAAGTATTCAAATTTTTTAATAAAGTCTGTGCTTTGGGCTGAATTAGTTGCAGAAGTTGTTTACTGCAGGTTAGAAATTTAGAACAAAGGAAAAATCAGTAACGTGTTGCTACGGAAACATGAAATGATAAAATGTATAGCTATATCTTCAGTGCCTTTGTAAGTATAAATATATGAAATGCCTTTCGACCATAAGTGGTCTTTCCTAGAAAGATTCTCAGGCAGATATAGAAGAGCATGCACGCACTCCTGCACTATCAATGGACTCTGCAGCCCATAACCAATTCAGTTCCAAGTGATTGCAGGATTTGTAAACACTTGTGTATAGCATACAGTACATAGAATCATACAAAGAAATTCCATTAAGGAATATCAAAACACAATAAAAATACACATACAATACACCAAGGTAAGGTAAATTAATGTTGAAAAGCTAAGCGCTACCCAGATGACGACAAATCAAATATATGCAAGATGAAATCTTTTAATATGGGTAAGAATTTAGTTTTATTTTATTGTTTAGAGCTGATAAGCATGAAAACTGACAGAACCTTGAATAGCATGTAACGCACATTTCATTATGTTTGATAATAATAATCTGAATTGATTTCTTTAACTATGTTTCATTAAGCCAGTTGTTGAACCCGGGGTTTGTCAGATAAAAGTATTTACACAAGTATTGGAGTATTATCACAAGTATCTATTGGTGTGCCAGCCCTATAATCTCTGAGGGCCTAATGTGATGTTTTAACATTTAAATAACATGCATTATTTTATAAAAAGATGTTATCTAAATAGATAACGTCTCTCTATAAAAGAATGCATGTCATTTAAATGTCAGTGACAAAGTCTTCCAGCTGAAATCCTGACTAGAAGTTTACCTACTTGACCTTAAAGCTGTTCCTGGATTTCGAAAAGAAAGCACTGGAAGTGCTTGGAAACAAAACTTCACCTTTTTGTCCACTTTATTGAGAAATTAAATTGGAAATATGACTTTGCTTAGTAATTCATGCACCTTGATATTAAAATACCTACTACTCTGTTGCTGGGGAGGCTGTGATCTAAAGAAATGAAAATGATCAGATTCAGCTTTGTGCCACCCTTGCATAATTTGTACTTTTGCTTGGTCACGTCCTCAGCAGTGTATTAAGTCAAGCTCCGCATTTACTCAACAAAATAATCTGTATTGATTGATTCCTAAGGAGTTTTTGTTTTAGATTTTTAAGCGTCCTGTTTGTAGAAATGGTTCAATCAGCAGATTGCGTTTATATTGTTTTTGTTTTCTAAACAATGCATCAGTTTGATAAAAATTACATTTATTTTTGGACCTTTGTACTTGTGTGTATTGTCTATTTTACAATCAGCTTCATGGCTTAAAATGTGGCTCATGCCAATTGAGATTAATATTCGTTTACGTCTTATTTCATTTGTTATATAATGGGAAACAGCTGTTCATGCGTTGATGCCAGACGCCATTTGGTACTATTTTTTTGTGTTCAAACTAATAAAATGAGATGAAGTACCTAATTTTAATAACTCACAGGATTATTAAAAAAATATTCCTATGATAATAATGGTTAAAATCGCAATGCATACTTTTACAAGGAAATTAATATACTGATAGTTGGATGTAAAATGTTGGCCCTCCCTCCCAACACTAGGAGAAGGTACTTACAGTTACCTAAAATCCTATTGAGAATAATATAACCATGGAATGTGATTGTGATCCCATTGCATTGTTCTTTTTGTCTTATATGCATAATCTTTTGTTAAAATGAAATATGCGCTTATGTTGAAAAAGATAAAAATAACTAGGTTTTTTCAAAGACTCTTGAGTTGGTTTTTACAAGAGTCTGCCTCATAAATGAGAATTCTTTGGGGTCTATTCATCACCAGTGGAACAAAGTATATGCTTTTTGTCGTCACTCATATGATGAACGCAACTAAAATAAATATTTATCTACTGTGAACTTGTGCTGCATTGATTTTGCTTTATAATTCTCCTATTTGTGTTGCCTGCTTGTTATTTGGTTATGAAATTATAATTTGGTATATCAGTATGTCGACACACTCACCAGGTCTCATGCTTCAATGAATATCCTGTGTCACTTCACAAAGCCGTGCATATCTACAACACAATACGGAATCTTTTCATGAGGTTCTATTATTAAATGTTATTGTAGAGCTACATAAAAGGGAAATTGGGCAGCCCAGGAAAGAAATTACTTATTTTGCAAAGTGCCTTTTTGTATGATGTGATTTATGTATGTACTTGCTTCACTTTACATTTTCAATTCAATTTTATTTATATAGCGCATTTCACAATTGTTTAATTGTTTCAAAGCAGCTTAACATTAAATAACAGGAGAAAACGCAGAAAAATCGGTGGACAACATAAGAAGCAGAGTACAGCGGCTAGGATTAAACTGCAGCGAGCATAGTATTAATGTAATGCATAGAAGAGAGTTCTAAGTTCAGCCAATGTTAGCTGACTCCCTAGGGGCTGAAAAAAACTCATAGGAGAAAAACCTTGTGGGGAAAAAAGTCCTAGGTAGAAAAAAAACCTTTGAGAGAGAGCCAGACATGGCTTATTCTATAGAGGATATACTATATATTAGATACTATATTATAACATTTTATGGTAATTAAAACATTTAAAAGCAGTCTGTAGTCGCTGGGCAGACATTGTCTGGGCATCATGTTGAAGGAAGGCCAGTAGATCAGTGGTGTGATGAGCTTTACAGCAGCAGGGACTGGGTCTGTTAGGGTGTTTTCACACCTGTTTCATTTAGTTTGGTTGAATCGTACCAGAGTTCGATTGCTCAGTTGGTGCGGTTCATTTGGGTAGGTGAGAAAGTAGCAGTCGAACTATGGTTGTTTGAAGAGGTGGTCTCGGTATGCTTTCAAACAAACTCTAGAGCAGTTTGTTTGTGTTGAGAACACGGTCCGAGATCGAACCGACCTACACTCTTAAAAAAAATGGTTCTATATCGAACCAGAAATGGTTCTATCACCCGCTTCATATATGGAACCCCCAAATGGTTCAATATAGAACCACTTTAATGGGTTCATTAAAAAGAACCCCAAATGGTTCTTTGATTCAAAGTTAGATGGTTCTATTTAGAACCATTAAAGGTTCTTTATTATTATGAATAATTTATTATTGATAAGAAATTATAACCGATCTAGAAAATTATAAAAGTTTACTATTTATTAATTGTATTATACAGAAATATATAAATCTATAAAAATTACTTAAAATAACATCTCTTTATTCTGTATTAGACAGCAAAACTTTAGTTTACATTTAAAATGTCTCATTACATTCAACCATTTAGTTATTTAATTATTTCCATTAAGCATTTTCACTTTTTAATAAACATACATACGTTTATATATATATATATATATATATATATATATATATATATCTTTGTAATAAACAGCTAAACTCTTAATTACACTATACATTCAAAAATTTTGTTCAAGTTATTTCCCTTACGCATAGATACTGTACAGTATATGCAGTACTAATTTTTAGTAACTTTTACATGTGTCTGAAATGATGAAAATAAATCACGGTAACACTTTACATTAAGGTTCATTAGTTAACATTAGTTAGCTACATTAGTTAATATGAACTAATAATGAACTGCACTTATACACATTTATTAATCTTTGTTAATGTTAATTTCAACAATTACTTATACTTTATTAAAATCTGGTTAACATTAGTTAATGCACTCTGAACTAACATGAACAAGCAATTAAAGCTTAAATTTTTATTAACTAACATTAACAAAGATGAATAAATACTGTAACAAATGTATTGCTCATAGTTTGTTCAAGTTTAGTTAATACATTAACTAATGTTAACTAATGAACCTTATTGTAAAGTGTTACCAAAATCACAATGCATTTAAAGACAATTCATGAGCAATCTATTAAATAGAATGACAATTTACACAAGTTGATTGTACATTTGTTTTGTACAGGTATTAAAATTTAAACATATATTTTATAAATTAAAGTCACTGTGTGCTTAATGGCAAAAGGGTATTGAACATTGAGGAGAAAAAAAACGCAAACAGTCATATCACAGCCTGTGATGTCAATGTCTACACATATTATGTTCACATTGTCCATTTATAAAGTTGATACTTTCAGATTTGAGAAGATCAGGAGAGCCGTTGAACACTGGTTGGTGTGGGACCTTTGGGTTCCTGTAAAACAAACATTTCACCTTTTAAGTGCTTTTTACCAATTAACAGAAGCCATCAAATAGACTTAAAATTATCCCATAATAACACAAATAAAGTATGACAACTAGGCAAGCGACACTCAAGAACCAACAAGACTCATTCAACTAAATTACAGAACTATACTTACACTATTTACACAGTCAAGGAAGCTGGGATTTTCTTGAAATAATGCTGACAATAACATAAGTGCAGCATTCCTCAGCAGACCTACAAAGATACAAATTATTGTACATTAGGTACAGATATCAATTACAGGGACATTTTACTCAAAAAAGAAAACTCATTCACTCACTCGTTATTTCAAACGTTCACAGCTTTCTTTCTTCAGCAGAACACTAACACAAAAAAGATTTTGAAAAATGTCTGTAACCGAACAACTCTGCTAGCAATTTAATGGACACAAAACCAATGCAGGTCAATGGGCACCATTGTTGTTCGATTACCATACTTTTTCAAAATATCTTCTGTTGTGTTCTGCTGAAGAAAGTGACGACAATTTTCATTTGTTGGTAAACTTTAACTCTTTCTCAGCCAGCGTCTCCTAATTAACAAGTTTACTCTTCAATGGCAAGGAAAAAGTTTATACTAACATTTTTTTCACATTTTCACTTATACAATTTATAGGTGCTAGAACCTTTACATTGACAATGCAAATAAGGCTACTTTACACTGGACAAAGAACAAGCACCTTCTGTGGTTTCCTCTCCAATGAGATTGGCGTAGAGATGTTTTTTACTTCCTTCTTTTGCACTCCTGATGATGTTTGGGGCCATTTTATTTAGAGATGTTTCCATGTTCTTCACCAAGTCTGTTCCAAACCTCGTTGTCATTCCACGCAGCATCTTAAAACACAAAATATTTATATATACACTTTCAGACAAACAAGTTCCTTAAAGTCTACATGAACTTGAGGTTGCAATTGATGTATTTTTCAAAACACAATGTTCAATAAAAAAATAGTGTGAAATATACAGAACTTAAATTAAGTCCTCAAACACTTTACAGTCTTTAATGCTAAATTCTAAATGAAATACATACAGTAAGAATTATCATTAAAGCTACAAAACACAGATTTCTTTAATTTTGCTCTTTGATGAACATTAGTGACAGAAGTCAGGTTTACAAGGTCCTTTTAAGCACCTTACCTTTTTGCATCAATGGGGTTTATACTTTAAAGCCAGTGACGTGTCTGACCATTTATTAACCATGGTTATCTGTGGGGGAGAGGAAAAAAGCATAAATTACACTTCACAAACCAAATACACATAAAAACCTGAACACGTTTGGTTTTTAAAACATTTGAATGTTAAATGTAAATGTCTTTTGCGGATACGAACGCTGCACTGCAATCGTGCATTTATAATACAGACCGGCGGAATGTTCTCAACTATGGCCAGCAGTTTCCACTTTCCTTCCGAGTTTAGCTCCAACCCTGATAAAACCCTCGTGAACAAGCGAAAAATGCTCACGGAATATGTGTAAAACTGCGACAAACATTTACATATAATTTCCCTTCCACCGTCTTCCACCCGGTTCCTTTGACCACGCGCTTCACTGAAATTACACTCCTGTCTCGAATTTCGTCTCCTTACAATACAGCTGTCTTATTGTGATTGGCAATTTAAAATGACACAGAAATAAAGCAGGACTGTAACGTAATTCATTAAAACACGGAACAAAACGTATTTAACAGAGCTTTTATAACTGACGGTTGACGAAGCCCGTCAGTGCTTCAACGTTACCAGCAGTATTTTTTAACTGAGGTAAATATTATAAATGTAGCTTCTAGTATCACTATTTAGCACAACACCTACTCTAACAAAATAAATATTAACTAATTATACTAAATGTTTCAGTAATATCGTTTCAAAAATGTAAAGTTTACTTACCTCAGGGTACAAACAAGCAGAAATGCCGGTCCGGAGTCCGAACTCCTCACCTCAGTTTGAAGAAAAAACTGTCACGTCTGGAGGCTCATCTTCGCTTATGGTGCAACGCATATATACGCCACCAGAGGGCACTTTTGCGATTATTTGTTTTTAATGCCCCTTCAGGTTAAATTAAACAAACATTGACAATATAGAATGTACAAAATAAAGAAAACACCTGGTAATTCACCAAAAACGCAAACTGCACTGTAAGTTTCATGCTAATGTACAAAATTGCATAAAAAAGCTCACAGGAAATAAAGCATACACTAAATATTCATAGCCTATTTATTGACTCTCTCTTTATTTGACCACAGCCTATTGACACAAAAAGGTTTGTGAATGAGTTGTGTAGGTTTGTGAATGAGTTGTGTAGGTCTGCAATTATTGTGTAATCTTTAGTTTACACTTCAGTCACAAAACGTGAATTATAGAACCATTTTAATAAAAATGGTTCTTTGCCTTCCAGGGGTTTTATATGGAACCCTTTTTTTGGTAAAAGGTTCTATTGGCCAAGTATAGAACCCCACGGTTCTATATAGAACCTCAAGGAACCTTTTTTTTTAGAGTGTAACTGCAAAAGTACTGCGCATTTTGGACTAAACCAGCTGCCATAGTCAGCTGTGCAGTGCATTATCGGATGAGCAAGTGTTTGTTGACAGTTTCTATTACCAATATTAGCTAACACAGTCTCACACCCATGGCGTCAATATTTGACGACACTTGACCATGCGTCAATATGTTGACGCGGAGGGTATACCCTCCGCGTCACTTTTTGACGAACTGGGGACTTCAATACTATTAGGTACGCGAAATTAAACAGTTGTCGCCTGACATTGGGGTTAGGGATAGGTTTGGGTAGGGATGTCATTATGTAAATCTAACCCTAAACCGACGCGAAAATGGTAGAAAATGGTAAGAAAATAGGAAAGAGAATTTCGCGTACCTGATAGCATTGAAGTCCCCAGTTCGTCAAAAAGTGACGCGGAGGGTATACCCTCCGCGTCAACATATTGACGCATGGTCAAGTGTCGTCAAATATTGACGCCATGGGGTGAGACTGGGTTGTATTAGCACAATGACAGATTGCGGACATACCTGTAGTTGGGTGTCTTTGCCGTTTATACAGTAGTGCATTTATCTGTGAAGCCGCATCCATGATTCATTCTGGAAATGAACAGTTAGTCTAAAGCGCTGCATACAAACTAAGTATAACAACCACGGAAATAATTACAGCGCACAGCCGTCTGTCCATGATATCTGCTGTATTTTCCTCCTTTTTGTTTACTTCCGGGGTTCCGTTGGAATTTCGCGCACGTTGATTCTGACCAATCAAGAAGCAGTTTAGGAAATATGTTCAAATACATGTGGCCAATCAGTGATGTGGATCTTATCACATGACTGAATATTGGTTCATTTCAACTGGTGCGGACCAGCGCAATCAGTGTGGTGTGAAAAGGAACCAAAACTGCTTAAAAAGATACAATGTATAATTTTTTCGCTTTTGGTCCGGACCAAATGAACCGAACTACAGATGTGAAAACACCCTTAGCCTCATGGTGCATTCACACCAACCGCCGTAGAGGCGGCAAAAATGTGATATTTGGGCGTAGTTGGACGCTTGAACATTTGAGTTTACTCACTTCATTCGGGCGTGAAAGCCACGCGTGAAATTCTAGTTATTCGAGACATTCATGCGGAAATTCACGTCATGGGAGGGGCTTCTGCGACTTCACTGATACTCCGCTCGCTTCCTGTAATCACGTCACTACTACAGCAAGGTCCTGATTGGTTAACGCGGCGTGGAAATCCGTCCAGGTTCAGATTTTTCAACTTGTGCATTTCCCGTGGCAACGCTCAATTCGCCTAGAACGCGTCTTTCCACCGCACCTACCGCGTGTACCGTGCCGCAGGATGCCTAATTGTGTCTTTGCATTGACTTAACATGTAAATAATTCGCACTTGCCACCTCTACCACATCTGGTGTGAACCCTGCATCAGCGGCCTCGGGTTCGAGGACAAGACGGGGAAAGAGAAACAAAATCCTATCAGCGTAGGGGACGTTTGCATGTAATGCAAGTGTCATACAGTATAGTGATTGAATATCTGCTTTGTGTCGGACAAGCTAACTATTGCGGCATAAGTATATTTACTAGACAAATTATGTGGATGCTTTTTTAAAGAGATTTGTCTTTAGTTTAGACTTAAATTGTTCGTCTGTGCCTGATTCTCGAACATTGTTGAGTAAATCATTCCAGAGCTTAGGGGCTAAGTAAGAAAAAGATCTACCACCTTTATATAGTTTGAAACATTATGTTTGAGATCACCAATAGTTAATCACTTATAACAACTTATATCTATAGTGACAAAATAAATCATAGTGACCTTTATATGCAAAAGAAAACAAATCAAATTTCTCTTCACACTCCACAGTAAATGCAAAGGGGTGACACTGTCCATAGCAGATAAATGATAATTGATTTTAAAACTGTGAAATATGACTGATAATCCGACATGTCATGTGTCATTTCTACAACATTTTGGGGAAAAAATCCAGGTGGCAAATTTTGCCCCTGAAGGGAAAATGTTACATTTAATAATATAAATATTTTGTCTTCACAGGTTGATGCTGATGATGTCCTCACAAAAGAGGAGCAAATATATCTTCTTTTCAATGCTAAGCGAAAATGTGAGCGAACAATCAAGTCCAAACATAAAATTGCAGGTGAGTTACAGTCAAGCTTCTGTTTTTCAAGAACCTAAAAAAATCACCCTGAAAGCACCTGGCGTTCAATTATTTTCACCCTCATTTCAGCATTTGTAAAATTATGTCTTTGATGAGGAAGAAGTTGTCAATATGCATGTCTCCATAGGAGCTTGACATGAGGGGTTGACTGCAAATGCTGCGCTCAGCCATGTCCAATCAGAGTAAGATGAACTTGCATTGATTAAGTTTTCAACAACACTTCATCAGTCAAAGCCAGAAGAATTGGTGTCATTAGATTCTTTAACGCTGCCCTGATACGCCACATTTATCAAAGAAACAGAAAGGGCAACTGTCTGTCAGCATTGTGGTTTTGGATAACACAAGAAAAAATAATCAGGCATGTCTGTGACTGTCACTTAGTGTTGTTTGGTTTTTGTTAGAGGCTTAGGTTTTTGTTGTTTGGTGCTTTCAAGATACTTTGATTGGGTGTTTTGAGCAATTGCATGTTTTTTTTTTTACTTCCATAAAGGCTAGAAAGCCTTTGTAAGCACCAGTAAAGCAAAATGAAAAGCAGAGAATGCACTTTTGCTGGGTAATTTATGTTTTATCTTTATATTTTTTTCTAATGCAGCCACAGAAAATGAAGAACAAAGAAGTTTTCTGCCTATTGCCTTAAAAACACAGCTAAATGAGTCCAGCTTCTGGCAAACATCACAATAAATATAGTTAAAACAATCCATACCAACTAAACCGCACAGCCAATATTCTCAAATGAAACCAATACCATATTGTTTTTGCCATGAATGTGACACACCCTTGATCTGAGTTTCCCACTGGTAATAATGACATTGTGGTGTTCATGCACACTCATCTCATAACTACAATCATTCCAATTAGAAATAGTTGCCAGTTTTTTTTTACAGAAATCCTGTGTTTTATCCGTACCACGTAACCCAATGACCTTTCATGCATTGTCTGTACGATCGCCATTGTGGCATCAGAAAAGACTTTTTTACCGGATCAAAAAATAGCTACTAAAAGTGTCCAAAAGTTTCTCTGGAAAATTGCATTGCACAGTTCTGTGTAATCCCCTTTGGATCATTTGCCACTTTAAATAGAGATCTGGGAGTAAAATAGTGTGTGAAACGGTTAGATTTTTTTTACGGTAACCTCAGTTTCCTTTCAATGTGGTAGTTTTTTCCCTGGTGGATTGACTCAAAAGCGGTTTTAATAACCGTTTTTGGCGGCCTATTGTCATAGCCAGACTGCCATATTATTTTCTTCTCATCATAGGCTTATTTTACTTTTGTTAAATCACTGTCTCACAGCATAAAACGGTTAAGGAATTGTTTATGTGCAAACTGTACACTCTAAAAATAAAAGTGGTTCTTGGCTTGTAATCATAGAGGAACCATTTTTAGTGCTATATAGCACCTGTAAAGCACCTATGAAGAACCATTTGGGGTCATATAGCACCACTATAGCACCACATATGGTTCTATCAGGGTTCCCACGGGTTCTTGAAATCCTTTAAAGTTTGTGAATCTGGGGGGGATTCAAGGCTCTGGGAAGTTTTTGAAAATATACATATATAGATACAGATCATTGAAAGTGCTTGAATCTATTTTATGCAAGAAGTTTTCTGAAAAAAAAAAATCCATATTATTCCCTGTGTAGTGTCGGATAATATCATAAAAATTCTAGACATTTTAAGCACACGTGCTAAACTGTTCGCTTTAAATGCTTAATCTTTGTGAATGTTGATTCATACCAAAATGCTCTTTTGCATAGTTGTGTTGTTTGACACATGAAAACGTCTCGGGTTACGTATGTAATTGTTGTCCCCTGAGAAGGTAACGAGATGTTGCGTCTCCTTGCCATACTTCCTGCGTCCCTGTAACGCCGTCTTTGGAAATATTATCTGCGATACACTTCCTGGCTCCCGTGTCACCCTGTCTTTTTCGTTAAGCTTCACCATTGGTTGAATTTGATATACACATTCAGACACCCTCCCCCTGGAGGCGTCCTCAAAGTGTCACCGCAGTGACGCAGCACGAGTTCCCTCGAAAGGGAACTGTTACAATGTATCTTAAAAGGTAACACGATGTAACCTTGCTCTCACTTGAAATGTGTCCCCACATTCAGTCCTTGTATTTGAGGGTATTGGACCTGGAAAGTACTTGAAAGGTCCTTGAATTTGAAGTTAACTAAGGTGTGTGAACCCTTTTCTATATAGCATCAATATGGTTCTACACCGGTGCTACACAGGTACTTCATCAGTGCTATATGGTGCTTAAAATGGTTCCTCTATGATTACGAGCCAAGAACCACTTTTAGTGCTATGTAGCACCGTTTGTTTTTAGAATTTAGCAAACATTTAAAAATCTCATTGCCCAATAGCTTGTTCTCATACAGTGAATTAAAAAGGACGAAGCATAACATAGGCTGCAGAGCATTAGTCACACAGAATGGAAGCTGAAAACGAGTTGCAAACCATGTGGGAGTCTCAGTGCAATGAATGCATTAATTCATCGAAGTAAAAACAGATCTGTCAATATTTTTCATAAATATTTGACCGATTATTTTCGTCTCTGACAGCGGTGACCCATATTTAGTGATGGGCAGGGAAAAACAAACATTTTCTAAAAAAAATGGTTGAGGCAGTAGATTGAAATAAAAGTATACTACATATACAGATTCAATTGCTTGATATATAAAAATGTGTTTATTTTGTTTCGACTCAGTACTCAAGAAACGGTGCATTGTTTTATTTACAGCTTAACGTTAACTTCACCAAACAGGATGTGGTGAGCATTGGGCCACGACTCTGTTTATGTAGCAGAGCTTGAGGATGTTCTGAAATAAGCCTTCAGTTAATCCGGCAGCACCGTGAATGCGGCGTGTTGTGATGATGAGGGCTTTAGGTGTTCCTGTCTCTCATCACATCCAGCTGATCCCAATGCATCTGGACGCTGATGCTGAGCAGAACCCTGGCGTCTCATTCAGGTGGAGTTAATGTTACCTTGTCTGAGCTCTGTCACACCTAATGCCTCCAGACATCCCTTTAGTGTCACTGCCAAGATGGACAACTGTACTTACAGTAGTCATTTCAAGTCTCCTTCCACTGTGGATTGAGGATTTTTATTTAGAAATGACTGGTATGAGAAGAAACAGACAGGAATTATTCACAGTGGGTTCCAGAGATTTTAGACCACTAGTAAGGAACGCTTCTGTTGGATGCATTTGTTTCGTTACTAATTGCATTATCATCGTAATATTTGAGTAAAAATAAATAAACAGTTTCAGAACATCCCAGTATTTGAGACACATATAGTATTGTAAAATGTAATGTTTTGTTTTAATTGAAGCTTTCAGGTTGCGTTGATTCCTCAATAAACCTGAAGATCCGTTTTGTTTCTATGTAATAATGAAAAGGAATCATTTGCTTATCTCCAAGAAAGTCTTTAGAAGGGTGGTTTAATAAGCCGCAAGTGTTGCTGGGATCCCTCTTCATTATTTCCTAGCTGATTGGTTCTGGGCACCTTGTGAGTGGGTCATTTACTTTCCCAGATTCTTATTATTCCTGCATAATTTGAGAATGTACCAGTGAGCATAGTGTGCTTCAGTTCAATTTCAATGGGTTCCTCATCTTTTGTTCAGATGCATTATATTTAAATCACCCTCCTAAAGAAACATATTATTCAAAATTCTACAAACTGTTCAAGATGTTCATAAGTTGCAGTGTTTAAGAAAAATAGATCCAAATCTCCAAAACGCATCATGCAATCACGTAAAAGCATAGCTAAAGTGCAGCTTTAAAGCATGAATAAAGTTCCTACTATATTAAATCTATTCCAGCCTGGTCTTATTGTTAATACATAGTATTTAAATGTAACTTTAAAAAACAAACAAAAAAATTTGTACGTTTAAATAGATGCTGAAACGTACAATGTAGACGTATTTATAACATTTTAACGTAGCATTATTACGTTTTTACAGCTAAAAAGCGTAAAACATTGACGTATCTTTGGGGCTGTTTACACTTGGTATTAAGATGTGTTTTCATCGATCGGATCACAAGTGGACGAGAGAGACACATTACGTTTACACCTGGTATTTAAATCCGTCTCTTTTATCCACTTTCGACCGCTTCTGTCCTGAATACTGTGAGGGGATGGTCTGTGAGACGGTGGGCGAGTCTCTCTGCTGTCATTCAAACGAGAGCGCGAGTAATTATGAGTTTATATGGACACAAACTAATATTATGTCGGAGTCCACTGCTTGTTTAGCAAGTAAACATGCTGAACAGAGTTTTGTACGTGTGTATGTAAGAGCTTTCTCTGAATTTTCAGCGCAATTGATGAAATAGGATCGCGCAACTTTCACACGCTTTCAAAACGAAACTCAAAGATCAGCCGCTTTAGTTGTATCTAGGGCTGGGATAAACGATTATTTTTTTAACGATTAATCTAGCGATTATTTTTTCGATGCATCGATTAATCTAACGATTCATTTTGTCAGTCCGATTCGACTTCGATTCGATTCTCGATTATCTCCCCATTAATTAACTAATAGCAAGTTATACATGTTGATTTACATATCTGAATGTAAACATTTCAATATATCTTTATTGCTCTTAAAATTTCAAAATAAAAAAAGACTATACAAATGCAAAATAATGCATTCTTAGACATAGGTAGCATTCAATAAAGCATTTGCAGTGCATACTGTGCAGTTAAGTAACCGTATAAAAATCTCAAGTTCAAATTACTTTATTTTACATGCATTTATGAGCAAAACCTCTTCAATGTGCCTTTTGATGGTCTGTGTAATTTTTATAACTAGATTTGTTTAATCCACATTGTTTTCGTGCTGTTCTAGTCCATTTAATGACAGATATAAACTTAAGATAGACTTAAGATAGACTTACTATAGACTTAAGAACTTAGAAGCACATATATTATTAAATCTCTTTCTCTTAAGTTTGTTAAGATAGATGAGGACTCATTTACTGCTAGACAGAGAGTGAATGAAAGCGCAGTCTTCTGGCAACAGTGACATATTTCATTGCTTTCTGTTAAATTGCTCAAATGACTGTTTAAAACACACTTGGCATCACATTCATGATTTTATGGTAAAATGACACTTTTTCGCGTAAATCCACGAGCATTTAAACCATAAACAAAGCACTTTCACTTTAATTGAGCGTGAGAAGCGCAGCAGAACCACGCAGAAACGATTGCAGCACTGTTGCTACAGAGCCGCCCAAGTATTTGCAGCTGGCTCCGACCTCCGTTTATATCCGTTTCGAGCCGCGAGCTCGCGCTGCTCATGCGGCGGGGTACATGCTTGTTTTACATGGGCGCTGAAAAAACCATGCGCCGCACGGCCGCAGGCACTGCTCACCCTTGCTGTGTGAAACTGGCGTGGACTGAAGCCACTCGCGTTGCTACTACTGCGCCGCCTTTTTGGGTCTGACGAATCGACGCGCATATTTTGCGTCAACGTATTTTTTGCATCGACGTCGTCGATTACGTCGACGCGTTGTCCCAGCCCTAGTTGTATCAATGAAAGGCTAAAAATAGCGCTGTTCACCGTATGTTCACACCAGAAGTCGAAAAAAGACGTAAAACTTGTGTTTAATACCTCAGATTAGATAAATAGGTGGAGAGAAGGCGGTTGCGTGTGGCTGTTCGAACACATTTAACCACATATGCGTTCCGCATCTCCAAAGCGATCCGATCGAAAGTGGTTTCGACTACCTCTGGATGTGGTTGAAAGTGGTCGAAAGTGGACAAGCTCAAAACGTTTTGAACACCGTTTACACCTGGCATTAACGTCGTCCACTTGTGATCCGATCGACGAAAACGCATGTTAATGCCAAGTGTAAACAGCCTCTTTCATTACATAAAGATTGCTGTATAATTTCCATTTAACCATTTTAGCGATAATTTTACCACCCTACCCCAAACCTTACTCTAAACCCAAACCCTTTTTATACAAAATACGTAATGTATTCCTTTTATATTATGCAACGTAATGAACAGCTATGTGTAGGAACATTTTAGTAACAATATAGCATTTAAAAGATATTTTAAGCCACTACAGTCAAATGCAAAACAGTTTATTATAATCATGTAACATTACGGTTACAAAAAGCATAACAACAATCATAACAACTTATTTATTGCGAATATTAAAATTAGTACCAAAAGAAGTTAAAATAAATTTGCGAAATTTGAATTCAAATTTATACAGTATTATAACGAACGCGCAATCTGACTTTAAGGTTGCTGAGAACTCGGATCAAGATCGCTGGACAAAGGGCTGAATTTGGATCTGTTCCTCGTGATCGGATGAATTTTAAAGATGTGAATTACAGCAAATGAATACAACTAACATCTTTTGTGAATTTATGTTATATTTTGGTGTAATAATTGCTTAGTACTAATAATAACGTATTGCAAAGAAGACAGCATAGAAAAAAACTAGTTTTTGTATGTCATGGCAAACAAACTAAATATAAAAAATAGTTAAATAAATACATAAATGTTATTCATTTTAAAGTTTTAAAATATAACAGTTAGTCTTGTTTAATCTTTTAATTAGGTAAATGGGTAAACTGTCTTAAATAAATAATTCAGAAAATATGACTGAAAAAATATCATTAATATGAGTGAGAAATGCCAATGGCCGCAGTTTTAATATTTATGAATGGGAATAACTTGCGTACAAATTTACGTATTAGTCCTGTCAAAAAGTCGATATTATACATGGTTTTAGCAGTAACAACATAAACACGCAGCTTTCGTGGTCATCACGTAACTTCCGGTAAACTCTGCGAAGAATAAGTAACAAAAAAGTCCTTTTAAAGTAGTTTATTTATACTGTATAAAAAGCAAAATAAACCACACGTAGATTACATAGGAACCCAAAACATTTGTTATTTTCGACGAGGTATTTGTTTAATAGTTCTGTTTCAGCAACTAGTCAGACCATTGAACAAACAAAAACCGGAAGTAAAGTTTGGACCAGACACTTATCGCGTCACCGTACATGCGCCCGATGAAACGGTCTATACGTTTCAGTATGTTTTAAACGTAAGTAAATGTACTAAGGTGCAACCACACTGAAACGCAAAAATACACACATATTCTCATGAGATTACGTTGTCTATTCATAATGTAGCATCTGTTGTGATGTTATTTGCACAGAATTTTGGGTGTGATTTCCTGCTATTAGGTCTTTGCCGTGGGCCCTTGTCTTGTGGGGCCATTGAGTCAGATGTGACCAGTATACCTGCAGATGCTGCACTGTTTCTCGTGGCTGTTTTCTGACCCCTTTTGGAAGGGCGCACACGTCTTTCTAATCATAAAATAGCAGAAGAAATTAGGGATGAAATGCATGAATTCAGCGTGTCTTTTTGGTGTTTGTTTTTAGGTGCAAAGACCAAATGTCACTTGACAGTTTGTAGTGGTTGCAATGCATGGGTTTGGGTCAGCCATGTGACACTTTGTTTGCGTGTCTATTTTTTTATTAGATTTGTTTCATACATAAATACACCACTTTTTGGAAAAACATACATACACATTATTTTTGTGGGATTTTTGTGTAACTACTGAAACTGGAGTACTGTTCTGAGTAGGGATGGCGAAAACGAAAATTTTTCTTGACCGGCCACCGAGCCTCATTAGCCGGTTGAAACCGGTTAACCGATAGGCCTATTAGTTTAAAATATGCTATGCTATTTAAAATAACAGCCATAGGTATGTGACAAAATGACGTAATACGCAGGAGCGCTTTGTTCCCACGGCTGTGTTCCCAGCAGGTATTCAGCGCCAGACACGTTGGTGACTTAGGAAATCTGTCATATCTTTGCTTTGTGAATACCTCTAAAGCACATATACTAGTGACATAAATTACTTCCTCACGTTGATTCTCACGTTCGAATTTCCAAGACAGCTGTCGTAAGAAGAAAGTTATAAGCGAAGCAAAATTTATCTCGTGTTTGACATTGAAATCCTCTATGAAGGCGAGTATTTTTTTGTTTCAAACCAAATACTTTTGATAGAATATACATTTAACTTGAATTAGGTGAAGTTTGGGATTGATTGTAACATTCCCATGTGCTTTTTTAAGATCCGCAAGTGACGTTGTTGTCAAAAGCAGAATCGCCCATTCAATCATATTGGCTTCCAAAACTTCTCCGTTTTCATCAATCCGTGCAGTATTTTTCAAAGTAATCATACAGAACGAAGGATTAGACTCTCTAGATTACATTATTGGCATAATTTTGTCAAACATATAAATAAATACATGCATGCAACATGCATGCATTTATTGATTTATGAATGATAAATAACATAATCATCAATTAATGTATTAATAATATCTGACCATTTAAATTGCTCGCCAGCATTATTAGTCAATTAAGAAATATTAAAGAAACAATTAAATGTTTCTTTAATATATAAAAATACAGCAATTTTATTTGAGAGGGCTTTGATTTCATATGGAAAGATATGCGTGGATTGATGCTCTGGGTTTCATTAATTAGTGGTTAATCAAAAATAATAACATTTTTATATATCTTTTAAAAAGATGTCATCTTAATCTTGTTGGGCTTTTAATTACCTACAATGTGGTGTTTGAATTATGCAAATAGACAAAGAAATGAGGAAGTTATGATATTTTAAAGTGTTTGGTCAAGCGGAAGAGGTCACAGTGTTTCATAGTTTTATTGTTTTAATTTTGTACAAAAATGCCTCCTAATTTTCGAGATAAAAAATTCCATAACTTTCTTAATAATTATCCGATTTTAATAATTTAAAAACCATGTTAAAGTTCTTTTTATTATCTATCATATGGTTATAATTATATATGAATTTTCTAGTATTTATATTTTTTGTCACATACCTACCATTTCGAGCCGCGCCTGCAATTTCGCAACTTGCATCTCTCTGCGCTCTGCCTCCGGCTCACACACACACACAGACCTCACAACACTTTTTAAATCCCCTACAGCGCGAAACATAAGTCCCGCAAACGCGGCGCCGTGCTTAGTTTCGAAATAGTTTAGGTACTAGGTGATCGCGTTGAACTTGAAAATAAAGGCGTTTGTGAAGCTCATTTGAAAATTGCCGCGGCTCATTTAAGAAAATGACAGCTCAGAAGAGACTGCGCTTTACTTTGGGGTGGTAATAATAAAGACATAGGATGATCATCATCACCTTTTCTGTTACCACTGAAATATAGATGTAATGTATTTCCAAATCTAAACCCATCTTATGCGGAATGTTGCCTAATAGACTGCAACACGATAAAACCAATGGATTAAACGGGCACCTTCAGAATGTGTAAAAGACGCACCGGCCAAAGCAGGTCTCGCACTGTGTTTGTTCTAGAACAAATGCAGCAAAGATATTTAATGCTTGTATGAGGCATATAGGCCTACGCTGAGTTTTATTTATTTATGATGAGGTGTGTTCTAATTAACAATGCAATGCAAGTGAACGCGCCGTGCCGGCGCCTTCATGCACGGACCGGTAATTATATACTCTGCTATATTTGCTTTTTATTTATTAAATACATGCATTTGGTTGATGAAACATTTATTAAAATTAAGATACAATTTATACAAAACGAAATTCACTTTAAAGAAAAGCTTTCTACAAAGCAAAACTTAATAAAGTGGTAAAAATCATGGCTGAGGATTTACAGAAACAAATCTTACTCTGCACTTTACTGTTAGCCTAAAAGACATAAATGTTAATAATTTGGAACACAACCAGGAGAGACTTTAATTTTAATTATTTTATCGCTGTATTTTATTTACTATTCGAATAAAGGAATTTATCAAAAAATAGCCTGTAGCATTTACTTTTCGCAAACCTTGTGAGCATGCGAAACCAAACGCAGTGACCTCGCGCCAAATGTTTTTTTATTGGTTTATAAAGTACAAACAGACCAGTTATGAAAAACTGAGTGTGAGGGATTTGTTCACTTCACACAAAATGATCTTGGAAAGAAAGAGATGACTAACTGTAGTAAGGTTTAGTCCACTGTCTATAATAGCCTAATTTACAGATCCCTTTTTTTAACCGACAACCGACAACTTTGACCGGTTAACGTTGATACGGTCAACCATCGGTCAAACGGTCATCGGTTAACATCCCTAGTTCTGAGATAAGTTATTTAAACTATTATTAAAAATAAATGTAATTTATTAAATAAAAAATACTTTATTGTATATAAAGTATTGATAATGTAAGGGTAATAGAGGTTAAAAATTACCTTAATGACAAAAATATTTTTTTTTATTGGTTTTAATTTATACTACTTGAAATCCGAGTCACTAATTCAAAGTTTGAGTAGAAAGCACATTTTTTTAAAAGAATATAATTTTGGACCCTGCCTGTAAAAATTGAAGCTTGTCCATCACAGACCCTGCCCTTAAAAATTAAAGTTAATCCACTTTTGTACAGTCTGAGATTGCTGGTTCTTGTTTTTTTGCAGTACTGTAAAATTTCTCAGGGTGTTTTGAAGAAGGTCACACCTGCGTCTCTCTCAGCATGTTATCAAGTGCAAATTCCTGCAGCAGTTTCAGCATCTGTCAGCCTCTTGACTGCTCTTAAAATCTGCATTACCTGCATACGCGCTACCTGCTCGTCGCTATATTGTATTGCCAAGGACATTTCTGGCTTTATTTCAGTAAATGCATGTCATAGTCTATTATTCAGATTTCCCACAGAATCAGCAATGTAAACAAGTCTATTTTCAAGTTCATGACCAAAAGGAAAACAGCCGCCCGCTACATCCCTCAATCTTGCTGAATTAGAGAAGACATTTTTGGCCTCCGCTTTGCACCTCGCCCCTCACCAATCCTTTGTGGGACCACCCTTGATTTCACTGTGCTGTCGTTTTTGTGGCACCGTCCACCGATCGTTCAGCCAACTATTAATAGACATTTGGATCGGTTGTGCGTATTTGAGATTGTTTGCTCAGCAAATAGTTAGCAGAGTCGGTTTAGCTATTCTAGTCCGGGCTGTAGGCGGCGAAGCCTAACCTCAAGTCAAGGTTCTGCCTCAGTGCTTGCTGAACTGCAAAGCTCTCTTATGTGTTATTATTGCACATTTGTGCTTCGGTTAAGACCAAGTCTCCATGGCGGGGCACGAACAAGGTTCTCTTTGAGAGAGACACTGAGGTTTCAGCCTTGGTCACATAGAGATGGGATGTGGCTTCCATAAGCCTTGAGTCTCTGTGCCTTGTGTGTGAAAATAGCCTGACGCTCAAACTTTGTGGTCTGGGTGTAAAATAACTTATAAAAAGCTTTCATATATCAACCCCCCTGTGCAATTCAGACCAGGCGTCCTGAATATTATGTGAGAAGGGGGCAAGAAGATAAATATTATTCAGCAACCCCAAATGACATCATCAATACCGCAACCTCATCTGATACGATTATAGCGTCCTCATAACGTTGGAATTTGGGAAATTATATATGTGGTTTTTTTGTGCAGAGTTATATTTAAGTATCTGAGGTGGTCTGTGGGTTAATCGAAAACCCCCACATTTGGCCATTGTTATGTTGGAAATGTGAAACACACGCGGTACTCCCTCCAGGACAAGCGTCCTGCAAAACAGGCCTGTTTTCAAAAAGTCCTTTAATTAGATTCGCAAAAAGTGACAAGCTGGTCTCCAGGCATATAAAACGTGCTCCATCACATCCTTTGATTTTCCCACTGAAAATCTTTAATTACAGGCATATGAAAATAATGGATATGCAGTAAAGCCATACGCTGTTGAGTTTTATCCTTAACTAGTTATTTGCGGAAAGTTAGAGGCAGCTGGTTTCAATAACAGCGAGTGGAAGCAAAGCCAGAAATGCTTCCTTTGCCAAGAAACTGTGGAAAAAGGGCATTTCTCAGCTTTTATCAGAGGTCTGGATCCTAGACTCAAATCTTTTATATTCAAAAGCCTTTACAAATATTTTTTTCTGACTCGTCACTCAAACCTTTGGCATTGAATAATACAGTCGGCTCAGATAGTTATTTGTCAAAATAGGTATTTGCAATATTTTTCATAAAAAATATTGTAGGTGGTCTAGAGTACTTGTTGACCTCTGTTTTAATTTGCTCGTTTTTATTTTTTTTCTTAAAGAACTGAATGACATGAACCTACCTCGTGTTACTAACTCAAGAATAAATGCTGCTTGAGGTCTTTTTATTCCTAAAAAAAAGTATTATGCCTATATCTGTAAAAGCTGTACATGTTCTGATGTATAAAATCTACCAATCTTGTAGTTCCAACAGGTGCAGAAATGAAAATACACTTATTGGTGTAGAGATAGGTTAATGTCTATAATTATATGCACCATTTACCCTTAACCTTACACTAATTAGTCAACCCACACTTAATCTGTGCGTTGATTTTCCTTTGGTTTAATTGGTTTTTACAAATTTTAATTAAAGTGTAGAGTTTGCACCGTGCATTTATGCAAGAGGCTCATATTAGCTAGTTCATTTAGTCTATTCTGAACCCTGTTTTTCAGCTATGAAAATGCTTATGCATGAAATGAACAGAATGAAGTTTAAAATGAAGTATATTTATTATAGATCATGATTTTTGTTGCACTGGCCAATAAGCAAGCTGTCATATAGCTGCAGGTTTATATTTATATCCAATTTGTTTTCACACATAAATAGTTTTCTCCATAAGCACACACTGTAAAAAAAATCCGTAGAAATGACAATGTTATTGCAGCTGGGTTGCCGGTAATTTACCGTAGATTTACAATTATGTTATTTACTGGCAAGAGTTTGTTCAAAGCTAAATAAATTTTAAATATTAACAAGTCTTTATCTTTACAGAATAAAACTATACAATAACAGCCTCATGCAAAGCATTCTGGGAACCAGAAATCATCATCAACCTTTTTCTATTTTTTGCTTCAGATTTTGTTTCCCAGAATGTTTTGCTTGATGCTGTTTTTTTAGTTTTACTCTGTAAAGACAAAGACTTGTAAATGTTTAATTTTCATTTAACTTTGAACAAAATGTTGCCAGTAAAAAACATAAATTTAAATCTACGGTAAGTTACCGGCAACCCAGCTGCAATTTCTACAGATTTTTTTTACAGTGCATGTTTCAATAATGTGTGTGTGGGGGGAGTCCACAGTACCTAGTAAAACATTTTTAGTTTACATGATTTTAAACATGTTTTTTAGGGTAATGTTTATTCCTTTGCGTCCTTTATACTTTTTAATGAGAAAATTGGAGTGTATCTTTAGGGTATGTAAAGAAAGATGTGTTTATCGTGTTATTGGCGTCTTGATAGATCTGGTTCCCTTTTGTAACTTAATGAAACCTCATTAAAAATAAAAAACCTTTTCTAACTGCGTAAGCATAACATGGAATACCTAGAGAGTTTAAATGCAAAATCAATAAAGTTTATGCTTGTTTTTAGGGTTATTTATGAAGACACACATAGTTGTGCATATTGCATTCTTGGTATTACGTGGTATTACATAGGGGCGGTTTCCAGAACAGGGATTAGACTAGTCCTAGAATAAAATAAATATAAAGCTGTCCAAACTGAAAACATCTTGCACTGACATATCTTAAAATCAACGTGATCTCACAAATTTGCGTGAAATAGTCACGCAATATTTTGCTCGTTTTTGCGTTTCATTTTCACGTATTTCCCCCATTTTACGTGCCCATGGAACGATTTTCTTTTTTGTGTCAGTTTCACGTATTGGTTACTCAACTGTTTTTCCTATATTTAAATCATTGTCGCTTCGGTTTGGAGTTAGATTTGCTGTTTGCATTAGAATGTCACTTTAAGTTATGGTTCATACTATTTTTTCGTACTCTCTTTAAACCATTGTCACCTGACGTAAGGGTTACTGTACATTCACACGGGGCGAAAGCGTTAACGTTTGACGGAAGGCATGTCTGAAGCATGCTCAACCGCCAATAACAGTAGTGCAACCTATGCTCCGCTCTTCCATAAATGTAATTGGCTGGCTCTAGGTTATTTGCTTAAGGCGATCTGATTGGCTGAAGCACACGTTGCCGCTTGAAAAGTTGAGAAATGTTCAACTTCTGCCGTGAGCAAAGGCACTGATTTGGCGCCAACGGATCCACAATTCAGTTTGGCAACGCATGGCGTCACCCATTAAAAGTGAATGGGACGCGTTAACACTTAGGCCCCCTGTGAATGCATCGTTAGAGTTGGGTTTGGGTAAGGATGTAATTTTATTTAACAGAAAGTCGTTCTAACCCCAAACCGAAGCGACAATGGTAAGAAAAACAGTCGAGTGAGCAATATGTAAAACTGACACGGAAAAGAAAATCGTGGCACAGGCACGCAAAGTTTTGGAAATACGTGAACTTAAAAACAAGCAAAATATTGTGTGAATATTGTATTTTACAGATTTTGTAAGATCAGGTTGCTTAAAATACATCAATGCCTTCTGTTTTGCCTCAAAATGCACACTAGTTATATTTCCTAATTAAACTAAGGCCTAAAGTCCTGGTTTAAGCTAATCCATGTGCGGGAAACCATCCCCTAATCTTTATCACATTGAAATTACATTAGCCTTACAAAATATTTTTGAGTATAAACTTTAAAATGTAACAATAGCTATTGTAGCATCTAAGGATGAATTTTTTTTATGCATGATAGTTTTTTACCCACTTTTTATGAACCATTCATTTTTTTAATTAAAATGTACACGCAACAGATCAACTAAGCAATACGATGGCATGTGAGAGGGCTGTGTGTCATTGCACACAAAAAAACACAGACTTAACATTACGATGGGTTCCAGTGTTAAGAGAGCGCTTTACTTCCTGCTTAGTTCAAAACGATCACATCCTAATGACGAAAGTGCGCCTGGGCTCGGATCGATATAAGTATAGTGTAAGTGCGTGCTTCTGGGGGAGTAGGGAGGGGGGAAAATCGCGCTGGGGAATGGTTTGGTTTTTATAATGCAAGTGGCCCTAAGCTGACACTGGATTCAAGGACATACAGTACAGTTTACTATAACAGTTTTTCCACACTCTTCTCTGTCTGTAATAATATAGAGCATTGAGTTTGTATATCCGTTTTGGGGAGCTTCTTTTGTCCCCTGGCTCTCTCGTGATATTGTGGGGAGTTTATAATGTACTGCTGTCATGGGTAGCTGGGTTATTATGGAGGACTAAAATTCACTTTCTAAATGTCGATCCTGCTTTATGTCGTAGAGGGTTACTGCCTCCCGGAGTGGGACGGAATTGTCTGCTGGCCCGAGGGAGCTCCTGGAAGAACGGTGTCCACTTCCTGCCCAGACTACATCTATGATTTCAACCATAAAGGTGAGACTGCACCCGCTGGTTAAATGACACACGCCCGCAGCACACGACTGACGTGGTCTGCACTGGATGACCTACAGAACGCAGAGAGGGAGCAGAGCAACAAGGCACTTTCAAAAAAATTTGTTTCTCTGTGCTTTTTTCCTCTCACGTTATTGTCAACATTTTCCATTTTGCTAATGCTGCAGTATTTAAAAAAAATGTATAACTTGAACTTGTCATATTACTTAAAGTCAATAAAGCATGATGCAATTTTTTGTGAGGAAATAACTGTAAAAATTACCACTTTAAATGTAATATTAAACTTGTCATTAATATTATTAGTTGCGGTGCATGTTCCAAAATGCGATAGAAACGTCCAATTCAAGAACGATCTGACTATTTTCAATCAACCTGAATTATTTCTAAAAACAGAAAGTTTATTAACTATAAATAATGTTAAATTGATTATATTCATTCCCGCTGCCATAGCAGTTTCAAATGACGCAAACAAACATTTGCAATGTTTTTAAAGTGTAACCTATTTTGTCAAATGTGATGTCTTTTGTATTTGTATTTACAGTGATTGTCTTAAAGGGGACATATCATGAAAATCTGACTTTTTCCATGTTTTAGTGCCATAATTGCGTCCCCTGTGCTTCTGTCAACCTAGAAAATGTGAAAAAGATCAACCCAGTAACTTAGTTTTGATAAACCATTCTCTGCATGCATGTGAAAAAATATGTGTTTAAAATTTGCCTCCCCTTGTGATGTCAGAAAAGGATAATACCGCCCCTCAATCTGCACTATCCAACCACAGCACTGCCATTTAGTGCAGAGATCAACTCATTTGCATTTAAAAGGACACATCCAAAAATGGCACATTTTTGCTCACACCTACAAAGTGGCAATTTTAATATTTTATAATAAATTATCTACCATATCTATAATATAGTATTTTGAGGTATGAACTTCACATATGTACTCTGAGGAGACCAAAGACTTGTTTGACAGTTTTGTAAAATGTCCCCTTTAACACATTTTGTTTCACTTATATTTTGAATAGAATAATTAAAAATGTTTGCACACTTAAGAATATCAGTAACTTCAATTGAGATTTTAGTAATATTTAGGGCTAGATTTAATAAACAGCGGAAATTGGCATGAGAGCGCAATTCCAAACAAGCACCGATGGGAAATATCTGCGGGTGATTTACTAAAGGAGCAATTAAAATAACACGGGCACAATAATGACACAGGCACATGTCCATAATGACCAATGCAATCTATTAAGAGCAGCGCAAATTAGTACAGTGTTGCAAATAAGCAGAGCTGATGATGCTCGTTGCAGGTGATCTACTTGCGCCTGATGTACTTGAGTTTAGCACCATGGACATGGCAGATAAAAATGTGGAATGGTAAATTCTAGCTTACAAAGTAAAAGTACACTTAAGAAGATCTGGAGGACAAAAGATGAAGGGTTACAAAAAGTTTTGAAACACCTGATGTGGCTTGTCCTCATGCCTCCTCTTTTCTCCGGATAAGTAATATAGCATGGCTTGGCAAACTATATTTTTGAAAAATATGTTCCTCTAGCAAACTAAATTTAAATACTCTCCTCCAATTAATGTTGTGTCTTAAGGGAAAACTTCTACAAATGCATATGCTATAAGGTCAGTCGCAAAAATAACACCTATTCAGAGCTTATTTTCTACTGCGTGTCTTAAGTAAGTCTTGTCAGTCGATATTTAATGCCAAAATGATGGGTTGCACAAGCTGTTAGTAAATCTGACCCTTAAAGTTTTGGTGATAAAATGTTTGCTTATTTGCAGATCAATGTAATCACTAAGCTTTTTCGAATGACTGCATGACAATTCATAATAA
Source organism: Paramisgurnus dabryanus (assembly GCF_030506205.2). Classification (NCBI taxonomy): domain Eukaryota; kingdom Metazoa; phylum Chordata; class Actinopteri; order Cypriniformes; family Cobitidae; genus Paramisgurnus; species Paramisgurnus dabryanus. The sequence continues at coordinate 15,333,753 of NC_133342.1, read as the reverse complement.
TGTCAGACACAGACTGAGCTCAATCCTACGCTTTATCCATGGTTTTAAACCTCAAGACAAATAAAAATTCTTCATCAGTCAGTGCTTTTTACTTTAATGTTAAAAATTAATTAATTAATATTACTAATTATTTGTCTTTAAAATAGCATGTTTCATCACCTTCCCATCCATTGAAAGTAACAGGTTTTGTTAAGAGTAACACTGTGTGTCTTTTAAAGTAAGATCCTGGCAACAAAAACATGGATTTACTCGAGTTTTCCAAAGAAAAACATGTTAGAAATCAATGAATTACACCGACGAGAGACCCTCATGTGACACAAAAGCACTAATTGGAGACCTTAAATGAACCTGTGCATGTATACTACATTAGTGGTTGTTATTACTCAATTCCTTTAATCAATATATTCATCTGTAAGTGCATCACTGTTGAATGCTGACAGCAGCTAACACCATTGGTTCTATTGACTGTAACTCTATTATGTCATTTTGATTATTTATGTCATTTCTGAAAAATCAATGTATGAACCTAAGCCAAGAAACTTTAAAGGATGTCTGTTGTGTATTTTTAGGACATGCCTACCGTCGCTGTGATCTCAATGGATCCTGGGAATTGGCTTCCAATAACAACAGAACTTGGGCTAATTACAGCGAGTGTGCCAAATTCCTTACACATTACAACCCGAACCCAGAAAGAGTAAGACCTCTTACCTTTGCATATGTTAAAGACGGGGTGCATGATTTTGAAAAACGCTTTGGAAAAGGTATTTGGGCCGAGTACCAAAACACACTTGTAGCCAATCAGCAGTAAGGGGCGTGTCTACTAACCGACATTGTTGCCTGGGTTGCGTATGTGTGGGGTGGGTCTATCAAAAGAAGGTCCAGATTTTATTGGGGTAGGGGCGTGTTTGTTTAGGTCATTTCAAATGTCAATATTGGCTTTCAGAGATCATGCACCTCGTCTTTAAGTTAATTTTTTCTATTATTTTCAACCCAGCGATGGGACAAAACAGACGAGCTCAGCCGGTGGGTTAAATTAACCCAGAAAATGTTTATATTTGACCTAATAGTGAGTAAAACAATGCAGCATTTTTGGTTGAAACAACCCAGCATATGGCTGGGCGACATATATCGGGGGATTGTCATGCGCATCTCGTCAGTAAAGCCGGTTCCTTGATTAGTAGTAAATCGCCATTACGTGCTTTAAGATGGAGCGGCATTTACTATACAAAGCCATAGTTCACTGGCAATAGGGGCAATGTGGCATTCATTATCGAGGACGTATCGCCTGCAATAATTAATGCGATATGGCACAGCTTGTCAGTGAACTACGGCTCTGTGTAGTAAATGCCGCTCCATCTTAAAGCAGGTAATGGCAATTTACTACTAATCGAGGAAACGGCTTTACTGACGAGATGCGCATGACAATCCTCCAATATATATATATATCGCCTAACCCAGCATAGGTAAAATTACAACCGAACGGGCTGGGCTCTTCCCTTTTGACCCAACGCTTGGTTGAAATAACTTTTTAAATGTATAATTTTTTATTTTAGGTATGTAATATGATGAGTCAGGTCGCTTAATTAGTTATAGGGTGACTATAATATTTATGAGTCACACAGCAGAGTTTTGGTTCCCTTGTTTATTCCCAATATTTAGTCTAGCTTTAGTTTAAATGCAATAGTAAGTATTTAAAAATCTTTTTCTGACATAATAAACCAGATATTGCTCGATATAACAGTAGTAGTAAATACATCTGGGGAAAAGAATGATAAATATATCCGGAGCTTTTATTTAGATTATTGAGAGAGAAAATAATTACGAAAGAAACAAACTTTTTATATTTCATTGCTAGTCAACATTAAACATCTTACAAAACCTTTACTTTGTGTTGAATTTTAATATCTTAAAGATTAGTCTTTCCAAAGGTACGATGTATTCAAACTATTTTTGGTTTCTCTTCTTTTTTTAAAGTTTGTTTTTACAGCCTGTTATAAATAAAACAAAAACTAAATTACAACAGGCTGGATTTGAACTCGGGTCAACCACATTTGTTTGACTTCTATTGATGTTATGATTAAAGTCCTTAGTTTTATTTAGTTTTGTTTAGGCTTGTTTTTCATCTGTGGGCTGTTCATTTTAGTGTAGACTGGCAGAAAGTCAACTGAGCTGCGTGCAGAACTATTTACCATTTAGATGAGGAATGCGCATACGCTGTATCCTCAGAAATGCCATCTTAGTCACGTGGATTCCTTCTTTGAAGTCAGAATTGAATATAATCAATAAAATAAGCAGAATCAATGTGGTTCACCAAAGCTTGTAATAGAGATCTGCAGTTCGTTTCTTACATGACGAGTTCGAGATTTGACCCTGCATGGTTTCCAAAAGCTTCAACATGCAGGAAACACTGATTTATTCATTGTATAAACAGTTAAAAGCAAATTTCTAGTATTTCACATTGTTATGGTGCCTTGTTATATCTACATATGCAAACCAATTTAATCAGTTTAAAAGGTTGATTAAGACGAAATCTTAAATTTGAGATGGATCCAACGGCAGTGCATTACAAGTGCATTACAAGTATATTCAAAGTATACAATTTATCGTGTGTTGCCTGACGATCAAACCCATGAACTTTTGCACTGCTAATGCATTACTCTACCAAGTGAGATACAGGAGCATCTCTAAGTCACAAACTATGTAGCATATATTTTTACCTATTCCAGTGTATTTAGTATGTTATAAATAAAAGAAACTTCAGCTGAGTTATATGATAATTCATAATTTGTAAAATTGCATGCTTTTTTAATGTATAGCAGTTCTGCCCACTGATAGTCATGCACATACAGTAAATAACCACAGTATAAATGGCATAGTAAATGCAAAATAATAGGTAGCACTTTATTTTACAATATGTGTACTTACCTTGTACATATAAGTTGTACTTACAGACAAATGTGTGGTACTTACTTTTTAGTATCTATACTGTACTTACCAGTGGTACATACTTGGTAGTTATTATGTAACTCTAGATAAGTACTGGGTAATACCAGATACATACTTATAGTGTAGGTATACTGTAACCAACAAGAAGCACTACTGAACTCACAAATGAATGTGCGGTATAAGTATTTAGTAGTTACAGGCAAGTGTGGGTTCATGAAAGGTACTTATAGTGTATGTATACTGTAACTGAACCTTTGTTTACACTCATGCTTTGGTCCGCAACGTGAGCCTCCGTTGATCGTGCGCTCTCTCAACAAACGGGTGAAGCGTTCATAGTTGACGCGCTCGCTGTTGCACTATTCTTTGAACCGCCAGGGGGCGACGTGAGCAGTAGTTAATGCGTACGGTATTCAATGGAGGAAAAAGATACTGAGTACAAATAAAGGCACATCAGTAATTTTTGTTATTAGTTACAGTATACGTACACTATAAGTGCCTTTCATTAACTTACACTTGCCTGTATGTACTACACGCATACCATGTACATACAATTTGTAAGTACAGTAATTGTTTCTCATTAGTTACAGTATACATACACTATTAGTACCTGTCATTAACCCACACTTGCCTGTAAGCAGTGTTCGAATTGAAGGGGGTCTGGGGGGGTCCCGGACCTCCTATAAGCCTTAAGGGACCCCCCATAAAGCACAAAAATATAAATTAGGGGGGTCCCCTGGTTTTTATTAAAATTAAAATACTACATAAATTTAAAATCCTCATTTTGCGTGTCACAAAGCAATACTGTCCATTATTTGTCCCAATTTCGCAATAAAATAATTCAAATGACTTCTGTCCGAAATAAAGAAACTCGCAAGTGCGCCTCATGCTGTTTTCTGGAGGAATTGACAGACGAGTTAATGACTCTATCTGTGTGTGGAGTTTTTTTTTACCTCAGTTGCGGTAAGAATCTTTAGTAATCTTTAGGTTTAAGGTTTTTTTTATTTAAATCTTATCAAACAATTATTTCATAACAGTGGCAAAGCTATCCACTCAGACTGACGGCTGGTCAACCCAGTCACACAAAATATTTTATTAGGAAAGCAGAAGAAAATCACGCTTAAATGATAATAAATGATTGTCTCTTTAATACTTAGCCTATCGCTCAACTACGCATCTTTCAGAAATAAATAATTATTTGTAGAAAGTATCTTTTGCATGTGTTTTTTTTAACCTTGGAAAAATGTAACATGCAGGGCCGAAGTGGGACTCATTGAAACCAATAAATAAAACGACAAAAAAAGATGCACCGTTTAAGTGAATGGGAAGGACTTGGGTATCATATGCACGCCAAAGTGGAATTTGGCGTATGTATTGCACGACTTTTACACTTCGTGCTATTTATACGCATCCTCAGGAGACTGGGTTGTTTCAGCCCTGGAGTTTCATGTCTTAAACCGGCCCACTTTAGTTCACCACTGACTATATTAAAGTGCCCATCTTATGACTGCTTTTCCACAAGTTATATAGGTGTATGAGTTCCATAAAGCATGTTTCAAAAGTTGTTTGCTCGAAAAAGCTTGTAGGAAAAGATTTTTACCCATCTCTAGTAGCCTCTTTTTCAGGGCAGTTTAGATTGTGCCGTTTTGAGCTAGTCTTACATATTTATGAGCTGCTGCTCCTTTGATCACGCCCCACTACTAACGTCATGTGATCGTGCGCATGCTCAGTGGTATCGTGAGCAGTACAGACCATACTGTGTTATTATTTTATATATTATTATTATTAACGGTTTATGTTGCCAACAGACAAATCATGCAGAAAAGTATCACTAATAAGTACACTACAGGAGAAGAAACTCATGACACACAATGATTCCAGAGTAAATTGTGATGTTACGTTAGCAGTCACAACAATAAACTCGTTTTCCCTGGACAATGCTAACATATTCCCATTATAAAACATTTTCAAACACATTATTTTCGCAAATTACAGAAATTAAGACCCGGCGGGGGATGTATACTGCTTTTGGACCGCGTGCTAATTGCTAGAAGCTAGCGGGAGGTCCGGACCGTGTAACTTATATATCTATGCGGACCGTAAAGTTATTAGAGGCTCGCCTCGTCAGAAAAGCCGGGGCGTACGGTCTCGGTTAGTTTGGCAAAAAGCTTTTAGCTCTAGCATCATAAATGTAGTATTTTGTGACAGAAGATGACAACATGCAAAATACAACGTGACTTCTTACCTTATTTTGTTGATATACAAAGATCGCGAATCGAATCCAGTCTGTTTCAGATGTGTGAATGATCCATGAAAGTCCAATAAAATACATCCAATTACCATTTTGTCCACAAATGCTTATAATCCGTGAAATATAGATACATAGTCTGTTGTTTACATCAGATTTCGCATGAAGGTCTTATCGCCTACAATCTGAGGACTGTTTGCGTCGTAACACACTGTATATAAGATTACTCCGGGTTCCAATAACCACGCGTTAAAACTTTGTTTTTAAAAGTAGGTTGGAGTATAATCCATAATATCCAAATAGCGCTGTTATTTCCGTGAGACATGATAACAGCACAGAGGGTCTCATTCAAGTGACTGCTCTATGCTCTCTAGCTACCTGGTGGGTGGAGACCTGCGAGTGGGGTGGTGGGCGGGAAAATTCAAACTGAATGTGACGAAACTTTTTGTTACGTCACAACGGAGCTGAGTTTTAACTCGCGCAATCTGAGACTCAAGGCAGAGGACATTCAGAAACCTGTATCTCACTCAAAACAGCATGGATGGATTTTTTTCCAAGTTTGTATGCGTGTGGGAGCATCAGAGACACAAAATAACACCCCAAAACCCAGAAAAAGTGAGTTTTTCATAATACGGGCACTTTAAAATAATATAATTAAATCCTCAGTGCACTATTCTTTGCAGCCTTGCAATTAATATATTTTCCAAAAATATCGTTTCCAATTCAATGCAAATAGTCTAAAAACAGTTATGATTTTGCCATAATCATGCAGCCCTATACCATAAGGTATTTTAATATTATTCAATTAAACTTATTCAAAAACTGCTGAAAAGGATCAAATGTTTTCCCCTATATTTTTCCCCTAGCGTTTTGCATGAAATAGATGAAGAATAACTATTAATAGATTAATCATTGTTACATATATAACTTACCGGTAGATATAAAAAATACGAAATTTACCTTTTATCAAGTTATCAACTGCTGAAAAGGAACAAATGTTTTCCCCTATATTTTTCCCCTAGCGTTTGCATGAAATAGATGAAGAATAACTATTAATAGATTAATCATTGTTACATATATAACTTACCGGTAGATTTTTACTTTTTTTTACATTTACATTTATAAAAGGTATACCTTTTATCAAGGTATCAAGTTGCGCTCAAGTATTTTAAATCTAAACGTGCAGCAAGTGCACTCAAATAGACGCGTCTAAAACAAAACTTGCGTTCACAGGCGACCGCTTTGAAAAGCAGAAGGCGGCGGCGCGTCATGCGTTGTCCATGCGTTTTAACCCTCGTGTGGTGTTCATATTTCTGTTACTTAGACAATGTTTGTGGGTCTAGTGGACCCACTGTATTATTCGTATCTTAAACCAATGCAGTCATACAAATTTATGTAATATTGTTTACAGATGATTACTTTAGCCTTATTGCAAGTAATATAGACATAATTTATGGTTAATGTTTGTCATTTACCACTGGTAGAGGACTATTTATAGATTAAAGTGCCATTCGTTTTTGTGATAATATGAAATAAGAGAAGAAAATTCTATTCTCCCCCAGATGTTTATATAAAATAAGTATTTTTATCACTTTTTCTTCTCAAATAAGTTTTTCATCACTTTTGATGTTTAATTCTTTGAACTCAGTTTGAAATTGTACACATTTGTGTCCGTCTACACAGCACAAGCCCCATCTGAAAAGATGCGGTATCATAACACATCATCCACACTGAACACATAACCTGTTCATGTCAGCCTACACAATACATAAGAAGCAGATTTTTACTGTGTAGCTGTGTTGCATATGCATTTCTTGCATTTTATAGATGTATACTGTGTCTTCCTGTCCATCTTATGTCCACACATACTGCAGTACAATGTGTTGCTTTTGGCTACAACCTAAAATGATGAAAATGCTTGGATATAAAATTTTACTTTCTCTATTTCTCACTATCTCTCACACACTCATACAAACACAAACACACACACACACACACACACACACACACACACACACACACACACACACGTTCTGGTTTCCATGTTTTGTGGGGACATTCCATAGACGTAATGCATTTTATACCATACAAACCGTATATTCTATTCCCCTTACCTGCCCCATTCCCTAACCCCAACCATCACAAAAACTTTTCTTGTACCTTAGATTTTCAATAAACATCATCTTGTTTGATTTATAAGCTTGTTTCCTCATGGGGACATCAAAATGTCCCCACAAGGTCACAAAAACACTGGTATTCCTGTCTTTGTGGGGACAATTGGTCCCCACAACGTGATAATTACCAGGTACACACACACACACACACACACACACACACACACACACACACACACACACACACACACACACATACACACACACACACACACACACACACACACACACACCATAGGTTTTGTGGTAAACTCATGGTTTTACAAATAGTAATCAATACACCAGTTTACCATGATTACTACACTTTTACTATAATACAACCATGTACCAAGGGATATAATGGTACAATGTAGAATGGTTCCTCTAAGACCAAAGGTAAAGTGTTTGGGACAGTGGGGGCAGAAAAGTGTTCATGCTTGATATATAACATGCTGTATCCTTGCGCTGTTACAGCAAGTGCAGAAGGACAAAACTCTGACATGCATCCATCACATATGTACATAAATATATACAAACACACTCATGCACTCACAGGAGTCCCATATAAGAGAAAAAACAGAGTAAAGTTACATAGCACATTCAATTTTCACTCTCTTACTACCCCCGGGTCCAGTGGACCCGAACACCACAGATGTAATATAAATGTGTAGGGGGGTGTACAGTGTACAGTCATTTTAAAGTAGATTATTTTTATGTTCTTTATAGAAAATGAGCCATGGCCAATGAATCTGAGGTTGAAACAACAATTAATTGCATTATTTTTCTTTTGGTAAACATTAAAAACGGGTCCCACAGACCCGAACACCACACAAGGGTTAAATGAATATGGACCCTAATTATGATTATGAACGCAAGAATTACTTCGTGGTCGGAAGTTGGGGCACAATCAACTTGGTCATAAAGCGGTGGGGACGTATACCACCCGCAAATTACGCGAATGGGGCTGCTGTGAGTGCTGGGGACAGCAACCTTCAACCTGGTGGCATGATAACTATCTTTAAAATTATGTATCTTTAAAAAAAGATTAATTATATGTAATTTATACAGTGAAGAAGACAGTGTTATTATTCATTTGATTCTATTTATGTACCTAAATACTACTGTTAGATCTTGCTTTATTTGTAACTTCTTTTCTATTTTTATATGCTCATAATTTCCAGTTTTGCTGATCCGAAAATTATTCAATCTATGACTCAAAAAACGCAATGTAATCATCCATTTAACCACTACTATATAGTAAAATTATGTAATTTAAGAATGAGTCCACCCTATTTCACCCCTATTCTGTTTAAAAGTTCTGCCCTTGCCAGTGTTTCACACTAATTTGAGGGGTAAACTTTTTTTAGAGTTTGAGTTAAGGGTAATTTGGGGTTTCTTTGATTAAAACCAGGATCAGATGATTGTTGATCAAGGACGATCACATCTTACTTTGTGAAATCACAGCGACCCTATAATGAGGGGGGTGGAGCTTGGACGGGGGGTGGGGCTTAGCTAGGGGACCCCCCATAAGCTTTGACATAATTCGAACACTGCCTGTAAGTACTAAATACGTTTCTTGTTAGTTACAGTATAGCTACACTGTAAGTATGTATCTGATATTATCCATTATAGTAACATAATAACTACCAAATATGTACCACTAGTAAGTACAGTAATGATACTATTTAATTACCATGTAGATACTCAAAAATAGTACCACACATTTGTACCAATAAATGTAGCATATATGTACAAGGTAATTACACGTTTGTCTTATATACTATCATATTCTTCAGTCTTACCACAAAACATTTTGATTGTGTACCACAGAACTTTACATGAATAGGCAGAAATGAGGAAATGTTAGCATTATGTAAAATTTTGACGAAAAGCAATTTCCTAATTTAAACCTTTCAAAGCAAGCATAGTTTGTCACACCGAATCAGTACAAACTATTGCTGCTACACAAGTCCCACATATCATCTCATTGATTCATTAAATAACAGGCCAGAGCTGCACATGCAGCACATGCAGAACTCATCAGATATGATTGCAAATGAATTTGATTGCTTTGATCCTTTCAAAACTTTTATGTCTTAAATGTAAAATATCCATAATATATAATAATGCTGCTCAGTAGTTTGATTTCTGAGAGCCCAAGAATTTTTATATTTTAAATATTCATGTCAGATTATTCCTTTAACTTGGTAGCTTAAATATAGAATATATTTTGGCGTCCCCTGTTTGCTTTCCGACTTTGCATTTGAGGAACACCCAAAAGGCACTTCTGCATTTAATAAAAAATAATCAATTTAAATTTAATGCTTTGCATCACAGCAATGGGTGGCACAAGCTGAAAAACGGTTTGGCCGTCATCTTGTACGCTGAATGATAACAGCTGGCAAATATCTCATTTCGCGAGCACAGGATCATCCTGAATTGCACCCGGCTGATCCAGCTATAGCTCGGTCACCATGGTTGCGATCTGACGCTCCCTGTCTGCCTGTAGCCCAAAGTCATCTGAATTGAAAATGTAGTAGCTCACCGCATGCCTGTCAGGTCTGTAAACTTCAAAACAAACTATTTTCATAGGAGGCTGTGAGCTGACACCTTAGTCACGGAGTGTCAGCTTGCTCTCCAAATTAACACTAGCGTTTCAGGAAGAAGAAGCACCTAGGGCAGGGCTTTTGCCAGGTCCTGATCTTTTGAGTTTAAGCCCAAGCTAATTTTCAAAACTGCTATACATGTCATCTAATATTCACAGAAGTGAACTGTGAGATAATAAGAATAAATCATTGTGGCGTTTTTTTTAACTAGTCAACAAAAGAGCATAACAAAGTTATGCCCACCAAGTTTAATTTAATGGCTTTATGTCTTTAATATCAAAGTAAAATCAAGTGTTTATAAGTTGATTGAACATATTTACAACGTAATTGATTTGTATTAATTAAAATTGATTTGTATTTGTATTAATTAGTCATTATTGTTTTTGTGTGGCTTTTATGTGTGGTTACTGCTGTCCGTACAACACCAGGGTTAAAAAAGGCATTGTTGATCTCTGATATACTATAACCTATATACACACTAGCACCCAGTTTGTTTTAAATGCCACATAAATAGTGAAATTGAGATCATCATCTGTGTATTTCTACACCTTTCTAAACTTTCAAGATCACATAACACACACAGTTTCTGCCAATCTCATCTCATGTTAATCTTGGGTACCTATAGTGTAGGATTTCATCCTTTATATGTCCAAAGAGTCTTTCGTGTTGTCAGATTTATAAAAGACAGAACAGCCTTCCCGTTTTTCCCCCCAAAAAGGCAGAACTCTAGGAAGCGTACGGGGGAAAAAGATAAAGAGTTACGAGTGTTGTTTACATTATATACACTGATTGCAAACAAACACTTGAGATTAGATTTTGATTTACTTACCGCCTGTGGTTCCGACTCCCGAACGGGGTCTTTTAACATTGGGACCACTCCAACACTCAGTTGTAAACAATCGGCAAATCCGGCGTCAAACTGGTCCTTGTTTGTAAAGCAATCATCTCCGAAATGCAAACATAAACCCATTTGCAATTACCTTGCTATTTATAAAAAACTAACTGCATCCCCTGTTGTCTTAAAGTGCACCTATTTCTTTGCTAAAAACAGCGTTATTTTGTGTATTTGGTATAATACAATGTTTTTGCGTGGTTTATGGTTAAAAAAAACTTATTTTCCACATACTGTAAATTTTTGTAGCTCCAGATTTCCCTGTCTTCCTGAAACGTACGGATTTTTGTACAAAACTGTCGCTGAGTGGCGAGCTAACTTGTACTTTATAATTGGCCTGAATACCTCTGACGTCAGCCGGAAATGTGACGCTCCTTACCATGTTTGAAAGATTCGGTCACAATGCAATGCTAAAAGGAGTTAACTTACAGGCTGTGAGGAATTATGATAATTTCGGTCTTGTCTTCATCACCAATCCCAGGACGTAAACTCTTGCCTACAATCCGTGTGTTTGTTGTAGTCCAAAAAAATAGATTTACGTTGGAGACAATAACTTGCGTCATATTTTACTTTGGGGTTTGTACCTTTTTGTATCTCGTTATACATGTACAAATACACACCTACACACCAAAGAAAATGTAAAATCGTAAATCGGACCATTAGTCAGATTGCATGAAATATGGTTAAACGTCCTTTTCAAGAAGTACCAATTTGTACCGCAAAATTACAAATTGGTACTAAATGTTTAGATCTCTGTACCTTAATGGAAGATATTCAGACCTTTTAACCCTCTGGGGTCCGACCATTTTGGGACATTGGCAGAGGAGTCTCATTTCTGGTTTGTTTTGGATGAACTACAGTGATGGACACAGAAATTTTGACAATGGGTCGTGTCTTGACTTTTTGACTCGTTTAGAAGCGTCTCTTGACTGCTTCAGAATGGAAGTCAATGGGCCATGCACAAACATGTCATTAAAACAACACTTAACGTTCATTTTCAAAACTGTGCTACTCACCGAGTGGTTCGTGGTGTTTGTTGATGATTAAAAACAAGTTGTGTAGCGAAATACAGTTTCTGTCGTGTTTTATTTGGCATTTTGTAAAATTCCATTGACTTCTCATGGAAGACTCATTGCTCGCTGATATATCACTCCGCCGCTGGAAATGGAAAAGGGTCTGTTTACATGTGGTTGTAGTTTTATCGCTCGGTTTCTCTCAAATAGAATTTTTTTCCATATTTGATGGCTCAGTGACCAGCTTTAGGTTTGAAGTTGAGCTCGATTGTGACTGTCTATACGCTAGACACAGAGCGTACTTGTATGGCCAGTGGTTGTTGCCATCAAGTGGTCGGGAGTGTGCTAACGCTTCAGACATATAGAGTGGAAGTATATACGTGGTTGTGAGGTATCTGAAAAAATAGTTCCACTATAGCAAATAACACGGATTGAAATCATATATTGCGCCAATATATTTGTTTTTAATCATCAACGAACACCACGAACCACTCGGTGAGTAGTACAGTTTTGAAAATGAACCTTAAGTGTTGTTTTAATGACATGTTTGTGCATGGTCATTGACTTCCATTCTGAAGCAGTCAAGAGACGCTTCTAAACAAGTCAAAAACTCAAGACACGACCCATTGTCAAAATTTCTGTGTCCATCACTGTAGTTCATCCAAAACAAACCAGAAATGAGACTCAAAGTGTTAAATACCGGAATTTTCCTTTAAGGACAAGGAACAACTACTAAACATTTTTTTCACCAACAAAAAAGTACTCGACCAGAGTTGGGAATTTGCTTAAAAAATGTAAAAAAACATTTGAAACAATACATTTATTTAACTTTTGTAAGACACTTTTTTTCTGTGTAAAGGCAATATGCAAGGGAGGGTCAATGGTCATGAATATTGATGTGACTCACACCTGAGGAGAAGAAAACCCCAAAAGGGTTTTGCCACAGTGACCGCTTGTGACCATTTTTTAGCATTATTTCTGACAGTGTAGGTGATTCAATCGATTGCAGTGTACAAACACCTCTGGCTGGAAAGTTCAGTTTCTAATGAGTCAGCATTTTGGCAGAACTTTCAGAACAAACAAAAACACTCAAAGCACCTTAGGAGTAATTGATGCAGGAGATGGATATCAGATTTCCGAATCACTGTCTATCCCCTGTGGCCAGTTTAATCAATAATAAGTACAAAGAAAGAGTATAACACTAAAAAATCTACCTAGAGCAGCAGTTCCCAAAACTGAGTGACCGTTCCTTGAGGAGGGTGTTGAGGGAGACCACCAACTGAAAACACGTTAGCAGCCACAAGTTTCATTGGATGTGACTGGAGAAACAGCTTTATGGGAGAGTGGCAAAGTAAAAGCCACTGTTAATAAAAATGTCTCGTGATATCTCAGCTACATTTCACTAGAAGGCATGTCTGGAACTCTGAATCCAGCTGGATAAGGCATCTGTGGTCTGACAGGACTATAATTGAGCTTTTTTAGCCATCAGACTAAACAGAATGTTTGAGACAAGACAGACGTTGTGCATTATCAAAAACACACCATCCCTGCCGTGAAGCATGATGGTAGATGCAGAGAAACATCTCCACAGTGTGATGCTGCACGTCCTGGAAGGTTTATGAAGGTTGAGGGTAAATGACATGAAAATGTTAATGTCCAGCAGTGGCAGTCAAGTCAGAGTCCATATAACAGTTTAATGGAGGTTTATTTGGTGGATTTTGGAAAAGGCTCATCACTCACTCTCCTAATGTCACCTGACTGAGCGTGAGCAATTTGAGGGAAGAAAATGTCTGAAAAATTGATTTGCAAAGCTGATGGAGACCTGTTTATATAGATCCAAGACTGCAATTGAAGAGTTCATATGCAAAACCCTCTAAGTGCATCTGACATCATTTCTTGTAAATGAGCATTTTGTTAACAGGCTCTTTTGTTTAGGTTTAGTAATTTCACTTTAAAGGCAATGAAAAGGTTATTATTTAGTGATTAAAATACCCTATCTTCACAAATCTCAATCATTTTATTGGTATTTAACAAATTTGACGTTGTCTTTAGCTGCAAAACCCTCTAAGTACATGCAAAAATCTACACTCTGTCCATTCAGTAAAAGGTTTAAGGCCCAAAATTTTGCTCATTATCCTAATATTTTAGTTAAACCTTATTTTTTAAGGTAAAAACTCTTGCACCTTGACGTGCGTGCGTGTCAATGTGCACCCAATTCATCTTCCGGGCACTTACCGTGGGTTCACGTCAGCCGCGTTTGAGGCGTAAAATTTGCGTCTACCGCGTCTAGTTTGCCGCTTGAACATTTGGAGTTTACTCGCTTCATTCACACGTGAAAGCCGCACGTGAAATTCTAGTCATCGAGACATTCACACGGAAATTTGTGTCATGGGAGGGGCTTCTGCGACTCCGCTCACTTCCTGTAATCAAGTAATGGCAAGTTTTTCCGCCAAAGTTCAAAGCAACGCTCAATTAAGTAAGTAGACGTACTGTAACTACTTACTATAACTAGATGTGCGAATGAGGCGAAATCGCATCTACGCGATGCGCTAAATGCTCAATTTGCGCCGCGAGACCTCCAGACGCACGTCAATGCATCTTTACATTGAATTACTGTAACATTAAAATCACTCGCGCTTGACGCCTCTACCATGGCTGGTCTGAATGCAGAATTAGAGGACTTTGCTACTACATCATTGTGGTGTTTAAAGCGTCATGAAACACCGCTGTTTAAGGTCCAGTCTACCTCACTATCATTTTTGAAAAATGCTACTTAAATGGGCGTGGACGCTGTGAGAAGAACGGCAATGAGTGGGCGGGGCAACTGATATAAGCTGAGATTTACTAAGATTAGCAGTATTATAGAAATAATTAAACTGAATATAATATTTTATACATTTACTTTACTATACAGAACCGTATCCATGTGCGATTATCCTGAGCCCCAGACACCCCTCCCCCGGTGACCTGGCCGCACGGAGCACATGCACACACGTAAAAGCAAAACGTCTCTGCATTGGATAAGAACACGCTATCTTATAAATAATAATGAGACACTGATGATATACTACAGTAATTTGCCACGTCACAGCCCGTAACATTTACACGATATGGAGTTTAAACCCGGAAGACAAAAATATCCAAAAAAGCTAAAAATAAACTAGTTTTCTTCGAATGTTAAAATTAACAGATACTTACATTGTCTTTTATGATGTGCAACACAACTAACTTTGTTAACATCTAAAAAAAGTGTTGTTTAGTGTTTTTTATGACGCTTTAATGGGTTTTGACAACAATGCAATATTTCTGAATGGCGTTACACCAGGATTAGGCGGTTTTAAAACAAAACTATTTGATGTAGGTATAATACATGCCAAGAGCATTCGTATTATTAGTTCATATCATTTGATTTATATAATTACGGTGGTTCAGTAGGGAACTGTAAATAAAATAAAATGTGAAAATAATTTTATAGGCACTGTATTTCTAACATGCAATAAATAAATTTGTCTTAATGTCTTTGTGTAACCGTATTGCATTTAATGGTGTGTAGCTTAGCTGGTAGAGTATTGCAGTGTATGGAGGGATATGCACCTTGGATTGTTGTGTGTTTTGTATTTTAAAATGATTCATATCCTTGCTCTCTCTCTGCCTCATTGTTGTCTCCACTCAGGAGGTTTTCGATCGACTTTACCTGATCTACACCGTGGGCTACTCCATCTCGCTGGGTTCACTTATGGTAGCGATAGTCATCCTCGGATACTTTCGGTAAGAAAATCATGCCTCATTGTTTTCACAAAAAAAGGTTCACAACAGGCATCACTGAGCCAGAAAGCTTCAACCGCAATCTTCAACAGGCGGCTTCTCATCCTGGGGCTGTACAGAATACCAGTGTCTGTGTTTTCAAGTGATATTTGTTTTCATAATACAAATGTCACACGAAACTAGATGCGTGTATGTGAAATGCTGTATTATTGTCATGGTTTTGTCTTAATATTTTCCATTGCTTATATTTCTCTTTGGCATACATACCTGAATCAATAACGAAATCTGCTTAAGTCTGTGCCCTAAGGCTGTTGACATCTTTACTTGGCTTGTTTACCTTTTGTCACCTGTCTTCTTAAGTTTGAAAGAAACATGACATTTTGGTAGTTTTTAGTAATATTTTTTTAATATTATGATACTGCCATTTTATTAGTCTTATTAGGATGAATATATATTTGTGTGTATGAGTGCAGACTAAGTGACGTTTATAGCATATGTGGGTTTTGGCGTCCGACTAAAAAGATCAGTTTTCCTAATGAGCTGCATCAAATAAATGTTTACCCAATAATTCGCCTGCCGTGTGCGCTGGCCATTTTTCAATATTAAGACATACGAGCGCATTTATTACTTTCACATTCAATTGCTCCCTTTTCATTACTAATTAATGCAAAGAGGTTCCTTTCGGTATTTATCCAACAGGCTTATTTAAATAAAAAGTTGGGTCGTGCGTGGAACAAGCCGCTGACAGGTGCCGGACTCGACTTGACTTGGCTCCAGAGCCCTGTGTTTTTAAGAGCCAGGCCCCTCGCCCGGGCACCAGGAAATGCGGTGCAGGAAAATGACTTTAATAGGGGCCCATTTGGTCCTCTGCTGATGGGCTGCCAGTCTCTTCATGCTCTTTGCTCTCTGCGTTTGAGGTCTGGTCTCAGGTGCACGGCCTCTGGGATATCAGCCATGCAGAGCGTAGACTCTTAAACATTAGCAGCAGTGTTTGAGATTAGCTCTGAAGAGAGCAACTCCATGTGAATCAGCTCCCCGGAGCTTCCCGATCGATAGTTCCCGACGGGACGGCGGTTAAGCAGCAGTTAGTCTAATGATAAGGCAAATGATCCACGCTGTCATCCTACACTCTCCAGAGCACTAAGAGGAAAAACAAAAACATACCCAAAATGATTAGCCAAGGGTTTCGTTTTTCACCGTGTCTGACAGCGGTAGGAAACAAACTGAACAGTTAAGCTGCCTTTTATTATGGTTTGTAAGAAATTGCAGCTTAGAGGTTTTTTTTAAGCATAACAAGCTGAATGGATGGTGGTTTCACAGGAAAATGACATTATTATAACTTTCACAAGACGCTTTGACTCCAAATTATCTTTCTCATGATTATAAAAATGTTAAGGCTTAGCTCAAATGCGTGAAATGAGTTTAGTAGACAAATTTAAATTTAAGTTTATTTACTTTTTAAAAATCTGTCAAGTACTACATTGTTAAAATTCTTTGTTGCACTTAAATTTTTTAAGTTGAATCAATTTGAAGTAACAATTAATTTCAACTGCTAAGAATTATAAAAATAAAGTTATTTTTTATAATTTATAGAAACTACTCTATTCAAGAAAGTTAAAATTAATTGTACATTTTAAACAATTGTAAAGTATAAACAACTTGAATTAATATATAATTTCAGCTTTTTTAATAGTTAGAAGTTGCTTACTACTATAAAAAATAAAGTTGTAAGAACTTGAGCCCATTCAACTTTATTTTTTTTTTATACCAACTTCTCACTAGTCAAGAAACTTAAAATGACTAATGTTAATTCAAGGTGTTTAAACTTAAAATTTAAGTGCAACAATGAATTTTTTACAGTCCGGTGCAATACATAGTGAAATGAGACAACATTTCTGTTGGACCATAGTGCTACATACTGTACAGACCATGAAGTACTTAAACAACACAGAGTTAAGGACTAAAAAGTAGTTAAACCTATTCGGTTATTACTGTAAGTCTGACATCATGCGCCGTAGGGATGCTAAACAATTAATCGCGATTAATCGTTAGCAGAATAAAAGTTTTTGTTTACATCACATATGTGTGTAAACTGTGTATAATAAATATGTATATATATAAATATGAACACATTCATGTATAATTTTAAGAAAAAAAATGTATATATTAAGTATTTATATTTATATATAATATAAATTATACATAAATATACAAATGTATATACACATGCAAACATTTATAAAACATATACATGCATGTGTGTACAATTATTTATACAAAGTTATTATACACAGTTCACATACATATATGATGTAAACAAAAACTTTAATTTTGCTAACGATTAATCGCGATTAATCGTTAAGCATCCCTAACGCCGTTTCCGGGTCCAACCGCTCACAGATGTCATAGAGAAATAACAAAAAATCACGGCTATAATACACTCATATCATAATAAAAAACTAACAAAAACACCCGATCCTAATTTTAATCTTGTAACAAAATTCGAGATGGCCAGAAAAGGATTTATGGATGTGGATATTTTATGAATTATTAATATATTGCTGTCTTTGATTCTGGGAGCCTAAGATTCATAGCTTAAATGTTTGCTATAAAATAAATAGTGCTCAAAGAAATGGCTGTTTATATGTGGTGGCTTGGAGCTGGAAACGGTATTCCTTACATCATGACTTAACAAGCGGATAACGTGAGCCTGAGACTGCAGTTTACACGCGAGTTTATAAAAATTTGCTTAAATGTGTGATATGAAGTAATAGTGCTCATACTCGGCTGTTTAAATAATATTCTCTATTGGAATGAGTGGAGGTTTGGACCCGAAAACAGTATTCCGTACAACATCACTTAGTAACTGGATGGCCACATACGGTACTGTAAAGTGCATGTGTGGAACCTAGTAGTGCAAACAGTGCCAGACAAAAGACACCAATATAATACACCACAAGACAAGTACATTAATAAATAGTGCTGACCAACAGAAAAAATGCTTGTAAACATCTTTGCACATAATAGCTTACAGTATTGTATAAAAAGCACCCAGGACAGACCCCATGAAGTTTGTTGATATGTGCTACAGGTACTACATATTGGCAAACCTGCTCTGTCTGAATCAATTCTTTGTAATGAATCTCGGCTCAAATCTATGTTTGCAAGATTAGATGCGGCAACAGAAAACCCAAATGCTACAACTGCTGTGACAGCTTAACCACTTATTTATTGAGTATTGATTTCTTGATGAATTGGCAGTGTTCTTTCACAATGAAGCCAGACCTGAAAACAACGTAAGTTGTGGAAGACTTTAACTCCCTAGAAATCAATGCTAGTACCTACTTTAAACTGTTATGTACATTAACAGTAAACAATAAAGGTGCTACAAAAGAGTCTTTACAGCAAGCAGTAAAGCATAGGTCTTCATAGAACAGGGGGTCTGTGGTGGTATAACTGGGTGTCCTCCAAATATTGTTTGAATTTTGCATTAATAGGCTAATAATAAAAATGTATTAAATTAAACTTGCTTAAAATAAAGGTTCCCATGTTAAAAATCAATTCAGTTATTTAAAATGTTTGGTAGTAGCCTACATAAAGCCGAAGGTATACTAGGGCCGTCCACGTACACGCGCTGTCCACATGACGTCATTTTTTTTCATCAGGAGGGTCCGCGTAAATGGCGAATGAGCGTGAAAATATTGAGACAGGACTCTCCACTACAAACCATTACACAAAGGCAATAGACAGCGTTTGCACACAGACCATCGTCTTTTCTTCTTTTACTTTCACTTCTTTCAAGGACAGAAAGCTGTGGAGCATTTTCATCACCATAATGTTTGCAATGGTGAATCTACTTTTCTTCATCATTCAAATTTTTTTAATGTACTGTAAATAATGGTGTGATGGACGCAGTTGATCCTTGATCTGTATGGATCATGATCTGTGTGGTTCGGCTCGCAAAATTAAAGAAGGGAAAGTTTATCACTTGCACGTGTTTCAAAGGCTTGCAAATGCTAACATTCAAATTATGTTAAACAATTTAAAGTGACTTTCCACTTTTTTTGAAAATATGCCCATTTTTCATCTCCCCTAGAGTTAAACATTTGATTCTTACTGTTTTGGAATCCATTCAGCTGATCTCCGGGTCTGGCGCTAGCACTTTTAGCATAGCTTGGCACAATACATTTAATCTGATTAGACTATTAGCATCGCGCTAAAAATAACCAAAGAGTTGCAATATTTTTCCTATTTAAAACTTGACTCTTCTGTAGTTACATTGTGTAATAAGATCAACATAAAATTAAAAGTTGCGATTTTCTAGGCAGATATGGCTAGGAACTCTCATTCAGGCGTAATAATCAAGGATTTTGCTGATGTAACATGGCTGGAATTAATCTGAAAAGGCAAGTTATTCAACTAAACAAAAGCACACAGAACAGCAGGCTGAATAGGTGTCCATACGTTAACGCAATACAAACACGATACTAGAGGTGTCACGGTTCTCCAAATCCTCGATTCGGTTACATTTTCGATTCTAAGACCATGGTTCGATTCGATTCTCGATTTTTTTTTTTTGAAAGACAAAAAATTATATGACTTTATTATTATTATTATTATTATTATTATTATTATTATTATTATTATAGTTTCACATTAACATGCACATTGCGTGCTTTTCCTCGCATGGGGGTTTGTGGGCTTCACTTTACGCGAGAGAGCTTGTAGAGAGAGGATTCCTTCTTGCATGCATATGGACTTAATGCGCGCATCTTGGACTCCTCCTAGCATCTGAAATAAAATCGGTGCGTCATAAGCAGCTGCGCTTCTCTCTGTCTCACGTGCACGCGCTATCGCTAGTCTAAACATAAACTAAAGTAGTAATCCTTAGGTATTTGTTCAGTTTTATGCATTTCATGCGAGCTGAGGCAAACTATCCCTTTTGTTTAAAATATAACCCGCTTCATCTTGGCGGCTCTCTTGCGCACGTGCAGAGAGCTGGGCTCTGTTCAAAGGCAGATCACTAGGTAGTAATCCTGTTTATGATATGCATTACAAGGAGTTGTAGCAATACATCCCTCGTGTTTAAAATATAAATCACGTTCTGCTGGACCGATGTTTTTAAAGGCACCTCTAAGAGGTTTATTGGACAAGCCGGCTGGACGTGACATGGGGGAGTGGCAGCATTGACGATCCCATTTTTTATTTCGAAGTTCGAGGTTGTGACTTAATTTCGACCGATTTCGATTTAAAATCGAAATCGTGACACCCTTACAGGATACACAATAGTACTGAACATACCTGGTTTGCTGAATAGGCTATATGAACAGAAAAAGCCAGAACACATCAAGTTGGCAGGCTTGTCATTCCTCATCACTGAATTCATTGAATTTCATAAATACAGGAGCAGTATATAGCAGACTCTTGCGTCTCTAGATGGTAATGTTGTCTTTTGGTTCATATGTGTCAAAATTAATTCACAGGACCAGCCAAACAATGAAAAAAGTGTGACTTAAGCCCTATTCGGACGGGATTAGTTTTACAGGGGGACCTCTGAGAAAACCGTGCTTCTCAGAGGTCCTCTGTGTTTTTAATCCCGTCCGAATCGGGCATGTCTGTGTTTTTCTCTGACGACCTCCGTAAGAATTTCAGAGCAATTTACCGAATGTTTTTCGCCGAACTCAGAGGTCCTCTGAGAAATTTTATCCCGTCCGGATGCAAATGTCTGTGTTTGCCCGCAATATCTTTTGAAAACGCGGTTCATTTCGTGTTTTGGCCAACGTGATCTGCCGTAAGGTCTTACTGTACTAATGCGTGTTTATTGTATGTTTCCCATGTTGTACTAATGCGTGTTTATTGTATGTTTCCCATGTTTTTTCGCATTCGGCAAAATAAAATAATTAAATCAAGACGAGCTGAATATCAAACACTGTTAAAGGTGCTCTAAGCGAATTGACACGTTTTAGACCATAAAACATTTTTTGTTACATACAGCAAACATCTCCTCACTATCTGCGTGCTACCTGACCGCTGATCAAACTGTAAAAAAACGCGATCTCTGTAGACAGCCCAGGCTCCACAAACAGCAATAACAACACAATGGCCAAACCTAGCACCACGACACAAAACAAAGTGTTCCAGCCAATAAACGACAAGAAGGATTTGGGGGCGGGGGTTGGGCGCATTCATGAAAGCATGGAAGGGAGAGGGAGGAGTTAGCTACGCTCCGTCTGTTTGAAAAAAATTCAAACATCAACACAAACTAACGTCTCGCATATTCGCTTAGAGCGCCTTTAAGACTGGCCACTGTAATATCATTAACGTTATAAGAAACTCCGTTCAAAGTTGTTCAACTCCGGAATGGTAATGTTAATTAATAAAGATAATAAATTGTTATCAATCATTATTTCTTCATTTCTTTGGGTTTATTATAAGCAAACAGTTATATAAAACACGTAGGCTAACGTTACTTTATTAGGATTTATATATTTTATTTTGATTTGTTAAAATTAAATTAATAAATTACATGTTCTGTCATAATTTTACATTTAAAGCAAAATATTAAACATTACAAACACGTGTATCCAGAGCACGTGCTCTTCTGCAACGCCCAAATGCATGAAACAGACACTCCCATCTCTGGAATAGCCTGCATCATTTTAATCCCGTCCGAATCGGTACATAAAATCACAGACGTCCTGGGGGACACGTTGAAACTCAAACGTTGTTTGGAAAACTAAGCCCGTCCGAATAGTGCTTTATAGTCCCAAAAATACGGGAATGTTTTTTTATGAAACCATACAGCCCAAAATGGTTCTTCTATGGCATCATTTAACATCTTGATTTTCAAGAGTGTAATTCCAACGCAATTTTAGAAAGGTTGCTTACTGCTATTCCTAAATAACGTTTGGCTATTGCATCCATTTTGGGGGCCAATATGATGTCAGACAAATAGGAAATAGGCTTCAAAAAGTGGGAACAGATTATATTTTGATCACAAATGACATTTTGATGATGTAAGACAAACGTTTGTAAGAGACCGGGAGAGAAAATAGTCAATTTTTATGTCACTTGGATCTAAAAATGATCACTGAGCTTTGAGAACAATTTTCAGTGATCATCTGTCCAGTGGAGACAGTTTACAAAATTGCAGCACGAACTGATCGACATGTGAATTGGCCTCGTGCTATTGTATTGGATGGAAACTGTTTTTTATTTAGCGGGAACCTTTGTTAGACATCATGACAGCATCATTTAGGAGACAAACGTGGCTGTTGACATCATTGCCAAATAACAGCCAATCCGAACATAAACAAATAAACTGCCATTTGAGAAGATCTGAACATAAATCCGCAGGGGCTTCTTTCTAATAGACTCACTCCGGTCAGGCCAGTTTGAGAAAGTGTAGACAAGCTGAGGGGAATTTGGGTACCACATGTTTGCAATTTTGTTTTTATAGCTCACTTTTCAAGCCCTGCATTTTCAACATTTGGGCTTTCCGAACTCTTTAAATAAGAAGAATGTGTTACAGTCAGCGACAGGCTCATCTGGCTCTAATTTAACACTAGTATTGTTGTTCTAGCATTGGAAAGCAAGAGAAACACACACGTCTGCTATTATATGGCTGTTCAATGACATGTCTTTATAAACCACGCTGTTTTAAACTACTTACGTACCATAATTACACCTGTTTTTAACTCATCATCATGTGATCCCTCTTTGCTTTCTTTCTTTCTGCTTTTAGCCGGCTGCACTGCACCAGGAACTACATCCACATGCACCTGTTTGTGTCATTCATGCTGAGAGCCATTAGCATCTTCGTGAAGGATGTGGTTTTGTATTCGGGTGCAGCGCTGGAAGAGATGGAACGCATCACAGTGGAAGATCTCAAGTCCATTACCGAAGCTCCTCCTGCCAACAAATCCCAGTTTGTAAGTTCACACATGCACTCACATCTAGGTACACTGTAAACATGAACAGTACAATGGACAAATTTAAAGGGGACATTTCGCAAAACTTTTTTAAGATGTCAAATAAATCTTTGATGTTCCCAGAGTACATATGTGAAGTTCTAGCATAAAATATCATACAGATAATTTATCATAACATGTTAAAATTGCCACTTTCTAGGTGTGAGCAAAAATGTGCCGTTTTTAGGTGTGTCCTTTTAAATGCAAATGAGCTGATCTCTGCACTAAATGGCAGTGCCGTGGTTGGATAGTGCAGATTAAAGGATTAGTCCATTATTAATTAGTCCACTTAAAAAAAATCCAGATAATTTACATACCACCATGTCATCCAAAATGTTGATGTCTTTCTTTGTTCAGTCGAAAAGAATTTATGTTTTTTGAGGAAATCCTTTCCAGCATTTTTCTCATTTTAATGGACTTTAATGGACCCCAACACTTAACAGTTTTAATGCAGTTTAAAATTGCAGTTTCTATGGAGTTTCAAAGGACTTTAAACGATCTCAAACGAGGCATAAGGGTCTTATCTAGTGAAAAGATTGTCATTTTTGGCAAGAAAAATAAAAATATGCACTTTTAAACCACAACTTCTCTTCTTCCTCCGGCTGTGTGACCAGCATTTGCGAACCATTTTAAACAACAAACTGACACAAAGACATTAATTAGTATCATTAGATATACAACAATGTTGGAACGGTCCTCTTTCTCCACACTTGTAAATACTGGGGCGTAGTTTCGATACGTCATCTATGACCTCTTGATGTGATGACGTATTACGTGAGGTCGCACTGGTGCGTCAGAGGACTGGAAGAAGAAGAGAAGTTGTGGATTAAATGTGCTTTTTTTTCTTGCCAAAAATGACAATCGTTTCGCTAGATAAGACCCTTATGCCTCGTTTGGGATCGTTTTGAAACTGCAATTTAAAACTGCATTAAAACTGTTAAGTGTTGGGGTCCATTAAAGTCCATTAAAATGAAAAAAATCCTGGAATGGATTTCCTCAAAAACATAATTTCTTCTCGACTGAACAAAAAAAAGACATCAGCATTTTGGATGACATGGTGGTGAGTAAATTATCTGGATCTTTTTAAGAAAATGGACTAATCCTTTAAGGGGTGGTATTATCCCCTTCTGACATCACAAAGGCAGCCAAATTTCAATGACCTGTTTTTTCTATGTTTGCAGGTTACTGGGTTGATCTTTTTCACATGTTCTAGTTTGATAGAAGCACCGAGGACCCAATTATAGCACATAAGCATTAAAAAAAGTTATGAAAAAGTTTTTCATGATATCTCCCCTTTAAAATTCCACAAACTCATATAAAATGAGTCAAGAGCTTTAAAAAATGTATTTATTACTTCCAAACAGAGTAATTTTAATACCACAGTCTTATTTTGATAAACACTGCAAATAATTGCAAACTTTTTGTGGTTGTGATGAGTTTTATGGCTAAGAAAGATTCTGGCACTGCAAATTGACTTCAGTTTTAAATTAAATCAACACGACTGGTTGAGGAGGATTGCCAGTTCCCACCATGCTTTGAATGAGCCTGCATTATGAGAGCCTTTTTTTAAGTCAGGTTTTATGGGTAGGTTTTCCGGAAAGACTCCGTATAGTTGGAGATTTAGAAGAGTTAGCTATTTTTTAGTTTTGTGGTTATCAGGATATGTGTTATGCTGTTTTATCATAGACAATAACTGTGTGAAAATCAGCATCAAGCTCAGTCTGTTTACACTTACACTGGTTTTAATTTCATGAGTCACATAATCTGTTTCTGTGACTTGTGAACAAAATTAAATGGTAAACGGTAGTTTTAAGTATAGTGTACTTTAATAATACAGTCAAATGTAAACCTTAAGTTTGGATTAATTGTCATTTATAAATATTTTGTACTTAAAAAAATTTATTAACTTAAAAATGTTGGTGCAATAAGTTAAAAAAAGTTTTGAATACTCGAGTTTTACACTGTATGGTCAGTAACTGCACCACATCAATTGGGTTTCCTTACTGTGTGGTTGCTATAGTATTATACAGGAACATCATTATCATTCAAAGTGATTTGTTGCGTCATGTCACAAATAGTCTGCAGTATTTCCTGCATGCTTTTGTAACCAAGAAACGAATGGTTTTTAATTAAACTATGTGACCTGAATTATACACTGCGCTATTTGATTTACAGTTGGCAGAACATTTCAGTAGAGAGGATCTAAGAAGTGGGCGACATGACCACAATCTTATATCACATTATGAATTATTATAGTGATAACAGTATATCACAATGAACATGAATTGGTTTATATGTAAGGGAGAATAGGCAGCCGGTTGTTATTGCAAAAATAAGCCCCGAAAGTATGACCAGGACAAAACTTCAAGCAGAGGGTCTTGTGTCACACTGAAGGGGCTTATTTCGCAATAACAACCGGCTGCCTGTACATTGTCCCGCTTATTACATGGCTGTTTGCCTCATAAGTAAGGTAAGGAACATTAAATATTGATTTGAAATATTTTATTTGCTCATTTTTATGAAAGCAGACCTTCCACAAGGAAAACCCGTTTATTTTCGGTTTTAAGATGAGACAAGAATGAACATTTGGTTTGATTTAATCATTTGTTAATGTAATGTCATATATGGTATTAAAATACATATTTATATTTAATTTTGTGTAATATCAAACTGTACCTGTCAAAATGAGTTGAAGCAGTTACCATGTTCACTTCTGGGAATTACAAACCTGCAAATGTCGCAACTGGCCAATCAGAATCAAGCATTGTGTAATAAGTTGTATTACAGTATGTGGTCAGGTCTATGATTAAATAATAACCTTATATGATTAAATAATGACCTTATAATAATAACCTTCTCAAAATAGCTTATGCATAACTCTGTGTATGAAACGTTAAGCAGCCCTGCCCACTGATAACCTTGCAGAGATATAAGTGTATAGTTATATAAACAGATTGATTACTGGTTGACATACTTAAAGGCGGAGTGCACAATGTTTGAAAAACACTTTGGAAAAGGGAGTCAGGCCGACTACCAAAACACACTTGTAGCCAATCAGCAGTAAGGGGCGTGTCTACTAATCAAAATCCTTGCCAGGGTTGCATATGTGTGGGACGGGTCTATCAAAAGAAGGTCCAGATTCTATTGGTGTAGGGACGTGTTTGTTAGGGGATTTCAAATGTCAACATTGGCTTTCAAAGATCATGCACCCCGCCTTTAATTCCATTTAACAGTAAATAATATTCGGAGCGGTTTCCCGGACAGGGTTTGAATTAATCCTGGACTAGCCCTTAGTAATATGAGGACATTTAAGAAGTTTATACAAACATGGCTTACAAATAAATACATGCATCTTGAGACACAACAGTGGCACTGATATTTTCAGATATGTCAGTGCAAGATGTTTTTAAACTGAGGCAGCTCAATCCTGCATTTTAGCCTGGGACTGGTATAAACCCTGTCCGTGAAACTGTCCCTTGATGTTATATCCTAGTTATATTGAAAAACATGGTTCAAACCTCTCAAAAAACCCAGATTTGTGGTGGCGTGTTTTGCTTGGGCGGTCAGCACTCACGTTTTCTTTAGAAGAAAATGCAATTTCTTTCATACATCAGAAGTAAATGAAAGTGAGATGGATGCCCAATTGATTTTCAATCTTCCCTCCAGATTGGTTGCAAGGTGGCTGTCACCCTCTTTTTGTACTTCCTGGCGACTAATTATTATTGGATCCTGGTGGAAGGCCTGTACCTCCACAGCCTTATTTTCATGACCTTCTTCTCAGACAGGAAGTACCTCTGGGGTTTCACTTTGATTGGTTGGGGTGAGTAAACAATCTTCTTAAATACTTCACACTACAAAAATCGTTCTTCAGCTACTGGCTACAGAGACTAAATTATATTAAAGGGATTTAATTACGATTTTCTATCGATGTCTTTTTGGGTGCGTTTGAAAGATTGTTCAATTAATCAGTCGCTTAGTCAATACGACTTTCTTACAAACCCTTCGCAGTTACTACGAGGTATTGCTAATTGCCTCCAGCAGAGATTAGCATATGTTAAATCTGCTGGAGACCAACAGGCATGTTTGTGAAAGTACTCTGGACTCTACGGCTCCTGCATTGTACACACTGTGCGTAATTATTGGACGTGCACAGCGCATACAATGTGGATGTCGTAGAGTTTATTCATCTTAATGAAGCTTTAGACCGAAGCCGCAGGGCTTTGTTACAATTGCTGTACTCAATGGCTGCTGAAAACAATGCTGTATGGCAGTGGCGGTTCTAGCTTGTGTGGCGCCCTGGGCGAACCCCCCATTTTTACAACACTTATAATTAATTCACAACAATAAGCACCTAAAAGGGTTCATTCTTATGATAGCAGGGCCACTGAGGTGTTCTGGTTAAGAGCCTGTAGATGAATTAAATAAGGTCTAAGGGGCCGATCACACTCATCACGTTTATGGCAGTGGTAGGTGCCTTTTCTGAATGATCTTCAATAGGCAGTGAGCGTTATGCGTGCTGTTTATCCGTCCCCAAAGTAACCAAAAAAGGCAGTGCGGCCAGGGGCGGACTGGCCATCTGGCACACCGACAGTTTCCCGGTGGGCCGGCGTACTTTTTGGGCCGATACATCTCATACTATTTTTGTCTGAGCAGCCCAGTTTTAGCGTCTTTTTTTATAGACAGACCGCGGCCCACTGACATTTAAGCAGCAGCCCATTGGTTTTTTTTAATGACATTAAGCTGGCCCAATCACCGCTTTGGTCTCTGTGCAAGCAAGCGTGCATCATCGGTCAGTTCACATGTCAAAATAGAGAGAGAGAGATGGAGAAAAAACGCAAGGGAGGCGCAGAAAAACTGTGTGACCAAAAGAAGCAGGCTCTTCAGGCAGATGCTGCAAAATGTGTAAAAAAAACACAATTGTTTTCTGCGGCAGCAGGGCATTCAATTCGCGTCGCCGCTGCTGCTGCTGATGATGATGGTGGCGGCGGTGACACTGGCAGCACCAGCACGCAAAGTGTCAGTGAGGAGAGGGAGAGAGACGAGGGAGAAGTGAGTGTAGTGCCTCCGGTAAGCAGAACTGCTTTCAAAACACAAGTTTAGATAGATACCCCTTGATAAAACTGAGTAAAAAACACAAAATGATGGTGATAAATCTGCAATAAAATAATTGCACTCTTTGCTCTGTAACTACGAGTGTACATGGGCGCGGGAAGTGGGGGATGCCCAGCTGCACTACTTCCTGAACTTCAGCCAGCTCCTTGTTTCCTGTCTGCCATTATTGGACAAACTGATTAATCCAGGTGTGCCTGACCTCAGTAGTCACAACAACAATAATCAGACACACCTGGATTAATCAGTTTGTCCAATAATGGCAGACAGGAAACAAGGAGCTGGCTGAAGTTCAGGAAGTAGTGCAGCTAGGCATAAAGCCTATTGATTTGGATGTGCATGAGGATACTGTTTCTTTTCCTTAAACTACAACCAGATTAGTGCGGTTGTAATTTTTGTTGCAGCCAATACACATTAAAATATTTATATGATAAATTATAGGCCCATTGTAAAGTAAGCTACTGTAGCTGGATTTGGTTTTGGCATGTTTCTTCTCTTCCTCTTTCTAACCTGTGCACCTGATTTCTTAGGCTAGACCTTTTTTGGTCGTAATCTTTTACTAGATTAAAAATATGTAAAAGTACATCTTTACAATCCCGGTTGCGCATTTCGTTTTTTTCCGGGCGCCTATGCTAAATCCCCTGTGCGGCTTCCCATGTTACCCATGTTTAAATCCATTATTTGGAGATTAATTCTGAGCACAGTTTGAGACCAATTCTGTAATAAAAAATTGGAACTGGAAAGTTTATTTTTACATAAAACTTCAAATCAAATTCCTCCACATTATCTTACTTTGCATGAATTTGACAGCTCTGTTGTGTATGCCAACGAATGTCTCATTTGTGTTTTTTATTTCTTCTATGACAGTAAGAAAAAAACTCAAATGTCAAACATAAATCAAAATATAATTGAGCACTCAGGCTGCTAAGAGATAAAGTAGCAGTTTTTAGGCAACATTTTCTTCTTTAAACTTCCTAAGAAGCACCAGACACAACTGATGACCTCACATGTTCTTCTGAACGCAACCTTTAAAAAGTCACATGATTTTCTTACTAAACAGGTGTTCCTGCGGTGTTTGTGACCATCTGGGCCAGCGTCAGGGCCACACTTGCAGACACCGAGTAAGTCCTAGACACTGTGTGCCATTACTAAAGTGTTTCCATTTTGATGGAAAATATTGATTTTACAAAAAATGTTATGGGTAAATGTTCAAATTAAATGTTATTCTTTTATACGCACGGATGATTTGATGTTTGCAACGGACTTATGAAATAAAACATGGATTTTTGGAGTATTTGCTGAAAATAAACAGAATCTGAATTGGTTTGTTAAAGTAACTGATTTGGTTTATGGCCAACAGGTGCTGGGATTTAAGTGCAGGGAACTTAAAATGGATCGTGCAAATCCCTATTCTCACAGCAATTGTTGTAAGTTCAAATTACATTTATGAGATTTTGAGTAAAGAATGAAAAGAGATTACTGTCTTGTTATGTTTAAGTGTTATTTTTTAGTTATTTTTGTGCAAATATCAGTTTCTCATTTGTCGTCCATTAAATGTCTGTTTTAACCTTTTCCCCAAGGTAAATTTTTTGTTATTCCTGAATATTATAAGAGTTTTGGCAACAAAACTCAGAGAAACTAATGCAGGGAGATGTGACACGAGACAACAGTACAGGTATACCAACTTCCAAATATCTTTTAATATCAAACACTTAATTAAAAGAGACATTGCAAAATAATTTGTCTTGGTTTCTTTTTGTCCTCCACAGAAAGTTGTTAAAATCCACCCTAGTCTTGATGCCATTGTTTGGGGTTCACTACATAGTGTTTATGGCGATGCCCTATACAGAGGTTTCCGGGGTACCGTGGCAAATCCAGATGCATTATGAGATGCTATTTAACTCATTCCAGGTAACTCTATTAAACTTACACTGTATATAAAGACATAAAGTGTTGAGTCACCAACATATTCTGAAATAAGATCCATTCGCATATATGCCTACTTTCTACACTGGGAAAAAAAAAACAGAAGGCTTTTAAAATGGTTATAGTAGTTATACGCTGCATCCGAAGCCCCCTACAATGTACTTCCACCTACCAGGCAAGCAATTAGTCTGTCCGAATTCAAAGCATTCGAAAAACAGTTGGTGAAAAGGAGATGACCTACTACTTAAGCAAGATCCCGAACTTTACTATCCTGTGGGCCCCCCGTGTGAGGAATTAACCACCGAAGAAGAAGAAGGGGGCGTTGTTTTATTCAAAAGTGTCCGAAAGCGTTAAGGTGGCTCCATTCAAATGCAAATACATATAATAAACAGCTGTCCCTTGTGGTTTAATTGCGCTTGTTCAATGCCATTCCAGGTAATGACTGCATAGTGGATGTAGTACATACAAATTCATTCATACTATATAGTACAAACTGTTGTACAGGTCGATAAGTAGGTATTTAATCTAATTTAGTACCTGGGTCAATGACGTGACGTTAACCCTCGTGTGGTGTTCATATTTCTGTTACTTAGACAATGTTTGTGGGTCTAGTGGACCCGCTGTATTATTCGTATCTTTAAACCAATGCAGTCATACAAATTTATGTAATATTGTTTACAGATGATTACTTTAGCCTTATTGCAAGTAATATAGACAGAATTTTTGGTTAATGTTTGTCATTTACCACTGGTGGAGGACTATTTATAGATTAAAGTGCTATTCGTTTTTGGGATAATATGAAATAAGAGAAGAAAATTCTATTCTCCTCCAGATGTTTTTCTAAAATAAGTATTTTCAGCACTTTTTCATCTCAAATAAGTTTTTCATCACTTTGACATTTAATTATTTGAACTTAGTTTGAAATTGTACACATTTGTGTCTGTCTACACAGCACAAGCCCCATCTGAAAAGATGCGGTATCATAACACATCATCCACATCGAACACATAATCTGTTCATGACAGCCTGCACAACACATAAGAAGCAGATTTTTACTGTGTAGCTGTGTTGCATGTGCATTTCTTGCATTTTATAGACATATACTGTGTCTTCCTGTCCATGTTATGTCCACACACACACTGCAGTACAATGTGTTGCTATTGGCTACAACCTAAAATGATGGAAATGCTTGGATATGAAATTATACTTTCTCTATTTCTCACTCTCTCTCACACACTCATACACACACAAACACACACACCATAGGTTTTGTGGTAAACTCATGGTTTTACAAATGGTAATCAATACACCAATTTACCATGATTACTACACTTTTACTATAATACAACCATGGTTATTTTTTGTAAGGGATATAATGGTAAAATGCAGAATGGTTCCTGTTAGACAGAAGGTAAAGTTTTTGGGACAGTGGGGGCAGACAAGTGTTCATGCTTGATATATAACATGTTGTATCCTTGCGCTGTCACAGCAAGTGCAGAAGGACAAAACTCTGACATCCATCCATCACATATGTACAGACATATATACAAACACACTCATGCACTCACAGGAGTCCCAGATAAGAGAAAAACAGAGTAAAGTTACATAGCACATTCAATTTTTACACTCTTATTACCCCCGGGTCCAGTGGACCCGAACACCACATATGTAATATAAATGTGTAGGGGGTTGTACGGTGTTCAGTCATTATAAAGTTGATTATTTTTATGTTCTTTATAGAAAATGAGCCAAGGCCAATGAATCTGAGGTTGAAACAACAATTAATTGCATAATTTTTCTTTTGGTAAACATTAAAAACGGGTCCCACAGACCCGAACACCACACAAGGGTTAATTATTTTGTGCCCGTATGGTTCAATTAAATGTGAAAGGGTTAAAATTTCAAAATAAATTTGCGGATTACTTGCATACATTCTCTTTTTTTTGGAGCAAGTCTAAAATTTCTGTTTTTATTTAATTTTGAAAGAATATTTTGCACTGTAAAAAAAACTTTGCTGCCTTAAAATTTTTTGTTAAATCAACTTAGATTCACAAGTCATGTCAACAGAAATGATTTGTCACAACTTATAAAATATAGTTGAGAAAAGTCAACTTAATTTTATAAGTTATAACAACTCACCTGTAGTTATAACAACTCATCTCTAATCAAGATAAATAATAGTAAGTTGAAATGACTTGTAAATCCGAGTTGATTCAACAAAAAAATTTAAGGCAGCAAAGTATGTTTTACAGTGTGGGGATAATTACAAAAATGTCAATGTGGTGTAACCGGTCGTTTCAATTTGTGCAACTTTTTTTTAAAAATGAAAATATAAAAATATTCACAAAAAATGTGGAATAAAATATAATCATCTAGTTTAGTGTAATATCCTTTTTTACAAACATTTTTACATCATTTTTCAAAGAGCTGTTTTCAGCATATGTCAGGACAAATATTACAAAAACGCATTAAAATGTACATTTAGAAATAACTAATAAAATTATTTAAAAAAATAATAATACATGCCATCAAGGTGGATAAAATATTTTATATTTTTCATTCTTTGGCGCAATTGACCATTTGACTTTTCAGGTCCATTCAGTCTTAAAGGTGCAGTTTGTAAATTTTAGTGGCATCTAGTGGTGAGGTTGTGAACTGCAACCAACGGCTCAGTCAACTACTCACCCCTCGCATTTGAAATGCATAGAGAAGCTACGGTAGCCGCCACCGGAAAAACATGTCATCGAAGGAGACAACTTAAAAAGTTTGTCCGTTAAGGGCTTCTGTAGAAAAATGGCGGCACAAAATGGCTACTTCCACGAAAAAGGGGACCCTTGGTGTATGCAGATAAAAAATTCTCTTTCTAAGGTACTAAAAACATAACGGTTCATTATAAAAAGGTCTTTATACACCCCTGATAATATAGTTTTGTATTTTATTTTGCATTTTTGTCAAGAGATCCTTTTAAAAATTACACACTGCACCTTTAACTTTCATAAAATGGTGCAAATGTAATTTTTTTATTGAATACAATTAGCATAATTACACTATGTATATTGAAATAAACCTGATACGTGCTTTTAAAACGAGTTTTGAGAAAATATTTTAGAATTTCTCATCTTGCCAAACCGTTTTTGTCACTGACCCACCTACTGTCACGGTCTACGCCAGTATGCTATTTTGTATGCAATTATATTACAGTAAGATTAATGTGCTTCTATTATATTGGAGGCTTCTGATGTCTGCGGTGACTTTAGGATACAGGAGCTAATAAAGACATCTTGAAGAGATCACATCACATCTTTAGTGGCCTTATTGCATTGGCTAGCATTGATTCAAATGTTGTACTGTTGTTTATAAAGCTTTGCGTGAACTTGTAGTGCATAGACTTGGTTTTTTAGTTTATTAAAAATCTTCTACAACCATACCAGTATTATTTTTTACTTACCAATTCCTTGTTGAATTGAATTCTTTCTCATTTTAAAATGTCATATATGTATTGTTTTGGCTGTACAGCACTGAACTTCTGTTGTTTATATTCTGTAGACCTTATAAATGGTTTGACAAACAGCGTTCCACTGTTATTGTCTCAAGACCTCATTGCATTTGTTACATGACCCCTACATGTCAAAATAAATACATTATTTATTTAGTATTTGTATTTACACACAGCCATACACATTTTGTATATTCATGCATTCAAATTATACAGAAAATCTGCATACAGTGGGCAGTGAAAATCTTATGTGATATTCCTATTAAAATTCACACTCTCTTTTACAGGGATTTTTTGTTGCAATTATATACTGCTTCTGCAATGGAGAGGTAAGACATCAATTACAGTATGAGCTTCTATGTTTTTCATTATTATTTATTACCAACAGGTCAGTAGTAGCATTCCTAGTATTTGAAGAAATTACTGTAAATCATTCACATGTACTGCTCTTTAGGTCCAGGCAGAAATCAAGAAGTCATGGAGCAGGAGGACACTTGCTTTGGACTTTAAAAGAAAAGCTCGTAGCGGCAGTAACACGTACAGCTATGGACCCATGGTGTCCCACACCAGCGTCACTAACGTGACCGCACGGGGCCCCCTGGCCCTGCACCACACCACCCGCCTGGGGCCCGTCACCATCAACGGCCATCGGAACCTTCCGGGTTACGTGAAAAACGGCTCCGTCTCCGAGAATTCAATTCCGTCCTCGGGTCAGGAGCTTCATATACAGGAGGAAGAACCTTCGAAGGACTTTCACGAAGAAAAAACGACCCCGGTTGTAGAGGAAGAAAGGGAAACGGTCATGTGACTTTGCAGACCTCAAAAAGATGACACGTGTCATACGTCATTATGAAAATACATTAAAGGATGAAGGAGTCCTTTGTTCCTCAGGATTTTCTCACAGTTTTGGTTGTGGGACCATCTCAGATGTTTTGAGCTACAATTGGGGGGGGGGGGGGGTTTGGCAGTGACGGACTGTGATCAGCGTCTTTTAAATGAGCCACAATGTTTTTGCAAGACTGGAAAATTTATACAGACACCAGGAATTCGGAGAATAAGTTTGGAGGATAAGAACAAAAATTTCTGGTGAATACCCTTTATATGTTGCACGTGTGTTTCTGCGTTGTGAATGAAATGCTGTCGCTTTCAGGTTCTCCTCTCCATTATATACAGATTGTGCTCCAGGATAAAGCCATGGGAAGCAGATGGCAGTGTGGACAGTAAATTGTAAATAAGAATTTCATGTTATTTTAAATACATTTAAAACTAAGAATTGTTTTTGATCAGCACTAATGTCTTTTTATTTACTGCAAATAGCGAAACCATCTCGAACATTTGCCAGTAGAGGCACTTTGTATATTATGGAAGCAGGATTTTGTTAGTAGAATGTTATATTTATACAATGTTTAAGCCTTGAGCAATAGTGTTTAATTTATCCACTAGTTTGATACGTGGATTTGCCAAATCTTGCTTTAAAGCTATCTGTTTTCTTCATGGTGTTTGGTGGTGAAAATGAAAAATTATTTGCTCTTAATTTGTGTATATTTATACATTGAGTTATTGATAGAATTCAAATGTTAAGGAAAGTCAAGACATAAAAATGTTGGAGCATTGCTATAAGGTTGCTAGGGTGTTCAGTGTGGTTGCTAGGTGGTTGCTTACTGACCCAAATTAAAATTATAGTCTGTTGTATTATTTACTTTCTTTACTTAGAAAAACCATGGCATAACTTTCTGCAACAAGCAGCATGATTTGATGTGTCGCTATATTGGGACGGGACAGTTTACATGCTAAAGGTAAACACTTAGGAGGAGAGAATTTAAGAAACCTCTGATGCTAAAGCACCACTAATTAGCACATTATGAAATACATTAGTGTATATTAATATGGTTCCGAACAAATATAAATAGTTATATATGTTATACAAAGTCAGCTTTAATTGAAATATTTTCATAAATAGTCACATTTGAATGCACAAAAAATAACCTGTTGCTAACCTTTTAAAATGTTTTGAAATCATTTTGAAAGTTATTATAATGTATAGCACCAAATGTACCCTACATGTTCAATGTCTTCTTCTTACATTTTCATTTCAAATCCTGATTATTTTTTCCCATAGTCTGACTGAAGACAACTATGAAGCATCCGGAAAATGAATACATTAATTTATTATTGCAGCTTTGTATGTTGTTTTCAAGGAGCTCTTTGAACCTTATCCGCGCAGAGTTATGAAAGCTGTTTATTAAAACCATTTCTGAATTTAATTTATCACTTTCATCTGTTATAACGAAGAAAGCCCTTTTTTATATTATGTACTATAATTTCATTGAACTCATGCCTCCCTCCATAAGATGCTTATTTTACAGTTCTTTGTTTTATCCCAATGCATTTTATGAGCAGCTAAAAATCACCAAATGCCAAATTGCAATCATCTCATTTTTTTATTGCTATCTAAGCTATGTTTTACCCTACTTCTGTATATGGTGCTTATTAATAAATTCATTATTTATTGGTATTGAATTTGGCGTCAATATTATACACTTTTAAAAATTAAGATTCCTAAAAGGTTCTTTGTTGTGCTGTATGGTTTTATAAAGGACGTTTAACATCTTTAAACCCTTCCTGCCACAGAACCCTTTTTAGCCCCTTTATTTTTAAGAGTGTAAAGGCTCATGGTTTATGTATGATTTATCATTCTGCTGCTTTTGTAAGGTATGTGTGTACATTAATTTTGTGGATATATAAATCGGTCTGAATGTTTACAAAACATGATAATGTCCATGCTGTTATGAGCTAAATTAACATGTCCATTCTGTATGTTATACTGTATGATTATGAAACCTTTTTATTCAGGGTTGCAATTTTATATGCAGACCATTTCAAAAATAATGAATTATTGAGAAGTAAATTGCTGTACAAAAATACATGCTGATATTCAGATTTTTCCGCTAATCTGATTTTTGCATACTCTGCATTGGTTTAAAACATTATTATCTTAAACTTTAAATGGTTTTATTTATCAAAAGCAACACACAAAAAGACATTCAGCTTTTCTTTTATAACTCAAGTTTAGTTGAGTTACAGTACAGATGTTAATGTGCATATTAGTTTTAGCATTGAACATTTTTTTGTATTTATCTTCTCAAATTAAAGCTTTTTGGTTCTGTTGTAAAATGTACTCCGTTTTCGCACTTTATATGCCTTGATGCTCAATACGGATTCAGACTGTTTGTAATTTTTTCATCATTCCCTCATCAGTATCGTATTTAGTGCTGATCATGTGCATTGTTAATAAGGAATAAAAGAACATTTATGTATGTAATATTAGTGCGGTAAATGTTCTTCCTTTGTAATTATCAAGATTTGATACCTTTACTGTCTGTAGAAATTTCAGTATTATTGGCAACTGTTTGCCAGTAACAGATTTAAATGTGTTATTTACTATTTGTTCAAAGTTAAATGAACATTAACATTAAGGCATTAAGTCTTTTACAGAATAAAACTAAAATAACAGCCACATGCAAAGCATTCTGGGAACCAAAATCTAAAGGGAAAAAAAACGGAAAAGGGTTGATGAGGATTTCTGGTTCCCAGAATACTTTGCTTAAAACTTGTATTTTATAGTTTTCTGTAAAGACAAAGACTTGTTAATGTTTAATGTTCATATAACCTTAAACAAACTGTTGCAAGTAAATAACAAAAATTTAAATCTATAGTAAGTTAATGACAATCAGCTGCATAACTACAGCAATTTTTTTACAGGAAGAAAACATGCAAGAACAATTACATCCACAATTAATAGAGAATAATTTATTGCACAATTATTTACAATTTACAATGAAACAAATGTAAATACACTTTAATGTATAAGAAAATACTTTAAAAAAACATCAAAAAATTGCTCAGTGAAAATATGGCTAATGAAAGTTTAGCACACATCATTAAAGGAAAGGTTCACCCAGAAGTGAAAATTGTAATTTTCACTCTCCCATTCCAAATACTGTCTTCCATTAAACACAGACTCTCTTATTAGGGTGAACTATTCCTCTAAGGTGACTAAATGTTCACTTTTTTGCAGGTTTTTTGGCACTGCCCTTGGCTCCACCTGCTTTCCCGTCTTTTTCGTCTCCGCCCCCTTTTTTACCTTTCCCTCCATCTGATGCTTCTTTCTTTGATGCTCCCTTTTCTCCTTTTTCTCCCTTCTTCTTTGTGGCTTCACTTTTCTCCTCCACCTTCTCTTCTTTCCCCTCTTTCGCACCCTTGCCTTCTTTTTTGCCCTCTTTGTCCTTCTTCTTTGTACCCTTCTCTGCATCAACCTTTCCTGCCACGGTCGGGACCTCCTCCTTCTGCTCAACCTTAGCCGCTAAACCAAAGAAGAAAAAAATATCAAGTTAGTTGTGTGGAACTGACAAAGTTAATGATTAGTTTTTAACTATTTGCTGTATTGTTTCAATTTAAGGTAAATTAAATTGCAAAGCACTGTGTTAACTGTGTAAAAGTCATGGGTTCTAATCCGAGGGAACAAAAAAACCTCAACATTGAATGCATTGTACATGGCTTTGGATAAAAGAGTTTGCTAAATTCATACACTAAATTTTTTTTTCGGTTGCACATGATTAAATGAGGTTTTCTTAAAATAAAATTAATATTAATTAAAATCAATTTTATTTTAAGAAATCTTGATTCAATCATGTTGAACTGGTGTACATAATTCAATTACTTAGATCCAACAATTTTTTTAAGAAAAATTATTTTAAAAAAAACTTGATTCAGTCATGTGATATTTTTTCAGTGTACATATAAGAAATCTAAATCTCTAAAATGAGCACTGTGCTTTTTTAAATGATAATATGGTCATGGTGAAAAGCAGCTTCTCATAGATCTATACTTTGATTTGTACTGTATATAACAGTAGCAAGATACACAGCTATATAGTAGGAAAGATTTGTTACTTTAAGTCCAAGACAGAACATTTACTTTGTAAAATTATTTCTTAACAAAATCCTAAATAAATATGCACTCTTTGTATGTTTAATTAAAATTAGCAACAAAGCTCAAATAGGCAACTGAAACACTGTTACAGTGTCTCAATAATGTGTTTTAGTGCTTATAATAAATAATGATTTATAACTTAAACTTAGGGAGGGATTTCGCGGGAAATTAAGGTTTTAAACTGTGTGAACTCATTGCGTGACGTCACATCCGTAAACAGAAAGAAGAGGACCCAGCAACTTCTTGAGGTTTGTAGCTGGCTAATACAATTGTTTAATTTTTTATTTGTCCTTTAGATGGCGGCGTTTAATTTGTAGTTTTCAACAACGATTACTTAAACATGTACTTACATACTCTGATGATTACATCACAATAGAAGAGCCTGCAGTCAAAAGGGAGCGAGACAGAGCTCGTGTTAAATGAGTTCACATCAGCACGTCTTTTCGACATCTGAAGGGGCTAAAGACTGACTTTTTCTGCTGAGCAGGTAAGACGTCAGTAATATTATTATTTTTTAAACATTTAAGTTTTCATTTCGTCAGAACAAACGCGGCACATAGGCCTATATATGACTTTGTCAGATCCGCAATTGTGATGACAGACAGATTCATCCGCGCGGAGCAGCTGTGCTCAAGCACAACCCACGTAAAGAAAACAACTCCGCAAATAACTTCAATTTTATAATTTAAACAGAGATGACGATAGAGAGGCAAACATACGAATTGCAGCTTTGAATAAACATCTACTAGTATTTAAATAGTACGTTTTTTTTAAGTATAAAAAACTGTTTTTAATCACGTCTTAATACCATATGAATATCAAATAATTTTTAACCATTTTTAACCATTTGTACATTTCTGTATAGTTGTGTACATATGTGTATATAATAGGGCGGTTAATGTCTCAAGTTCTATTTTTGTCATATTTACAGTACAGAAGTCAGTTTTAACATTGAAATACTTGATGTGGCACAGGTAGTCTGTAGGAGTAGGCTACAGCAGTGTTTCCCAATCCTGAGGACCACCTTCCAGAAGGTTTTAGATGTTTCCTTATTTAAAACACCTCATTCAACTAATCAGCCTCCTTCAAAAATGGTAAACATGCCTCCCTAACAAGGTGGTGTGTTAAATAAGAAGACATCTAAAACTTTTTGGGAGAGGGTCCTCGAGGACCAGGATTGGGAAGCACTGTGCTACAATGTGCTAAAATAGATTTACAATACAGTGTATACAAATGTGATATGTATGGACATACTTTTTGAAATTGCAGATTCTCAATGTAAACAACAATGGAATTTGTGCATAAAGTATGCAAATAAAGTGCAAATCCTGTATGTAAACAGTGAAAACTGTGCAGTGCACAGACAGTGCAGCAATATGGACTAAAATAGTCAAGGTTATGTTTTACATTCTATCAATATGTTTCAGTTTTCTGTGGTTTAATGTTTACCCAAGTCTATAAAAATGACATCTTATTTGTATACCAACAAACAAACATGAATGAAATTACATAACAAACAGAATATGTAAGGTCCTGACATAACTATTGCAAAGCCAATGATCTGTACCAACGAAACAAACTATGTCTCCACCCTTTAATGCACACGTGAGCATCTATTGAGCAGACCGGAGAAAGACAAATAGACGTGTTCAAAAATGACTCCAAATAGAACAGGCCACATCATGATTATCCGTTAATTGGTTTCGTATTGATTAGGTGGCTAAGTGCAGCTCTGTAAGACACACATCCTGCTTTTTGTCTGCTAAACTCTTAAGTGCATGCTATATATGCATACACTTTTCCACAACTGAAATAACTACATTAACAAAGGGATAATTTTACACCCAGCCAACATTTATAGTAAGATTTCCTTTTTAAAAACTGACAAACCAAAACCTTATTCTTGCACCTATTTTTGGCTTTCTACATGCACTGTGTATAATAATATATACTTAAATATAAATTGTGATATATCGGTGAGATCATTTTGAGATTTAACAGATGTATGCTTATCGCGATTGGTTATCCCCGAGAAGGGACAGTGTTGGGGTTGTCTGAATCTTTCTGAGGCTGCCCTTAATTCCACCAAGCTTTTTTGGGGGGGAAATGTTCCAACGGTAATATTTTCCCTCGCTCACATGTGCCCTATGCACACAATCTCTGTGGATTCCTGCTGTGAGCGACCATTCTTAACATGATTTATAATAACATGTGCAAGATGTGCCAGACACACATGCAGCTCTTGAAAGAGTAATATTTTTTTATAACATGCATTTATGAAACATCCTCTATTACTAATGATAATATCCCCACGCTAGCCATTGTAACTGCTCATGTGTGTTTACATTGTGAAATACTAAGAACTATGAAAGAAAGAAATTATCGATGATTTTAGTCACTTTGTAGTATCATTGTAAGTTACCACAGCTTAGAAATCTTTCAAAGATTCAGAATTCACATGCTAATATACTGTAAGTTTTTCCACATTTATATCGCCCTGTCTGTCATAAAGGTGGCGAAATGCAATGGGATGCTTCATCTTGAAAACAAAGTGTGTCATTTACAGTCGATGCAGAATTTTTCATGCAGCAGCTATTAACACAGCAGCTGCCCAGAACAACAGATAACCGTGAAACTTCACAGTCTTTATTCATATATCTCAAATAGATCCTACCTAAAAGTTAAAGAGAAAAGACTGGATAAACTAGACAATAAATATTGTAAAAAGCGAGAGGAAAGTGTAAATCCTGGATCATTTAACTCCTGAATTGAAAAATTATGTTTTACATAGAAAGTAAAGCCAATTTTTAGGACTATTATTGTTTTAATTATTACAAAATAATTTTCATGAAAATAGGAATTATTTTCAAACCAGCATTAATGTCAAAAAGGGACGAACCCAACGAATTTTGGTTATAATTTAACCTATGCTGGGTTGCGTCGACCCAAAGCGCCGGGGTTGCGTCGACCCAAAGCGCCGGGGGTCGATGCAAGAATTTTTTAATATTTGATCCAACAACCCAGAAACGACGCCAGGGTTGCGTCGACCCAAAGCGCCGGGGGTCGATGCAAGAATTTTGTAATATTTGATCCAACAACCCAGAAACGACGCCAGGGTTGCGTCGACCCAAAACGCCGGGGTACATAGAAAGTAAAGCCAATTTTTAGGACTATTATTGTTTTAATTATTACAAAATTATTTTCATGACAATAGCCTCTTTCACACAGTAATACTGGTAAATTACCATGAATTTACCAGAATGAATTTACCAGTAAATACAAAAATGTGCTGTTCACACACGCAGTGACATTCCGTCTTTTTACCAGTAAGACATCATTCACACATCAGTATAAAAATACCGGTAAATTCGTTGAGAAAGCGGAAGTACCTGTGGCGTGCGGCGAGCTCAGTGTTGTATTTGTAAACAATCCACGTTGTTCATATCCACGGTCCGTATTTTAATGTTTTCACGTCTATGGTAAACTCTGACAGTCGCGAAGTTGCTCATGACCAAACAACATTGCATGTCAAACCAATGGCGTTTTAAACAACATTACTTTTTGCACATTAGGCTTCACATAGGGTGTGCTAAGGACGTCAGCAATTCGGCAAGTAGGTGGTAAGCTGTTTTAAACAGTTTTGGTGAAGAAATGTGGACGTAAACTTCAGGTGTGCTCGACTTTCAAGCAGTGTGTGTGTGGAAACGTCCGTAAACAGGCTGGGGGTAAACGCGCCATCTGTTTTAAAACATTATGATTGGCCCGAAGCTGTCAGTGCGGTCTGACGTCGTTCGTTCTAAATGCCGGTAATCCTATATTTTTCGTTCACACATAGCGCTTACCGGTAAATTACTGGTAATCTTACAACCTCTCTTACTGGTAAATTGGGAGCACTGATTTACCGGAAAGGTTCTGTTTACACATGTAAATTACCAGTAAAGACTGTATGTGTGAAAGGGACTAATAGGAATTACCCTAAATTATTATTGTATTAAACTAAAACCTGATTTTCCTCATTTGAGGAAAATTACAGCATGACACTCTTTACTTCAAAAAATGCTGGTTATTTTCAAACCAGCATTAATGTCAAAAAGGGACGAACCCAACGAATTTTGGTTATAATTTAACCTATGCTGGGTTGCGTCGACCCAAAGCGCCGGGGTTGCGTCGACCCAAAGCGCCGGGGTTGCGTCGACCCAAAGCGCCGGGGTTGCGTCGACCCAAAGCGCCGGGGTTGCGTCGACCCAAAGCTCGGGTTAGTTTCTGGGTTGTTGGGTCAAATATTACAAAATTCTGGGTTAATTTAACACAAAAGCTGGGTTTGTTTCTTTTTTTTAAACAAATGCTGGGTTAAAAACTGCTTTTTTTTTAGAGAGCGTGTACACCAAAGCATTTAAACACAGTTGAAAATGCCATGCTTGCCAGCATTTTTCAGCTAAGCGCTTTGGTTGCTACGAAGCTTCTGTTTTGTTTATCAGACGTTTGTAAGATGCACCGGTTGGTAGTTGTCCTCCACTGTGATTGGACAGTAGAGTGAAAAGTGACATTGACGAGCTGAGCGTTTTACAAACATTTTTCAGCTCTGGGCGTTCAGCGCTGGGCATGGATAAAACGCTGCTTTAG
Organism: Paramisgurnus dabryanus; assembly: GCF_030506205.2. NCBI lineage: Eukaryota > Metazoa > Chordata > Actinopteri > Cypriniformes > Cobitidae > Paramisgurnus > Paramisgurnus dabryanus. The sequence goes on along the minus strand of NC_133342.1, from coordinate 15,290,017 downwards.
GACAAAACCCGGCAGTTGTTACTGTTTTTAAAAAGTGCAATTGGAAACAATTGAAAACATACACGAGCTGCAGGCATAAACGCCTTGATTTACACCCCCCCCCCTCTTAGTGTTGTAGTGTTGATTGCACTTTGTAAGTTCTGTACAAACTGCATGCACAGCATTTATGCACAAAAACTACAAACATTGGACAGAAAAGTTATGTACCAGACCTTACAGCTATCACAGCTATTCAGACCCAGAGATGAACAGCTGGGTTTCCTTTCCTGTAAAGGGCTGACTTGAGTGTTTTAGTACTGTATATGTGCATGGTTATGTCATCTTGTGAATCAGCTTTAAAGGGATAGTTCACCCAAAAATTCCGACATAATTTTCTTTATTTCTGATGAACACAAAAGATGATGTATTTTATGGTAAGCACACAGCTGATCATATCCATTGACTTCCACAGTAGGAAAACAAATATAATTAAAGTTTTGTGATAAATAATAAAGAAGATATATTGATAAATGATGGTAAGCACACAGTTGACGGTACCCATTTAATTCCATCATATTTGTTTTTGGAAGTCAATGGTTAAAATCAGCTGTGTGCTTAGCAACATTTCTCAAAATATCTTCTTTTGTGTTTATCAGAAAAAATAAATTCATACAGGTTTAGAACAACATGAAGATGAGAAAATGGGTGAACATTTTTGGTTGAACTATCACTTTAAACCGCTGCAAACATATAAAAGCTTTTTCTACTATATGTATTAATGGCTTTTATGTGCTATACAAAGCTGAGCTTTATCCTCTAAATTGGCAGAAGAAAGCGAGATATTATAACAGCTGTTATCTATAATACACAAAAGGAAAGCACAGGTGGTCAAAGGATTCATAGTCAGAAAAAAATTATCATCTTGCATAACAGAATTTATTTAAAGTGGTACTGTAACATCAAGTGTAATGTAAAGATGAATGTTCCTGCCATAAACATTTGAAAAAACGTCAATCAGCCGTGTATATCATTGTTGCACTCTCATCCTTTAGCTATGACTATATCCACAATATAACATAACGTCTTGTATATTACTGAGTAACCCTTAACCCTTAACTCATAGTCAGAGGTAAGTTAGTCATTAGGCATTATGTGGTTAGTGGTAAGTATTTTTTTCTACTCAAGTAATGTCAATTTTTGATAAGAGTATTTTTCTAAACCATGGTATCATACTTTTTATACCGAAACATTTTACTAAATGTCTTTTAATACATAATTACATAAAAATGTAATGCATTTTTACTTTAACTCAAGAATTGTAAGTAGAAGTTTTCTTAAGTAAGAAAATACAATTTGTGGACAAAAAGTGGACATATGAAAATCTGATTTTTTTCATGTTTAAGTGCTATATTGGGTTCCCGGTGCTTCTATCAGTCTAGAAAATGTGAAAAAGATAAACCCAGTAACTTAGTTTTGGTAAACCATTATCTGCAATCATGTGAAAAAATAGATCATTGAAATTTGGCTCCTCTTGTGATGTCAGAAGGGGATCTTATTATTATAATACCACCCCTTAATCTGCACTATCCAACCACAGCACTGCCATTTAGTGCAGAGATCAGCTCATTTGCATTTAAAAGGACACACCCAAAAACACATTTTGGCTCATGCCTACAAAGTGGCAAATTTAGTTATAATAAATTATCTGTGGGGTATTTTGACTTCACATACATATTCTGGGGAAATCAAAGATTTATTTGACATCTTAAAAAAGGTTTGTGAAATGTCCCCTTTAATGTACTTAAAGGGATAGTTCACCCAAACACGAAAATTCTGCCATTATTTATTTACTCACTCTCATGTTGTTACAAACCTGTGCAATCAAACCGTTCGTGGACCCCATTTGCTTCCATGGTATTCTTTTTTCCTACTATGGAAGTGAATAGGGTGCACAAACAGTTTTGTTCCAAACATTTCTCAAAATAACTTCCTTTGAGTTTATCAGAACAGAGATATTTATACAGGTTTGTAACAATATAATAGTGAGTAAATGATGACAGAATTTTCATTTTTGGGTGAACTATCCCTTTAAGTATTAAATAACAATAACTTGTATTTATGAAATGTAGCAGAGTAAAAATATTAAATTATGCACTGGAATGTATTAGTGAATTATGTTTTACAAAGAAAAAGTACAAATACTTGAAAAAAATGTACTTTAGTAAGTAAAAATACTTCACTTACTGTCCACTTCTGCACTTACTGAGCATGTTGCAAAATTAAATGCATTCTGTGGTTTCCAATTCATCATGAAAACCAAGATACTGTAAAATCACTCACAACCTGAGCACGGTATAAGGGTTAATGATTTAACCTGCCAGACTAGTCAAAAGGTCAGATATTGAATGTGAGGCTGCGAGTCAGATAAGCCTTAGAGAATTACTGGGGTGTCGCTCTGTTTCTCTTTAAAGCTTTAAAGGCCTGAAACCAGTTACGCTTTGAGTAATTCATTAAATGCATGAAAAGAAAGGGAAACAGCGACTGCAGGAAGAGCAACAAAAGCAACTGTTTAACTGCTTGCTTACTGCCAGTTTGAAGGTTTTGTGATTTGTTGTGATTTGAAAAATGTAAAGTGTAGTTTTAGGAGAGTAAACTTTTAAAAGTAAAGGAACTCAAAGGGGTTCTTTACAGCGATGCAGAGAAACATTTTTTGTTCCCCAAGGAATCTTTCAGTCAAAGTTCATTCTTACCCACAGTATATAAAGCATGAAGAACCTTTATAACCACAAAGAGCCAATTAAGCAACAGAAAGGTATGTGGATGTTAAAGGTTCTTTATGAAACCGATACAGTCTGACAAAGATCCTATACTTTTTTTTTTTAAAGTGTACTTAAAAAAAAACTACATGTGGATACTATATGCATCCCATTTTAAGGTCCATATAATATTGAATTCATCAAATTTCTGGATAGTTTAATTGGATTTATAATTGTATTAGGTTAGATGTTAAATCTGTTTAACAAAATTAAATTCAACAGCACTGCACAACCTTCACATTAACATATAAGTTATGTGTAATATCTGAGGGGCAACCTTCCGATCTCTCTGATGAAGCCAATATGGAAGTGACTTAAACTGCAATTCATCGACTGGCTCCAAAATTCAATTCCCATAGACCACCATGATAAAAATGCCCATCTTTAAATATACAGCCTGGTACAAAAAGTGTTTTTGGTCTGTATAGCTAATTTTGCCCTTCATGACAACTGTGAGTTTTTTTGTAAATCATCTGTTTAAATTATATTAAGCCTTAAACTTCTGCATAATTAAGGGCGTGGCCGCTTGAGTGACAGTTGAACAGCCACTGCTGTCACTAGAATTGAGCTAGGCGGGCGTGGTTTCAGCCACTAGCCACCTCAGCTTCATCCATGTCCAGCCTCTTTACCCATTTTTGGTTATCCACGAGTGCCAAGATGGCGACGGCTGGCAATGCCTACTTTAAGCTTCAAAAACGATCTTCACAAACCAATGGCTGACGTCACGGACACTACGTCCATATTTTTTACAGTCTATGGTAATGTCTAAAGACACAAATCGTGTTAAATTCACATCAGTATAATTTCGCTTTGAACATAAGTAGCGCATTGTTACCTTGACCTGCCAGCTGGGATGAAAGTAACACACAGGTGGGTCAAAAGTAACACAACAGAACAAAATAGATTTTTTGTGTTACACTTGATTTTAGTAAATATACATGACTGTGACCTTGTTAATACACCCTTAAAACGAATGTGTTAAAATAACACTTTTGTCTATTTGAGGACAACACATCTAATGTGTTGTCCTTTACTTAACACGTTATTTTTGGAACAACACACTTTGTGTTGTTTTAACACATCTTGTGTTTGTGTCTTTTTTTAATTTAAACACAAAAATATAAACACACAGTAATGTGTTATAATAGGACAACACAAAACAATTTACAACAATAACACATCCTTTCTTTGAGTGTATGTAACTGCAAACATATTTTGTCCTTTATCTTTACAAAAAAATAAAAAATAATTAAATTACATTTTCATTTTAAATTTCAGTTTCATCAAATGTTTCAAAAGCAACCCAACATACAAACTTGAATTGTTGAGAATGTTTTTTTTTCAACAGTATGAACACTATGGAAATTAAATTATAATAATATTAATTCACAACATAATGCATCAGTATTAGCAGCAGGACAAAGGTCCCAACAGGAACTACTGACATTTAAATCCGATTTACTTTTATACTGGCAAACTTCAGGATGTGTTACATAGGGCTGCACGATTAATCGAAAAAGAATCACGATCTCGATTCATACATAAATGCGATCTTCATTTTAAATGACGGCGATTCACAGTATTTCCCTGTATTCAGATGCTGCATTCACGTGTTCACGTATTTACATTTCAATCCAAGATGCTATAATATCAGTCAAACTTGCTAACGCACACTCATACAGGGTAAAACCAAACCCTATTCATTCACCATTCAGATCCGATCGTTTCTCTCCTCTCTCATCTCATTTGCGGCGTTCCGCTGTCACTCGCGTGACATATAACAAGGCGGCAGACCTAAACACAGCCGTTTACTTGGTGGATTTGCAGCGGCAGTTTTCACAAAAAAAAGAGGATAAACGAGCGTCATTGTGGAAAATCCTGGTTGCGACAGAGAAAGTGACGATGCAACAACATTGGTTCCGAAGGAAGGCAAGGAAATGAATTATCTCCGTATGTTTCTAAATTGGAAGGCTGCAGCCTCCAGAGGTCGCATATGCAGGCTTCAAACTTCATTTTAATTAAAGGAACATTACATTTGCAAGTCATAAACATACTACAACAATTTATGATTAACTAAAAATAGTAGTCAACTTTATAACGTTAACGGTACATTCACACGGAAGGCTTGTCTGAAGCGTGGCCAACACGCCAACAGCTGGCTCTGCCTAGGTTATTTGCATAAGGTGATATGATTGGCTGACGCACGCGTTGCCGCTTGAAAAGTCGAGAAATTTTCAACTTCTGCCGCGAGCAACGGCACTGACGCGGCACCGACGGTTCCACAATTCAGTTCGCCAACGCTTGACGTCACCCATTAAAAGTGAATGGGAAGCGTCAACGCTTACGCCCCGTGTGAATGCGCCATAATTGTTAATATTTTGAAATTAGAGTTGCGACATCCAGAGGCTGTAGCCTTCAGATTGTGAAGCGGCCTCTGTCTCACCGCTATAAGTTCCCATTAGAAAGGTTTTTAGCACGAGGGGAACATAATAACATGTCTGCGTTTCTCTCTGAGGCCTCAAAATGTTGATCGTTTAGTCTTTTAAAGGTTTAGTGTTTTTAAAGTTTTAAGGTTTTAAGTACTATCTAACAGCTAACAAATTTTAAATTACTCTAAATTTTAATGGGTCTAAAATAAGGAAAAGAGACTTTTAAGACACGTTATTATAACTAAAAGTCCTGTAGCACATTTTTTTAAGTTAAGTGCATAATAAATATTTTCCATGGAGAAAAATCTTGATTCACATTTTAGCATGAATCGTGCAGTCCTTGTGTTACAGCACTAAATACGATTGATCAGTACTGTAACACATGAAACCAGAAACACAATTTACCACTTTAGGAATTTACTTACCATGGTTGAATAAAGTTTTACGAACATACATGTGGGAAATGATGACGAAATAATGCAATATTTGTCGGATCTGTCAACGGTTGCGTGCTAAAGATGCTGTCATATTTTGAAATGCGAATGTAGTCAGGACTTTGAGAAAATCACTTACTTTTGCCCCGCGTTACTTTCGCCCCGGTTCTCCCCTACATACAGATTCAGTTGCTATAAAGTTAAATAATAAAGTACTGGTTATTTATTAGAAGAGCAGTTATCTCCCCTTTGGGAATATATGAAAAGGTTTTTGTAATGATTATACATGATATTTTTTTTCTTTTCCTTTATCCCATGCTTACAACTTTTATAATAATGCGAGGCGGTGTTAATATTTCGAAATTGTGTATTTCTAATTCCTTTGGCTTTTTTTTTACTTTTCCCTGTATCTACCTTTTTTATTGTCATTTTCATTTGTTTTTTCAGATTTTCTTACCACTGTCTCAGTTATAAATAACACTACTGTATCCTGATACTGTTACTGTCAATGTAATTCTATGGGCAAAAAATAAAAAAAAATAAAATAAAAAGAAGAGCAGTTATTCCTTAGTGATGGAAAACAACAATCACTGTTCATAAATCAGTACACTGTCAGAAAACAATGTTTGTCAAAATTTGTACCCCAGCTTTCACGAGAGTGGTACCTTTTTAAAAATACAACTTTGCCCCTAAAGAGTTCATAATAAATCAGATGTACATAATGGCAACAAAGAGTGCTTATTAGTACCTCAAAGATACATATTGGTACCAAATGTACAATGTAAAAAGTGAAAAGTTGGATCAACTTTAAAAATACTTCAATTGGTAACACCTAAAAAATGTAAGTTTATTTAACTAAAAACCTTTACTGTGTATCTGTACCTCATGGTACATATTAGGACCTTTTTAAAGGGTACTTTTGACCAAATTTCTAACAGTGTAAACTGAACATAAACACAACTCCATACAGCTGTCTGGAATGCTGCTTTAATTTAGCATTTGTGCGTGTTTTTAAATGCAAAACCACACAATCAGACCACTTCTCAATTATATTTAAATCACATTTTTTTTTTACCAGTGACCTAATTAATCCAGATGCAGTGAAATCCCACTGACATTAGTATTTACATAGCTGCTTGTGAAAAATGCACGTGCCTACAGAATGAAACCACAAGCGTAATGCATTCCATCTAAAAACACAAGGATTCCAGCGGTTTACTTGCTGTGCTAAATGGTCTCCCTGGTATCCGAAAGAGTCTTGTTACAATGTCTTTAGCACTAATGATGAATATAATTAACTTAGGGCTTGTTTGGAGAAGTGTAAGCCTCAGTGGGTTTGTTTGTTTCGAACAGACTATATTATCATTGGCATCGCTTGCACACAAATATCTTCGTCTCATTCATGCGTGCAAATGAAACATTGATGCTGAGTTCTGTAGATTGTTATGTCTTGTGCACATCAGAGGTTTCTCAGAGCGGTTATGCTGCAAATATGACTTTTCCTCCTCCTTTATACAGTCTGTCAGACAATACTTTATCAACCATGAACCTGATAGAATAATGAGGTTATAAACATTCCTCTCGTCGACAGATGACCTATAATGCAATGGGTCAGCAGTAGACATTGCAATATGTTGATTTCAATGCACAAGGGCAATATTGACCTTATGGGTCTTTTCTTAATTACCGTCAGTTGACTCTGGGTCATGTGGTTTAAAAAGTTCACTTATCTGAATGCTCTCTTGATTTTAAAGCATCAAATTATAAAATACATGCACTAAGAATAACAAATTTTTGTTTTTTGTTAACCGATGAAGTCTATTACACTGGTAAAAACTGTGAATGCTGACCAATTACTTTGTGACTAATAACATAAATGTCTCTCATGATCCAAAAAATCTGTCATCTGAAGGTGTGTAGTTTTCATATATCATCACCATTTCGGAATAGCATTGAAGTAGTAAGAATCAATTTCTAAAAGGTCACGTTCCCATATAGGCCCAGTTAATTTTTACATATTTTTAACACTAAACCCCTACTCTAAACCCCCAAAACTTGATAAACTATATTTCACTGGAAAGCTCTCAGAACATAATTTTCATATTTCAAGGTCATCTGATGATAGAAAAAATGTATTTTTTTTGTTATATAGGAATGCATAATAATTTTATATATTCATAACACTATATCGTGGTATAAAACATTCAAAACATTTTAGCAGTAAGAATAATGCATTGACAGTAATTTATTCATTTGTGACAAGAGTATGTAGCAAACCGTTGACACCTAGTGGCCTTTGTTGGTAAAGTGTGACACAAACTTGAAATTTGGAACTACTTGAGCCTTCATGTTTACATTATTACTTTTGTAAAATATTTACATTTTTTATCATTTTATTTATAAAAATGAATATGTAATTGCATTATTTTTATTATTAATATAAATGTAAATTTTTGTTTAATATTTTAACCAAAAATTGTCGTCTTTAAAACAAGACCAAGATTATGCTTCTAGACCAAAAAATGCCAGAGTTATATTCCTTTGAAGGTCAACTTTTCCTTATTGTTTGAAAAAAAAATTCAGATGCAAGGGATTATAAGTATTCCTGACAGCATTTTTACTGATAATAACTTTATTTTTAAACTTATATTTAAACTCAAATGTCTCAATTCTTTATGCATACTCTTGCGTTTATCTTGCAGTTTATGTTTTTGTATGTTGCATGCGCAATGCATTTTAACTCTTTCACCGCCAGCGTTTAAAAAAAAAAGTTGCCAGCCAGCGCCAGCGTTTTTCATGATTTTCACCAAAGTTTAATGCCTTCCAGAAAATGTTCTTCTTTAAATATATAAACATACAATATACCAAATGAAAGAACAGACCCTCTGCTTTCAAACAAAAAAAAAACGTTTCATCCTACCTTTAGTGGTTCTTTTGCAATCAGCTTTTGAATATGGGTAGGTTTTTGCAAAAACACCACATTTTGAGCAAAAAGCAGATATAATTCCATTTTTGTGACGGACTTTTCATAGAGATCCCATTCAGAGCGATCTTTAAAACAGACACAGACATGCAGCAGCTTGCCATAGGGCAATACTTCCGGTTTTAAAAAGTTGCGGAAGGGCGCCACCTGGTGGATAATAGCGGTATTGCGGAAAGACGGAAAATCTTGTCATTGGCGGGGAAGCGTTTTCTCTTAATTGACGAGATATCTCGTCAATGGCGGGGAAAGAGTTAAGTCATGTTAAAAATGTTAAAGGTGACATAGAATGATTGAACTGGGTATTTATCCTTGTTCTGTGATGTGACATGTAGACAAAAAAAAATGTTTGGCTCTGTAATGCCTTAGAAGCTTCCTAAAAACCTCTCTCAGATAGCTCTATTAGGGTGGGGGATTTTAAACAAGTGGTTTTGCACCTATTTGGCTCCCCCTACTGGCTTAACTTGCAATCTCATTACTGATTGGCTGACTTTGCTGCCTGTGATGTCATTAGCATCAGTTTTTCAGATTGGGCCGTTTTCTGGCTGACATTTCTAAAAGAGGAATTTCTATGAGACTGAGATGTTTAGCATGTCTAGCACTTTTTGTATGTTCGTGAATGCGGGTAGACTACAATTATTCAACAAAGACAAGGAAAAAATGGTTTCTCATTCTGTGTCCCCTTTAAAAAAATTTTTTTTTTTAAGTAAAAGCTATACCTGATAGTTGTAGAGACAACAAATCACTTTTTACAGTTGTTTGCAAACTTTTAGACAGAACTTATAGCTCTAATAAGCCAAACACGGATTCCATGATCCAAACATTTGCACAACCATTCGACAATATCAATATAATGTAAAAATCCTTATTAAATTAATGGTTTATTAAGCTCTGAAAGTGAAAAAGCATAATCAATAAGAAAAAATGTTGGTCCGACTTGAGAATTGAGAGGATCATAAAGACTTTATATGCCAGATGGTTGTAAGAGAGGGGCTGACAAATAAGAGAGATTGATGATGTCATCCAAAAAAAGAAAGCTCATAGAAAATGCAAGTTATTAAATTTGGATAATAAAAGAACTTTAAGTCAAAATGTTGCCTAAGGACAGTAGGAATAAAGGTTAAGATCATCTAAAAAAAGATACAAATTCATGCACACATGCATAATAATATGAAACATATATTAAGCAAAAGGAGATAGTTTTGATTTCATGTTGACATTAAGAGACAGAAAGACTAAACAAATGAAATGTTCAAATCTGTGCTTTTACTCATTCAGTACATTATATTTTCTCAGACACATCCAAACGTAAGTTTCACTTCTCTAAAATAATCCGGAGCATCGAATAACAGCAGATTCAGATCGCAGGCAGAACACTTCAGCACAGTCTCCAGCTTTATCATAAATTCTTTATAGTCTTTATGTATCTACTCTGGAAAAACTGACAAAAGCAGGTTGAAGACAGACATGCAGAAAGGAAGAGCAGATTTAAGTTAAAGTGCGTCAGTCTAAGTGACAGGATTGGCTGGTTCATCTTCTTCCCTGACCACAGGAAGTTGTGCACTTTGACGAGCCTGCACCTGCTCAGAGACAGTCTGTAGTGCTGGAGACTCGGCCCGGGCTGAGAGAGCACACATCAGAGACGTGAAGAGAAGAGAAAGAAGACAGATAAGCAGAAGAACAAAGATCAATAGTGTAGGGATAAGACAGATGAGATTTGTCACAGCTAAAGAAGACAGAAGGTCTGCCGTAAAGATAGAAGAAAAGGGTGGAAAAGTCCAATATTGATAAAAACTTGCCTAATTTTCCATAAGCATGTGTTAAAACGGAAATATTTACCGGGAAACTAGCATGATATAACAAAACAAGAATTAAAAAATGCTGAAAAACTATAAGGTTCAATTTATGTTCAAATGATATTAAACCCATGATTTACTCACCCCCAAGCTGTCCGAGTTGCATATGTCCATCGTTTTTCAGACAAACACATTTTTGGATATTTTAGAAAATGTTTTAGATCTTTCAGTTGATTAAATGTAATGTTACGGGGTCCACGACCTTCAAGTCCAAAAAAAGTGCGTCCATCCTTCACAAATTAAATCCAAACGGCTCCAGGATGATAAACAAAGGTCTTCTGAGGGTAATCCGTGCGGTGTTGTTGTAGAAATATCCATATTTAAAACTTTATTAACGAAAATAACTACCTTCCGGTAGCGCCACCATCTTAGACTCCTCTGTATTCAGGAGAGAGTATTAGTGTAGTGTACGCACTTTTCTAAGTGACGTATGACAAATTCGGAGGGCAGGGGCACAGAGCAGCAGCAGAGTAGCCTCCGTAAGCTCTCATCCTGAATGCGGACGCGACTAAGATGGCGGCGCTACCGGAAGGTAGTTATTTTAGTTTATAAAGTTTTAAATATGGATATCTCTACAACAACTCCGCACGGATTACCCTCAGAAGACCTTTGTTTATCATCCTGGAGCCATTTGCATTTAATTTGTGAAGGATGGACGCACTTTTTTGGACTTGAAGGTCGTGGACCCCGTAACATTACATTTAATCAACTGAAAGATCTAAAACATTTTCTAAAATATCCGAAAATGTGTTTGTCTGAAAAACGATGGACATATGCAACTCGGACAGCTTGGGGGTGAGTAAATCATGGGTTTAATATCATTTTTGGCCGAACTATCCCTTTAATGCATTTACTAATGTTAACTAATACAACCTAATTGTAAAGCGTTACCCAAATAGTACACTTGGTTACAACTTTAATGTCAGTTGCTAAAACTTCACATACGTACTCTGGAGACACCAAAGATTTATTTGACATCTTAAAAAAGTCTTTAAAATGTCCCCTTTAAGTGTCACAAAAAATTATGACATTTGCATTTTGAAAGCAAGTCAATGAGGATAAAACAACTAATTCTTGTTAATTAACCAGGTATAGACAATGATAGAACGATAACAGCACGAGATTGCTGCGAATTGGATGAGCAAGCAGTGTTTGTTTTACCTCCTGGCACCTCTGTGAGCTCATTGAGGGGCGGCACTGTCTCCAGTGTGTTGGCGTATGTTTTCGCTGCCAGTCTTTGTGCATGTCGAGCCTCTATCTCTTTTTTTGTTCGGGGAATTCGGCATTTGAAGATGCAGCACAGTGTAATTACTGGGAAATGAGGTGAAAAGCTTTAGAATCTTCATAGAAATACCATAAAGTATTATTTCCATATTACTGTATCTCTTATAGTATTACTATATTATTACAAATGAATACAATAGTAAGTGAAGTCAGCAGGAAAATTTAGTTTGAGAAAATAACAGCAAGCTGCGTACTGCATTCAGATAAAATTATTCTTAGACGCAAATAAAATGTCTGATAAAAATGTTAACAATATGAATTGAAATGTATTAGGAGTCATCATTTTGACACTAAAACTATAAATAAATTCTGGACATTTGAAATTGAAAATTAGTCATTGAAATTTTTTAAGAGAGATTTTCTTTGAAATATCTGACATAACGACTGAGATTGAAATTTTATGTTTATATGTAGCATTACATACAGTAGGCTACTGTGCAAAAGTCTTAGGCCACCATGCTACCATTAGATTTGCAGCTGCAGGATCTCTTAAACATAAATGAAATTAAATCCTAATTTCTAATTCTAATCAAATGACTTCAGGACTTCAGTCTCCTCAAAAAAGCTCAAGATGTGTTTCGTGCCAAGAGAGGTCACACTAAATACTGACTGATGCCTGAAGACGACATTTCGTTCTGAAAATTTTGTTTTAATTTTGTGTACATTATGTTGCTGTATTTTCTGTTTGTATCTTAATAAAAAAAGTGAAAAATAAATCTGGATGGACATTAAAATTTAGTAAAAATAACAAACCTGATGATGGTTTGATAAGACTGATAAGACTTTTGCACAGTACTGTACATTCAATGAACACTTACTAATCGCTAGGATGAACATGGAGAAAATGCCTACGACCTGCCATAATCGCAAACCCCAAAACACCACAGTTTCTGAGGTGACCGGATCCGGCTTTTTCGGCGGCTCTGTCGGCAGGAGCTGTAGAGATAAAAGATAACAGATAAACAATAGGTTATCTTATTGCTAAACTGAGAAGAAAAACAAACACACTTTCGTTTCCAAACTACAACTTACTGCATTCAAAGGAGAGACATGAATCAAAACTTGTTTACATCTAGAAGTTCGTAATCAAAGTGATACTACAGTAGTGAATATGTACAGTGTTAAGAAAACAATGATAGAAACAGTAGTCTGGGTGAAGTACAGTTCGGGTGAGGATGTGTTGGCCATAGAAAATAATAATATGACAGCTCTGTGTTGCACACTGTGTTGGTTGGCACTGTTCGGGATTGTATGTTGACATGTTGATGTGTACCCAGGAAGCTTATGATGGTTCACACCACACCTCATTTATGGACTTTATTTGAAATCTGCAGTCCTGAACTCTACAGTTTCCTCTCATGAAGTTCTCTCCTGCACTCGCTTGAGTTTTTCACCAACTCCAGACCTGAAGGTCTTCAACTTTTCTGTAAAAAACAAGTCCCTTAGGTATTTGCTCATCCAGTGCATTTGTTGAGGAAATGTTCATCGTTGTAACAGTATTTGAACATTGCTGTGGTTGGTAATACAAAGACTCAGAGATGCTCTTTGAGTTACAGCATGAGGACATTGTCATAGTGCCTTTGAGATACCTTGCAGAACCCATCTGCCTCACTGACCAATTCCTCATGGACCCAGTGGTGATGGACATATGTTGGGTGATTGTCATGTTTGCTGAGATGTCATGCATCAAGCTGTGTGTCCAATTTTCCCAGGGGCAGTTATACAATTACAGCAGATGTCCTTTTGACACTCGGATAACAAGTCCATGGTACTGTATCTTCGGTAGTGCACCCATAGTCTAATTTAAATTTGTGAAGAGGAACATGAATATGGTGATGGTTGCATTTGAGTGATCCATAGTTTACAGACAGTGTGCATTGCATGTACTGTACATAATGTGTGTATATTATAAATACGTATGACCATGTTGTATCATTTTAAGATTATGCAAGAAATCTACATGTTTAATATTTACAATCAGAAATCCAGATGTGTTGGGGGGAACCCCGAGGACAAACCCGTGCACGCTCTTGAGATTACCACGTGACACGAAACAATATCCAATCAGAAAGCGAGATGTTGGAAGATGAAAGCAGTCATGGCAGAGCACAAAGTGAAGTTGATGCAAAGTGAACTTCTACAGACCATGTTCCCGCTGTCTCCATGACTTCACCCAAACCCTTTTCTTTTATCCTGGATTTTTTTGTGAAAATCATTACAAACACTTTCATTTAAATTTCTTCCTGCATATCGTCCGCCATGCTTATTCTGAAGTCTCGCAAGATTTTGCGAGATTTCCTGTGTTCACAGTCGAGACTCTGGTTGAAAATCTGTTTATGTTTGGTGTGCTGTCTGTTGACACATCATGACACACCACACACTATAGGAGCTAAACGGTTAAATCTAGGATTTTTTTATCCTCATGTTTGTGGTCTGTCACATTTGAAAAATCTTAGAAGAGGTAAAAAAATCTTTTAGTGTGTACCCGGCATTAGTTCAGGAGGAGCATGGTCATGTAATCCAACCAATCGAAGAGGTGTCTATATATATATATATATATATATATATATAGCCATCCCTCCTCCACCCATCCCTCACTCTCAGCTAGTACATCTATCCCGGTTAAAAACCAGAGGGTGAGTATTCTGGGTTCAGGCTAAAATTCCGAGCTCGGAGCCCTCCCCTCGGACAGCACACCAAATATGCTTTATTTCATTCCATATTGATTACGTGCAAACTCGTAAAAAAATAAATACACACAGTATTAACTTTCAAAAAGGGAGAAAATTGCATTTTTATTGCACCAGTAGGCCTATTGATCATCTAAAAAATGGCTGATCTTTTTAAATCACATTACATGGGAATATTTCTTACATTTTTTTTACATTTCTGCATTTAGCAGTCTATGCATTACAAAACAAGCAGTATGCTGGCTATCTATCAACATTGCACGACGTACCAGATACATAATTTATTCGTCATTACAGCTGGCAACTGTTACATCCAAGGGAAATAATTTCTTTACTTTTAAAGTACCAATTCACAGCGTCGCCTCTATAAACTCTAGTGTTGTAGTCAAGACAACCTAAACCGAGACCAAGTCAAGACCAAGACAGGCCGAGACCAAGTCAAGAGCAAGACCATTGCAAATCTCTGCATTATAACACTTATGATTTTATGTGAAATATGCATATGATTAGGCACTTCTCTTCTTGTCTGTGTGTGTGTGTGTGTGTGTGTGTGTGTGTGTGTGTGTGTGTGTGTGTGTGTGTGTGTGTGTGTGCCTGCCATCAGAGAAGTTGATAAAATAATCAAAGGCATTGCAGATATGTGGGAATTTATCTTTGTCTATAAGCAAATAAAAGTGAACAAACACTAAAGAGCTGAAATCAACTTAACCATTTATTCTGAACTGTCTTTCCATGGCTTGCCATCCACTTAACACAATGCAGGGTTTTTAGTAATAAAATTAGAAAAACTGTCATTGGGAAAAACTTAAACAATGCCAACATCATATTTCAAACCTGAATAAACTGCATAAAATTTATGATAAAAAATAAATTTGTGATCTGTACTGCAAAAAAAAAAAGATTTTCAAGAAATAATTTTCTTAGTTTTGTCTTGTTTTCAGTAAAAATATCTAAAAATTCTTAAATTAAGATGCTTTTTCTTGATGAGCAAAACTACCCAAGAAAATAAGTCTAGTTTTTAGACCAAAAATATCAAATTTAAGTGATTTTGTGAATAAAACAAGCAAAAAAAATCTGCCAATGGGGTAAGAAAAATTCAAACAATAAATTCAAGAAAAATTCAAGAAAATTTTGCTTACCCCATTGGCAGATTTTTTTGCTTGTTTTATGCACAACTTGATATTTTTGCTCTAAAAACTAGACTTATTTTCTTCGGTCGTTTTGTTCATCAAGAAAAAGCATCTTAATTTAAGAATTTTTAGATATTTTTTTCTGAAAACAAGACAAAAATACAAAGAATTTCCTTTCTTGAAAATCATTTTTTGCAGTGTGCCATCAGTTGTGGTCTTGACCGGTCTTGAAATAAAATTCCGAGTCCTCTTTGTCTGAGACCGAGACCAGACCGAGTTAAAATGTGGTCGATTCCAAGACGAGACCAAGACCTTTAAAAAGTGGTCTTGAGACCGGTCTCGAGAACTACAACACTAATAAACTCCACAGTGCAAGATAACAAAAAACTTTCAGTTTTTCCTTCAATTTTGTTAATTTCATAACGTACTGACAAGATAACTGTCCCATGAAGGTAATTTTATTATATTTCATTATCATTATATAAACACTGATTTGGGTTACACTTTATTTTGATAGTCCACTTTAGACATTCTACTAACTTTACATAACTTTGCAACTACATGTCAACTAACTTTCATTAATTTGCAACTATATGTCATCTAACTGTCATTAGAGTATTAGGGTTAGGGAAGAGGTAAGGGTTAACCGTACAACGACATATCCTCCAACTCATACGATTGCTTTGGTCGTTTGTCCATTTCACCAAATACGACCAATAGATGCATTTAGCGCCTCTACCGGCAGCAGGTGAAACTTAATATATAAGGGTATAAAATGATATTTTGCTATGATGACATGTACAGGGATAACATTTTCAATTTAAACCGCCAGGATTGTATTTTATTACACATTACACTATTCAGGCATTTAGGGCAAATAATGTACCCATTTATTTATTATATGATATAAACACAGCATACAAAACAGTCACAACTTTTTTAAAATGTACTTAAAATATTCCAAGTCTACCGGGTCAAACGATCGATTTATTTGAAGAAAATGTACAAAAGTGATGACAATCCGCTGTAAATATCAGATCCGGTGTAAAGACTGATTCAAAAACTGCCACCGGAATAAACAATGATACGTCATTTATGATTGTGAAAAGGCATTGGCTCTCGTGTGTCTCGTGACCGATTGCATCATTACGTCAGCTAAGAATGTAAAGCGTTATTGGCTCTTGTGACCGCCGACTACGTCATGCTGGTTTATGTTTGAATGAGATCTGACTGTGTGTTTTGATCACAGAGTTCTTCATATAAAGTAATCGTATGGCTTCAGTTTGCAAGGTTTGCAACGCGAATGGTTTGTAATACTTTTACAGTTTTATGCAATAAATACCTGACTGTACTTTTACTTGCATGTTGTGTTTTATATGATTGAGAAGTGTTTGGGTTTAGGGTAAGGGTGGGGTTAGATGCTCCAAAATATCTTTAAAACCATAAATGTTTATGAAACCGTTTCTACATTTACAAATTCATAAAATTAAATGTGTCTAATCTGATGTATAAGGCAAAAACCTTAAAGGTAACAACAGGTATAAGCTTCTGCCACTAGGGACACTAATCCCTTAATACGTCACTTTACTTCGTAATAAGGTGCTTGCACAAACAACCTATGATGTCGTTATTTTTTTGGAGGACAGTCTCTTAGTGGAATAAGTTGACACGCACCTGCAAAGATACTCATTTGAATGTCTGTCGAGGGATCATCACAATAAAAATAATAAAGATTGGTAATTGATAAGTAGTTGAAAAGTTACTTATAATTAGTAAAATGTCTAAGGTGGACTATCAAAATAAAGTGTAACCAAATCCATGTTTATCTAAGTTAACTTGTTAGAAAGTTTTTTTAGTTTCAACATCATTGGAAATCTGTCCCTTAGATAAGTCAAAATGAAATACACCATGAGGGCTAAATGAAAACAGCACGCGCTTCCCATCTTCAGCAGAACGGCGTCAGACAGGACTGCATGGTTGTTTTTCTGAACAAAAATTTTCACAACAAACATTTTTAGTTGCTTATACGTTATGAAAACATCATTTCAACATAAAGTCTCACAAAATCTCATCTCAGAATGTTTTTAAGGTGCCTTTTAAGGCTACTGGCAGGAATAGCTTATAAAAAACCTTGTTTTACCTTAGCTGATGGGTATCTTTTGTGATTTCCTCTGGGAAAACTCGTCCACAACATCACTGAAATCCAGTTAACAAGTTCGGATTATATGGCCACTCAAGACAGTGAGCCAGACGTCTGAGTATTATTGTTTTACTCGCTCTCATCAGTGATGGAAAGCAGTAGCATCATTATTTTATTTGTTACAAATATATTTTACAGTAATCAGCGCTTTTTATTAAATATTTTATTATTTGGATAATTTACACACATTTGCCAGGCCCCCTGCTGCATGGTCCAGTGCCCTATAAGTCTATGTGTTAATCCTTTCTGACTACGTTTTCATAATTTCAATGTATGGCTATACAGCTGCAAAAGTGATCTAATTGGTTTTTATTACACTGTTATGCAGATGCTAGCGTTCTAGCCTGTTTAAAAGGTTTTCAAATTCCTATTTATAATTGCTTTTTATGATGAATAAAATAGATGATTGCCTTAGCAAGAACTAATAATTAAAATTGACGGACATAACCAGCATTATATCAGGATGAATAGAGGTTGAATTTCCTATTGGCATATCTGGAAACTGCAGATGTCCCTTCAGCCAAGAGTAGATTACTATTGATATTTCTGTCTTAATCGATAAAGTCTCTGCAATTTCCACATGGTTTCCTGTGATGTCACATCAATAGAGAGTGTGCTAAAAGCTGCACTGTTTAACTGTGTTTGTCTATAGAGCCACAAGTAACAAATTACATGATATGTGTGTGTATATGTATATCACAAAAAACTTAGATGTATCAAAGTATGATACATAACTGATTGAATGATTGATATCTGGGACAGATAAAGATGAGAACTCCCTTTAACTCTATTCACTGTGTAATATCAGCATATGAAGTCCCTCAGGGATTGGTACTGAGCCTTGTGAATGAATATTATTGAGAAGACATTTCTCACAGTATTTTTGCATTGGATTTTCTATTCTGCACACACACAGATTCAGTAACATAAATATCTCAAACCACGCATAAGTAAACTTGCCATCATATATTTTTCGGTGGGGGTTAAAAAGTGAAACTATATCTGTCTTAGATGTACCTATCTATGATGGCATGGAAACTCAACATATTGGGCTGCATTTCCCAAAACCTCCTTAACCAGGGGTCTCAAACTGGCTTGGAGCCATTTCTGAGATTGACATTTCATTGGAGGACCGCAGAGCTATTTTATCGTTCACAAAAGTACAGTTCTGTAAATGTACTGTTTAAATTCTATTATTTATGTATAATACTTAGCTTAGCTTGGGGTATAGTCTTAAACATAGCTCATAATATGTGTTCTCTTTAATTTTTCAGCGAACCAAAATGAGACTTATAATAATGTGTAATGTTTAAAGGAATAGTCCATTTTCTTAAAAGAAAAATCCAGATAATTTACTCACCGCCATGTCATCCAAAATGTTGATGTCTTTCTTTGTTCAGTCGAGAAGAAATTATGTTTTTTGAGGAAAACATTGCAGGATTTTTCTCATTTTAATGGACTTTAATAGACACCAACAATTAACACTTAAATCAACACGTAACAGTTTTTTTCAACTGGACTATTTTCAAAGGACTATAAACGATCCCAAACGAGGCATAAGGGTCTTATCTAGCAAAACGATTGTCATTTTTGACAATAAAAATAACAAATATACACTTTTAAACCACAACTTCTCGTCCAGATCCGGTTGTGATGAGCCAACGTGACCCCACGCAATACGTCATGACGTCAAGAGGTCACAGAGGATGAACGCGAAACTCCGCCCCAGTGTTTACAAGTGTGTTGAAAGAGGACCCTTCCGACGTTGTTGTATGTCAACTGATACTAATTAATGTCTTTGTGTCAGTTTATTGTTTACAATGGTCCGCAAATGAGCGTTTTGTAAGGGATAATGTAGAGGCAGCCGGTAGTTATCGGGAAATAAGCCCCAACAGTGCTTATTTCCCGATAACTACCGGCTGCCTCTACATTATCCCGCTTATTACACGGCTACTTGCCACATAAGAAAAAAAACTGGACATGAATATGAATTTGAAACATTTTATTGGCATATTTGTTTTAAATTAAAAATGTTATCCTTCCACGAAACTTTGCACAGATGCATAAAATGATCGTAATACCTTATTAAGATCCTCTGCTTCATACTTGTCTGTCTCCATTTTTTTTTTTTAGCCAGTCTTTGAGAAGTCTTAATGCACATTCTGTATTTTTTTGTGTGTTGGCTTCGTAGCTGTCATGCTCTATTTTGTCAAGTTCAGTCTCAGTAAGCTCTCTGTGTCTTGTCGTTGTTCGTTCTTCTATCCACTGTTTAAATGTTTTTTCCGTACATGTTAAAATTCATGTCAAAATGTTGTGGTTGTCCAGTGTTTGTCACAAGATGGCGCCAAACAGTAATCTTTATTGGCACAGAGCGATTTAAATCGTACAAGTAGTACCGGCTATGCGTTATTACTTTGGAGCGGTTATTATTTGAAAAGAACGAACCTGCAAATGTCTCAACCGACCAATCAGAATCAAGCATTCCAGAGAGCCGTGTAATAAATATATGTAATACGTGACCTCCCTACGTCACTACGCATTTACGTTAGGTCGCGCTGGACCAGATCTAGACGAGAAGTTGTGGTTTAAAAGTGCATATTTGTTATTTTTATTGTCAAAAATGACAATCGTTTCGCTAGATAAGACCCTTATGCCTCGTTTGGGATCGTTAGGAGTCCGTTGAAACTCCGTTGAAAAAAAACTGTTACGTGTTGATTTAAGTGTTAATTGTTGGGCTCTATTAAAGTCCATTAAAATGAGAAAAATCCTGCAATGTTTTCCTCAAAAAACATAATTTCTTCTCGACTGAACAAAGAAAGACATCAACATTTTGGATGACATGGTGGTGAGTAAATTATCTGGATTTTTCTTTTAAGAAAATGGAATATTCCTTTAATGTACTATCTGTAAACACCTTAGGAAAAACAACAAATATCAGGCAGACAGAACCTCTGATCTGACAAACCTTCAATGTTTTACAGACATATACAGATGTATGTATATATTATCCAGTTTTCCCTTTTAACTCTACCGCTTGCTGAGTACTCTGGACGATAAAGATTGTCACTGAAACATATTTGTGTCATTTCATGTGGGCGTTAAACATTCAGTTGACTGGAAAAAATCGAAAGCACCTGGGTAATAGACCCTAAAATGGGTTTAATTAACAGTGGGTGTAAACTGGTGCTCTTGACACCTGCTATCAACGTCAATGTGCGACACCTGGACTGTCACCAGTTAAAGGGAACATATCGAAAATCTGACTTTTTCCATGTTTAAGTCCTATAATTGGGTCCCCAGTGCTTCTATCAAGTTAAAAAATGTGAAAAAGATCAACCCGGTAACTTATTTTCTCACATGCTTGCAGAGAATGGTTTACCAAAAGTATGTAATTGAAATTTGGCTTCCCGTTGTGATGTCAGAAGGGGATAATACCACCCCTTAATCTGCACTATCCAACCACAGCACTGCCATTTAGAGCAGAGATCAACTCATTTGCATTTTAAAGGACACAACCAAAAATGGCAAAGCTATTGCTTTGCAAGCATTATTATTTAAGTTTATTATTTATTTTTTAAGCTTGAATAAGCTTCCAAGAATTGTCTGCTTTTTATTCATTCTATAACTGCTTAATCTTATGACCCTTATCACAATAATTGGATAATATTTTCCATCATCACATTAGCTTAAACTGCCATCTTCATGAAGAAGGAGTTACATAATGTTGCAATTATGCTGTTTGCCAAAACTCTAAAAGTATTTCCATGTTTTTTCACCAAAAATGACCCTTAACTTCCCTATGGGAAATGTTTTCATAAAAATGACATCACTTTTGAAAATGACCCTTAAATGTGTGCTTGATGTAATGGACAAGATGGAAAAAAAGGGTCAAATGTCTATAAGGAGTTGATAATAGAGTATGAATAGTCATTTATTGTCTGAATTGTCATAAGAATGCCTGCCGTTGCATAAATCCTTATCCTCTGGCATTATCAGATTATGAGGGACAATGTAAACATGTTCTTATTGCAATGTCAATGCTGTAGCTTGTAATCCATTGCATTCCCCTTCTGTTCAGACATGGATATAAATCACAGATACATTATAATGGCTTGTTCATAAAACTGACCACCAACTAAACAAACAACAAATGCAGTACTGTTAACTTCTTGTGCCGCAGTCACACTTAACTTTTTGTTCAATGGGCTTCCATTAGTGGTAGCTGTGTCAAACAATCCCAAAGGCTTGTTTAAAAGGATATAAAATATATAAAAGAAGCTGTTTGGATGACAGTCTTGCTGCATACTAGAACAGACAGTATTTTTTTAAAATTGAAACAAATTTTTTTTAAATGAGTTTTTAAAGAAAACGGCTTGCCGTGTGATGTCATGTATCTGGTTTCTCAGGGGTCTGCGTAGACCTTTTGCACTTTTTACTTGTGTGATCCAATAATGATCTTTATCCTGCCTGCCAGTCATATTCGTCTAGTTAATAATCAGTGTGCTTACTTTAAAGCTGCCTTTCCACTGTACATGACAAATGATGGGCGGGAGGAAAGTCAGAAAAGGGCCGCGTGGGGTGCCAACCTTCTGCTGGTGCGTCATTTTCCGGTCCAATTTAAGGTTTTGATGCATTAACCAAATAAACTTGTGTGACTTCACCACATGCGAGACACCGACCGGAATTGATGTATTTCAGAGTGTTCCAATCAAAACACTTTGTGCAAGGATATTGAAGTGTTAATTCGTTTTTGTTTACATTTTTCAGTACCACTAAAATCCTTTTAGTTGAATTATTTAAAAAAAGTAAATTATTAGGTATAGACCCTTTGCACGTGACGTCACGGTCTACTCGCGCGAATTATGGACGCCATGACGGACGGCGGAAGTGCTATATTGTAGACGGACGGCAAGCCGAACAAGTACGTGTTTGTGTTCGTTAGGGTCATAAAATGGTTATTTCGTGTTGCTATGATGCACCTTCCATTACAGAAAAGTGGCATAAATACATTATTTTTACATGAATGTTATTGTTTAATGCTGCAGTGACACCATAAATCATAGCTGCTAACTCCCACGCATCGCAATTGACCCCATTCTCACGCCACACATCCATTTTCACGATGTAAGTAGCTAAACCAGTGCTCGCAGTACTGAAACTTTTATATTTAAGCGTACCTTCACTGTCTTTTGCGTGCCACCACTTCTCATGTTGCTGGTACTTTGCTGCAAAGAGTAGGGCTGCACGATTCAGAGAAAAAATCTAATTGCGATTTTTCTGATCAAAATTACGATTCGCGATTTAAAGTGCGATTCATTAGTATATAATAAAAGAGCTACATCCAGGTTTGTTGTGGTGGTTTTAATAGCACCAAAGAAAGATGCTGTGCTACTGTTTATTTAAAAACCTCTTAAACATTGTACCAAGTTGTCTGCAGGACTTTACTCTTCTGCAGACAAACTTAAGACAACTTTTTAATCTTAGAACATTAAAATACAATTTAACAAAAATTTATTGAAAGTTTTATTTAAAATAACATATAGGCCAATGTATTTTGGCTGTCACTACAACAATGCTTCTGACAAGCAAATGTTTAGTTTTTTCTTTTAATCATAAGACTATACTCATCTTGTTTTACTTTTCAGGCATCTGTAATAAATGTAAATATATTAGTGATTAGAATCTATGATTTAACATAAGCAAAAAATACAAATAAAACACTGCACAGTCCTCACTGTAGGATTTTAAATGTGGAGCTGCAGAAGCTTGTTCAGTTAAGAGTAAGGAGTGATTTTAATTTTTGGTGTGTAATAAACATTTCTGACACAGAAAGCACCAGGTTACTGTCTGTCACTTTAAGACACAACACAGCTTTAAAACTGCTTTGCTTCAATATACTGATAAACATCCAGCTGTTTATGTCCACTTAGACAAGAAAGAAAACTTAAGTTTAGTGATCACGCGTGTGCTGACTGCTCTCTGTGTGCGCGCTTCATGAACCCTCGTGCCTGTAAATATTCAAAGCGGTGCAGATGTGCCCGTGCAAGAAACTATACTGTACCTCTTTCGTCTGCTGTGTTCCGGGCTTTAATGAAACCTGCTTATAGTCTGATGAGGCGCTTGTCATTGTTTGCGATGCATGACGAGAAACGGACGTATATACACACCTTTCTTTAAGTCCAACATTACACAAAAGGGAAATGTTTTCGCGCATTTCTGTCCTTTCATTTGCCGGTTAATGAGTTATAATGGGTTTTAAAAATGACAATCCAAAACCTGCCAACTTCATGACATTTCGCGTTGTGCAGTTTATTCCATTTGTATGCATTTCGCGATTCTGTCCGTGTTTTCCTCATCGCGGAAATCATATGGCCGTACACTTTGTTGAGGAGTTGAACTGCTGCTCGCTCATGTTTTCCTAATGGTGTTATCTGACGTGTAGTCAGCACCTCAGTGTTAATGCACTCTATTGGTTTAAACCGCATCAAACGTAAAATGCGCATGAAGCGAACTGTCAAAAACTGCGTACTAGATGATTGTTATATTTGATAGTTTTGAATCGAAATAATCGCAGCTCTTGCGATTCAAAAATCGCATCCATTCACATCGCGATTTCGGTTCAAAAACGATTAATCGTGCAGCCCTAGCAAAGAGTCAAAGAGCATTTCACTTTATGTGGCGCTGCGCAGGAAGTTCGGCAGCGAGGACATCAGAGTACCGCGAGAGCAAGTCGAAATGTTACAAAAGGGTCCGCCTTTACCTTTGCTCTCGCGTTACTCTGATGTCATACGCCGATCAGTCAGCTCCGCACCAGTCGAACACACAAAGCGTCAAGGTCTGGATGAAAAGCAGAGACCTGCCCGGATTCCACGCACGCAGATACCCTCAGAAAACAGCAATTTTAAGCAACCATCACTCGCGTGTGCATGTTTGCAAGCAGTACAAGCCTGCGTGATGTTTGCGGTGACAGGTTTTAATAAAAAAAAGTCAATTGATATTTGACATCTATAAACAATAATATATACGAAATATAATTATATGGTCTTGACATACACATTATCTGTTGCTTTAGTTTAATATAAACTACTCATTTGGTTTATTTGATTTTGACAGTCCCTCTATCACAAATCATCACTTTACGCTTCTCTTTCTCAGTGGATAAACTGAATCAAAGCTGCTGTTATCTGCAGTTACAGAGACCAGTAGCCCATTCATTAGATTTTATCAGAAGAAAAGCATAATAGAAGTGTATAAAATAATAGTAAAGACTCTAATCTCAGGCATTTAAACTCAGTAAAAGCTTTTATTTCAATTTAATTTCTAAAATATGATTCGATTTGTACTGTGAACCATTTTACCGCAGTCTTTTCCAACTATTTAACACAGAAATAGCTAAAATCCACACTATTATCAATTGGCAAATGGTTAGGACTCAGAAGTTGGCAGCTCTGCAGACTTTTAAAAGCCTTAAGATCAGCACCAGTCTATGAGGATATCCCGTTTACCACATAGTGGTACAAATCATGCGGGCTGAAGTCGGGCAGACTCGGCGTTTAATGAGGTCCGTGAAAATTGAAGGAGGAAGAAGGTAAGGGTCGGTATCCAGTCCCGCTATCTCTAACTTCTCTAAATAGCGCTTTTTGTGAGGACCTACCAAATGCCCTACCTCGACCGATAACGGAACAACAACTTCCTTAATATAAGAAGCCATGTATTTTAGTGTAATATATATTTAAACTGTTTAAAACTAATCAAAAATCCCGCTCGTCTATTACTAATCAACCTAGTGCGCCAGTGATTTTGCCGTCCAGCATGGCGTCGTCACGTGGTCTAGGTCACGTGTTTGCAAAGGGTCTATAAATATATTTGTAGATTATGCGCATGAATAAGCTTCTCTAATTTTTCACATGCTTGCAAAGAATGGCTAACCAAAACAAAGTAACTGGGTTGTTATTTTTCATGTTTTCTAGATTGATAGAAGCACTGGGGACCCAGCACTTAAACATGGAAAAAGGCAGATTTTCACGCTATGACCCCTTTAATATATGACCTATAACAAAAAGTAACAAAATCAACAAGTTATGTATGTTCCCATTCCACCACATCCCAACGATGCTCTATTGGGTTGAGATCTGGGGACTGTGGGGGCCATTTTAGTACAGTGAACTCATTGTCATGTTCAAGAAACCAATTTGAAATGATTTGAGTTTTGTGACATGGTGCATTATCCTGCTGGAAGTAGCCATCAGAGGATGGGTACATGGTGGTCATAAAGTGATGGACATGGTCAGAACAATGCTCAAGTACACTGTGGCATTTAAACGATGCCCAATTGGCACTAAGGGGCCTAAAGTGTGCCAAGAAAACATCCCTCACACCATTACACCAGCCTGCACAGTGATAACAAGGCATGATGGATCCATGTTCTCATTCTGTTAAAGACAAATTCTGACTCAAAAGAAATCGAGACTCATCAGACCAGGAAACATTTTTCCAGTCTTCAACTGTCCAATTTGGGTGAGCTCATGCAAATTGTAGCCTCTTTTGCCTATTTGTAGTGGAGATGAGTGGTACCCGGTGGTTGTAGCCCATCTGCTTCAAGGTTGTGCGTGTTGTGGCTTCACAAATGCTTTGCTTCATACATGAGTTGTAACGAGTGGTTATTTCAGTCAAAGTTGCTCTTCTATCAGCTTGAATCAGTCGGCCCATTCTCACTCTGACCTCTAGCATCAACAAGGCATTTTCGCCCACAGGACTGCCGCATACTGGATGTTTTTCCCTTTTCACACCATTCTTTGTAAACCCTAGAAATGGTTGTGCGTGGAAATCCCAGTAACTGGGCAGATTGTGAAATACTCAGACCGGCTCGTCTGGCACCAACAACCATGCCACGCTCAAATTAGCTTAAATCACCTTTCTTTTCCATTCAGTTTGGAGTTCAGGAGATTGTCTTGACCAGGACCACACCCCTAAATGCATTGAAGCAACTGCCATGTGATTGGTTGATTAGATAATTGCATTAATGAGAAATTGAACAGGTGTTCCTAATAACCCTTTAGGTGTGTGTGTGTGTGCGTGCGTGCGTGCGTGCGTGTATTAGATAAAAGTAAAAAAAAGGTAAAATGGGGTAAAAGTTTGGCCCGCATCATATTTACTGGCAAGGACAGATTTTTGTAACAATGCGTACATTGTACGCATAAGTCATGCATGCGTATATATAATGTAGTATGTAGCCCAGGAGATGCATTGCATTTTGTTGCAATGCGCATGCGGTGAATATCTGTGTACACGTACGAGTCAAATAAACAGTCCTTTTCAAGACACTGCTTTCGACCAAGCGCATACCTTCGTGTACATATAAAAAAAACCCTATACTCCGGGCTTTATTAATCGTGATGTATTATTGGACATCATTCTAAATAAAAGTGTGCCAAACACCCATCTCCATTCTCATATCCAATTCAGTGTATAAAATTAAATCCTTCCCTATATTTTTCTCATTGAATATCCTATTTCTAAATGCAGATGTTAAATATATTGCGAACTGCATTTCATGTAGACTTTAATAATTAATTTAATAATCCATATTATGAACCATAATAATAGTGACACGGCTTCTATTTGCAACACTGTGTCCAACGTCCAAACACACGGCAGGTGTAAATGTAATAATTTATCAATCATAAATCCATTTATCTGTTATCCATCAGTCAGTGTGAGAATTTATAGCAATGACCTTCCACAAAACCGCACACACCTCACTTTGAGGGTTAAAGGACCGCTCCACAGAAAAACAAGATGACAAATAAATATGTCCTTGGTTTGCATAACTTTGGCTTTGTTTCAGCTTTTCATCTTTAGTCTTGCACCATTTTTTCTGAGAACAACAAAACAGAACCACTGAAATAATGCACTTTACAGTTTTTGTTGTAACATAGTGTGTGCATATTATAAATGTTTCCTAATAACTTAAAAGCATTTCAGAGAGAGATCAACAGTAGTACTAGACACCCTTATGTGGCTTCTAAATTCAAATAAACATCCGCCGTTGTGTCATTTCAGTGCAGCAGAGCTATAAAAACAAAGCGGTTCCCGCCAACCTGTTCAATACAAAGGGAGACACAACAGCAGCTTGATGCCATAAAACTCAGTCTACAGCTCTTACCTCGGGGTCTGGGATCTGGGCGGCGGCATTGAAGATGTGGTGAGAGATGAGGACGGCCACCACGCTCATGAGCAACGGGACTAGGGTTGGTGGTGGGTGCGTAGGCCCCTCGGTCGCCATCTTTCCTCTTCTTCTTCCCCGTCTCATCCCTCCGCCTTTCTCTCCTTTCTGCTGGAAAACTGCGCAGGACCACAATAGTCCAGGTGATTGATAGTCGCTCTAAGCGAAACGGCCACCGCCTCCCCTACATTAAAGCCATTCTGTTTTCTTCCTGTCCAAAATACTGCCAGGCTTTTACCTCTCCACGGACACACTGCACTCTCCGCTTCAGAGCGAGGCTCTCGGATAGAGGCCATTAATTAATTAATAGCCCCGGTGTCATTTACAACCCTGGCCCGCCCGCAGAAGTTACGAGAGTATGTATGGGGGAAGGGACACTATTGAACCAGAGGGACTGTGTAACACTTTAGGCAGCGTGTGTATTCTGATGGTTAACATTTGATGGGTTCTTATGCCATCTACATTTAAGGGAAGTTTTTGAATGACTGTGTAAACATATTTGAACATTTAAATTTATTTTGTGATGTTTTACCAAAAAACCACTACAGTATTTGTTAACAGCATATCTCATGTGTGCCACCACATATGAACTCATTTGTGAAGGAAAGCTCCACATGTAACCTGATAACAGTAATGAGTCCTGTACACCCTTATGTTTCAAGAGGGAAAAATAAGGGTCACACAAAGTTTGAGGCAAATCTCCAGATCCCCAGGTGAAGTTATCGTCATTCAATCTTTATAATGACTAAGGGAGCTTTTGCTGTCACATTTAATAAGCGTGGGTTCTTTTTGCATCACCATTTAAAGTTAGGTTTCATTTTTTAGAGAAGTTTCTGTTTGGACAACTTCTCAAGAATGAATTGAGTATATTTATGTTATTAATAATGATCAATAATGTCATAGATCATTTGTAACGCTGTCTCATAATTGAATGATGGGCGTATAGGAGCATCAAAGTTTGAAGTTTTACTATGATTTCAAATGACCTTCCTCAGTCAATTTTGAAGATATCAAGGTTTTCACAGACTGTTCTTTCGGATGATTTTATGTAGAAAACACATTACAACAAAAGGGTTTTCACAGACACGGTCACATTTCTTTCAACACAACAACACAAACAGGAATCTGAACTGCTGTGGACTGTCATGTTAGTGGTGCTTTTTAAGCAAATCATAGCTTTTACAACTAGATGGGCACATTTGAATTGTGAGGAGTGCCAAAAAAGCAACCAAAATGTGTCAACAAATGCTTTCATAGACTGGATTAAAAAAAGGAAGTCCAGTTGTTAGGATGCTTTTAGTGGTTGTCGTAACACCTACCGTAAAGACTGCTACTCAAATATGGCTGAGTCATTTTGCTGGTTGCTATAGCATTCAATGTAAGCCTATGGGATTGGTTGCTATCAGTGTAAAAAATCCTTGTTGCACTTAAATGGTTAAGTTTAAAACTACTTGAATTAGTAAGTTACTTAAACTTTTTTGATTATTTAGAAGTTGCTATAAATTATTAAAAATAAAATAATAACTTAAGCCCATTCAACATATTTTTCACTAAACTGAAAAAAAAATAAAACACAGGATTAACTTAAAAATAGAGTGCATAATTTTTGCATCCACTTTTTTAAGTAAGTTTCATGTGGAATATTAAACGGGTCATATTATGAGATTTTTTTTCCAAGAAGTAAAATAAGTCTTTGGTGTCCCCAGAGTGTGTATGTGAAGGTTTAGCTGAAAATACCCCACAGATAATTTTTTTATAGGTCCAATAATTTATTATAATGTGCCGTTTTTGAGTGTGTCCTTTAAAATGCAAATGAGCTAATGAAATGCAAACACTGATCGCAGTGATGGTGGTGGTTTGTTGCAATTGAAACTCAATTGTGCTGTCAATCATCTTTTCTCTTTTTCTTTCTCTCTGCACTTAATGGCAGTGCTGTGTTTGGATAGTGCAGATCAAGGGGCGGTATTATTGTAATTGGCCTTGCTTCCTACCTCACAAAACAGGCGAAATCTGAACAACCTAATTTTTCAAATGCTTGCAAAAAATGTTTTTAAAATACAAAGTTACTGGGTTGTTTTTTTTCTTCACATTTTCTAAGTTGATAGAAGCACTGGGGACCCAATAATAGCACTAAAACATGAAAACAAGTCAGATATTCACACTATGACCCCTTTAAGTAAAAATTATGCACTATCATTTTAAAGTTCCTGCTCTTTCTGTGTTTTGGAAGCTTTGATTGTGTTTACAGTGCGCAATATAACATGTGTTCATGTTTCACGTGTAAAAAAAACTCGATATTTTTCACAAAATTTACGTATTTGTATACTGCTGTTTTTTTGTCCTAAAAACGGGCTGATGTCTTCCTTGTTCTATGAAGTCGTAAATACGACGACTTCAGAAATGCGTAACGAGTTCTGATTGTGTAATTTGTTAAGTGTGTTGTGATTCGATAGCAGCTTAGCTTGCCGTTAGCTTAGCTGGCGACTGACGTATTCCTGTGGGCAGAGTTTAGTCAAAAAACTGTTCTACTGATGTCATTAATGCAGGAAGAAGAGGGCTGTAGTCCAAACCGGTCGTTCGCTTTAGGCTTTGAAAGGGGAATTCTGTTAAAGAAAATATATTGCCTGGTAGTGAACTTTGAGCTTTATCATTTTACAGGTATTATTTATGCTGTTATAGCAACTTTACACACTAACTAGGGTTTAAAAAATGGGTAAAAAAAATGTGACCTTTAAGTTAAGGGGGTCGCACACCGGCCGTGCAGCTCAGCGTTGCGTCGAGTCGCGTCTAGGACAACTCGAAGGTATCGTAAACCGGAAGTGCACATTAAATAGCGCGAGCGTCGTCAGATAGCGTCTACTTCAAAATGCTAAATATACGTTAGCAGCCAATGATAATCGTTAAAGGAATAGTCTACCCTTTTGCCATATTAACTCTTTCCCCGCCATTGACGAGATATCTCGTCAATTAAGAGAAAACGCTTCCCCGCCAATGACGAGATTTTTCCGTCTTTCCGCAATACCGCTATTATCCACCAGGTGGCGCCCTTCCGCAACTTTTTAAACCCGGAAGTATTGCCCTATGGCAAGCGGCTGCATGTCCGTGTCTGTTTTAAAGATCGCTCTGAAAGGGATCTCTATGAAAAGTCCGTCACAAAAATGGAATTATCTCTGCTTTTTGCTCAAAATTGGGTGTTTTTGCAGAAACCTACCCATATTCAAAAGCTGATTACAAAAGAACCACTGAAGGTAGGATGAAATGTTTTTTTTTTGTTTGTTTAAAAGCAGAGGGTCTGATCTTTCATTTGGTATATTGTATGTTTATTTATTTAAAGAAGAACATTTTTGGGAAGGCATTAAACTTTGGTGAAAATCATGAAAAACGCTGGCGCTGGCTGGCAACTTTTTTAAAAAAAACGCTGGCGGTGAAAGAGTTAAACTATGTTATAACCTCAACTTAGACGAATTAATACATATCTATCTTTTTCAATGCGTGCACTGTACAGCGCGTTGTGAATGTGTTACCATTTAGCCTAGCCCCACTCATTCCTATGGTACCAAACAGGGAAGCCACCAAACACTTTCGTGTTTTCCCTATTTAAAGACTGTTACATGAGGAGTTATACCAGTAAGTATGGTGCCACAAAATAAAACTTTTTTTGGTACCATAGGAATGAATGGGGCTAGGCTAAATGCTAACACATTCACAACGCGCTGTACAGTGCACGCATTGAAAAAAGATAGGTATGTATTAATTCATCTAGGTTGAGGTAATAACATAGTTTAATATGGCAAAAGGGTAGACTATTCCTTTAATGATTTGGGACAAATATGATGTTATTTAATGTTAAACTATGTGAGTGGCACGACAGGGATTTATGCAGCTTCCTGAGTCAAAGCTGGGCGGCACCGGTGTGCGTATACTCAAAGAAAACAATGTGTTTGATTTTTTTTTTAGAATGGCGCTGCGTGGCGCTGAGCTGTGCGGCCGGTGTGCGATCCCCTTATATCCAGCCTTTATTTTTTTCAGTGTAGTGAAGAAAGTTGAAATAACTTGTTTAAGCAAAGTCGTTTACACTTAAACATAAGTACAATAAGGATTTTTTACAGTGTAGATTCCTCTAGTTGTTTGCTTTGTTACTTATCGGCTTACCAGCACAAATCAAGTGAGAGTAAGTCTCTGTGACATTCAGATCCAGAGATATGATCGGTTTTTGTCAATGTTGTTAAGTCGTTAGGATTTGTCACTCAATTTTTCATGACGGATGAACATTGTATGAACTCTTTTGACTTGGGCCAGTGAGCGATGATCGAAAACACCCTGAAGCAATTTTTTACACAGAGAAGCAACACATCTTATTTTCAACATCAATCTTCCACCATTGTCACCGTGAGCTACTATAAAAAAGATATTTCATACAATTTTTTTTTGTCTGATGCCGTCACAAGTGTCTCATTGGAACTGCATATTTCCTGGAACAAACCTGATTGATTCACTCATCCAGACATCCTCACGGTGTGACAGCCACTGCCATTCAAAAAACAGACTTTGTCATTCCTGCTGCTAACCCTCTCATGAGAAACAGATCAATAATTACTAACAAGGCTTTGCTTCTCTCCAATGCTGTTGGATCATTATTCACATCCAATATGGTAGATTTACCTTAGTGCTTCTGTTATTGTCACAATCCAATCTGCTCAAACCGGTTATATGGTGAAGGATGTTATGGCATTTCCTCATCCCTACTTAGTTTGTATTTCACATTGTGCATTGGATCTCAGCAAGAACATCACTGGCCGTGACGCATGATTTCTTTTTAAACACTATAACGTCCTTGAGAGCGGAGTTGTTAATCACTTCCACTGTTATCAAAGGTACGGTAGTGTGGTTAGATAATAGTGAACTCTGCAACACATCCTCACTTCTTGTCAGTGGTGGGCCGTTAGGGCCAGCAAAGCCTTCTCTGCTGGCCTAAACACTGTCTGAATCACAAATTTATTTTTTTAAATATATTTTTCCATGTATGTGTATTAAATGAATCCCATAATAGTCTATTATCTTTTTTTTATAGCTTTTCTCTTGGTTGCGCTGCTTCCAGTAGTGTTTATTTATGATAGAGCATTTATCCAATAATATTTCAGCCAGCGGCTGACATCATGTGTTGCCAGGGTCAAAAAAATCTGCCTAGGCCTTCAGAACGAACAGTGCAGGGGCAATGAATCATTGCATTTTCATTTTTCATTTCATTTATTTATTTTTCTTTTCATGGTAATGCAATACAAGAAGCCACAAACAACAATCCAATAAACACAACAAAATACATTCCATGACAAGAAGAACAGGAGTAGGATGAAGAACTAAATTCTTATAGACTCCTACCCCATTCTTATTTTAAAGCATTTACAAATTTGAAATTTGATGGCCTCACCGACATGACATAGACAAAAACAGAAAACAAAAACAAATACCAACACCAAAAAAATAACAAAATCGGCATTAACAATCAGATTTCGAGTTTGTGTCACCAGCGGCATCTAGCAGGCCTAAAATGACGTCAGTGTTTTCGCGTCATTTGATTGGATTGACCCCCAGCAGTTTCAAACATAACGGAAAAAGTTCCCTCGAGCGTTCTCCATCTTAACGCAGTCACGGAACAATATTTGATATTTGAACCAAATAATCTGTTTGTAAACATATTGATGGCATAGTCGTATTGAAAAGCCTTCATGTACACACCTTAATCAATACAAATGAGATTGATCGAATGCAAATTTTGGGGGGTTGGTGTAGTCTGATCTGTGATCCGATCATCAGGAGAGAAGTATGCATGTAAACACGTGAATTGTAGTATTTTCTCAATCGGATGCAAAAATACATTGTTGACATGTGCAGAACAACTGGCTCAAGTTCACACCTTATATTTACCTCTTATTCATGTATAATATGATTCTCATCACATAAAAATGCAATGGCAACACGCATTATTAAGGTAATGGGGTCATGCGCTGTACTTTCTGTAGCGTTCATGTGTACTTTCATAACATTAGGCTACATAAAGCAATAAAATAGCATCGTGCCTTTTGAAAATTGTTTTCATTCACTTTATCTGAAAACTTCTTAAAAACAACTTTCTACAACTCAGTTTTGACTTTTATCCAGAAAAAAAGCATGAACTTGATGAGAGATGCTGTCAGCAGCATGGAATTGCCAAGTCCACTTTTTTCGAGTTTAGATTTGGGCTACTGTTTAAACTGTTTCCACCAGTTGTTGTTTTTTCTGCGGGTTAAAGATGAAATTATTTCGTTGATTAGTTATTGGTGTGTGGGCTGTGAATAGTCATTGGGATACTTTTGGGTACTTTTGAATGTCGATTGGGATGGTATTAATATGTGAATCTGGCAACCCTGGCTGTGCGTTTGAGCATACTTTCGGTTTGGATTCTATATAATGTACATGTAAACAAACATTTTAGTCAGATTGCAATGTTTAGGATGCATGCAAACTGTATTGTCGTAACCTTCAATCAGATTACATTTAGTTGGATTGAAGACATTTTGTGCGTGTAAACATAGCCTACTATAATACTATAATAATAGTATTTGTACTATAATATAATATAAACTATAATAATAATTATTATTATTTGTACATGATGTGACTGTACAAATCACAACATATAAGTAGGAAAATGTTTGTTATTTTTTTTCTTAATTGGGAGCAGTATGCTAGCTGGAGCCATTCACTTCCAGTCTTTGTGCTAAGCTAAGCTGGCGGGGGCTGTGTCAGGCAGAGTTACAGCATATAAATTATATTACAGCATGCACGGAGATGAGAAAGTTATGTATGGACTTATCTAACTCAGGGGGATACAGTGAATAAGCGAAATTCCCAAAATCTGGGCGTGTTTCTTTAATGTATTTTATTAAGTAAGGAAAATAATATTTGTAAAATGTAATTTTTTTATAATTAACCTTTGGAAAAACTCTTTGCATTATCTTTGAATAATAGACTGTCAACAAAGTAATTTGTTATACTTTTGATTCTTCAAAACACTTTGTAAGCTTTTTCAAGAACCACTTGTGATTTCTTTAACAAAAAAAAAAGAGTTTGACTTAATTTAAAATACCTTTCAAACAGGTTTCTGTATAATGTTTGCTGCGTCTCATTTTGTAGTGTCTTTTTTAATAATGTAAAATTTGACTGTTATTCCTTAAGGTGTAAAATACAGTAATTTCTATATTACTTTGCAATTAAACTGTTGATGTGTTTCTATTGCCGTGATATCATGATGGTATTACGAAATTGATTAATTCAGGTAGGACACCACTAGTAGGACTGCCACTGTTTCTTGTATAAGCCCACACTTGCAGGTCACATGTAACGGGGAAAAATTAAATGAACAAATTTAGCACATGGAGTGCGTCACATTTGTTACGTCAATGGCACGATGTGAATCTGAGCAAAGTAGAAGCCAGCAAAGGTAGAAAATGTTTGTTAGCAGATTAGTGTGAAAAGAAATGCAAGTTTATTAAACTTTTTAAAATTGACATAAAGAGCATGCAATGTCAGAAAGCACATTTAACAGCATTGTTTTATGTTACAATGTCTGTGTTTATATGATTCGGGAGCATTAATTCATTTGAGCAATATTCATTACTGTAACGTAGAGCAAGCTACATTTTTGTTAACACTTCAAAGCCCATAATTCTGAGTGTTAAACTTTAAAGTCGTGTGTGCTACAATACCTCCAAAAACTTTCAGTTTGTTAAAAAACAATGTGCTGACACCCACAACACAAAAACTGCAGGGAGGAGAAAACTACATTTTAATATAAACAATATAAAGATTTTTGTTTTAGAACCACAGGATATGTCGCTGGTAGACCAAACAAATAGTCTTTTAAGTCATTATCAACTATCAGGAGCTGCTATCCTAATCTGCTCTTTACTTTAAGATTTTCCACCCTTTATTCAAGGGATGTGACATTTCTGGGCTGTGATTTTTCTCTGAGCTTTATTCATGCTACAGGCGACTGTAGTGAGAATACATCAGCAGCCTGTACATCTCCACAGCTTGACTGACAAGGTTTTCTGCACTTTCTTTGAGGGCCGAGAGAAAAGATAATGAACAAAAACAGAGCAAATGTCACCATAATGTTAAGATCTTGGAATTACTGCCTATGGAGACCTTAGGGGGGGCTTGCATTAGATATGAATGTCATGCGTTTTCTTAATTACTGATTCTATCTCAATCAGATTTGATATCAAAATATTCTTTTGTAAAATAACATTCATGCCACATGCTAGGCATGAATGCAAAATGGACTAGTTAATTTGAATTGATTAGGCTGTGTATATGCTGG
Source organism: Paramisgurnus dabryanus (assembly GCF_030506205.2). Classification (NCBI taxonomy): domain Eukaryota; kingdom Metazoa; phylum Chordata; class Actinopteri; order Cypriniformes; family Cobitidae; genus Paramisgurnus; species Paramisgurnus dabryanus. Next base: position 15,253,632 of record NC_133342.1, on the reverse strand, counting down.
GTTAAGGTCATGTCCAACAGAGAAGGTTGAAATTAGGGCTGTCACTTTTGTGAAAAAATCATTTTCGATTTTTAATATATAAGTGTTCATTGAATCGATTGTAAAATCGATTTTCCATGTCTAAAAAAGACGTTTCCATTTTCAACGCCACATAACAGACAAATGTAAAGAGAGCGCCTGAAACGCACAAGTCAGCAATATTTCTTATTCATTGTCATTAAGTTTCGTGCAGAATAAAAAACAGCAACAGTAGTGCAACATTCTCTAAAAAAATATGCAGAGTGGACTGCTGCCATAAATGAAAAACATTACTGAAGGCTTCAACCGGCTGCTTTTATGATTTAGGCAATTCAAAAATTATTTTAAATAATGATTCGATCCATTTCAAACAACTGTTCAAAAATGAAACTTTAAATAGACTTACTTGAAGTTGAGAACATGCTGTGTATTTTTTTATTAAACGTAACCGAAACTTAGGCGGCACTAGGCAGGCATAATGAAATGCGCAAAAAGACTAGAACCATTACAAATTATTGGTCAGGAAAACAAGTCGATCAACATTTTAGGGGTCAAGAGCAGAGCGCTTTTCATTCACTATATGTCCATCTGTTGAGAAGACGCACTCCGACCGCACTGATGTCCCAGGGAAACTCGGGTACTTCGTTACCACTTGCGTATTTCGTACTGCCAATCTTCCATCACAAAAGCGGGTTGTCAGCTCGCAAGGTTGGCACCTTGTCATAACTCATCATCTCCTGTAAGGTCACAATTTCGAAGCTCTCTCGTGTTGCACAGGTTTATTGACGTTGTCCTCCATTTTCTTTGCAAAACACTAGATGCAGCGATTGAAAGCGTGAAACTATAGGTGCGTAAAATTGCTGGGTATTTTATGTCTAGCTTTCGCACACCTACTGCACTTTCGGAATTCTTTATTTTCTTTTTCTGCTTGTTTGTGAGTTTTGATACATCTATATTTTTAACTGTTTAATTCTTTTAAAATTAATAGTGTACATATTTGGTTAAAATCGATTGCCTATTTTCGTTTTCGAAACTTTTTTTGGTTGGTCCGATCGATTGTGCAATCGATTTTCGAACGAAAAGTGACAGCCCTAGTTGAAATGTGTTTCAAGCTCTTCTAGTTAAGCTCAATGCTTTAATAGAGGCGGCACAGTGGCTTAGTGAGTAGCACTGTTGGATTACAGCAAGAAGGTCTCAGAAAAAATGGTACAAGAAGGTACAAAAGTTGTCACTGGGGTGTTAAGGTACATTCACATTATAAGCGACATTCCACAAGACGTTTTTAAGATATTAAATAAATCTTTGATGTCCCCAGAGTACATATGTGAAGTTTTAGCTCAAAATACCATATAGGTAATTTATTGTGGCATGTTAAAATAGACACTTTATGGGTCTGAGCAAAAATGCATCATTTTTGTGGGTATCCCTTTAAATCCAAATGAGCTGCTCAGGTGGGCGGAGTCTCAAGTGCTTGCGCTGTATTTAAGGCATTGCATTCTCTCACGAAAGAAGTTAGTAAGAGATGTTCAGCATTATATATTTGAACAAGTTTAAAAAGTCAATCATCTGTTTTATGCATACTAAATACATGTTTATCAGCAGATGGGGAACATTGTGGAATAAAAATAAAGACTTTAAGGTTTCATGCTGCCAGTGTTTTAAACAGGCACAATGATTTTCAGCATGTTACAACAAAATCCACTTCCACAAACACTCAGAAGTTTACTTTTTGACCAAACCACACGAGCACATTTAAATGATCTGCAATAAAACAACACGTTTAATGCTTAAACTTTAGAGAAACAGATCAAATGACATGTTTAAGTTTATTGTGTACACATATTGAACACATTCACGTTTCTGTCAGTCTCTCACTCTCTATCTTGTGACTCCTCGTATTCATTTGAAACTTCAGAGAAACATTAAACAACATATTTATGCTTATTGTGTATGATAGTGAATACATGTTGTTCGCTCACTCTGTCTCGTGCAGTGCATTAATCCTCGTGTTCATTCATATAAACTTCACAGAAACATATTAAACAACATACTTAAAAGCGAACCGTCGCTTTGCTCTCTCTCTCTCTCTCGTTCGTTCGCTCACTCGCTCTCTCTCACTCACTCACTCGCTCTCTCTCACTCACTTGCTCTCTCTCTCTCTTGCATTAAGGTAAGTCATTCTTTCTCTATGTCTCTCGTACTTGTGAGGCAGCGTCATGGTTGGATAGCGCAGATGAAGGGGCGGTATCATTATAATAAGATCCCCTAACTACGTCATGGGGGGAGCGAAAACCGAATGACCTATATATTCACATGCTTGCAGAGAGAGCCTTACCAAAAGAAAGTTACAGGGTTGCAATTTTTCATTTTTTCTGGGTTGGTAGAAGCTCTGGGGACCCGATTATAGCACTTAAACATGGAAAAGTCTGATTTTGATCATGGAATGTCCCCTTTAAGAATAACTTGTGTATGGATTAACCGGTTCTCGCCATGAATAAATCCATAGATGCTGAAATGCATTAACTCTTTCCCCGCCATTGACGAGATATCTCGTCAATTAAGAGAAAACGCTTCCCCGCCAATGACGAGATTTTCCGTTTTTCTGCAATACCGCTATTATCCACCTTCCGCAACTTTTTAAACCCGGAAGTATTGCCCTATGGCAAGCTGCTGCATGTCCGTGTCTGTTTTAAAGATCGCTCTGAATGGGATCTCTATGAAAAGTCCGTCACAAAAATGGAATTATCTCTGCTTTTTGCTCAAAATATGGTGTTTTTGCAGAAACCTACCCATATTCAAAAGCTGATTGCAAAAGAACCACTAAAGGTAGGATGAAACGTTTTTTTTTTTTTTTTTTTGAAAGCAGAGGGTCTGTTCTTTCATTTGGTATATTGTTATGTTTATATATTTAAAGAAGAACATTTTCTGGAAGGTATTAAACTTTGGTGAAAATCATGAAAAACGCTGGCGCTGGCTGGCAACTTTTAAAAAAAAACGCTGGCGGTGAAAGAGTTAAGAATAAATAAACAAACAATGCATTGATAAAACCAAATTTGAGACATTTAGCCTCTCTACATTCGTCCTCTTTAAAGCACCACTTAAAATTTTAACCTTGAAAAATAAGAAATTAGTTTAATTTATAGGTGCAATTTGGGACTTTTAGGGGCATCTAGCGGTTAGACTGTAAATTGCCAGAAAGCTCAACTCTCCCTTTCGAAACGCATTTGGGTGATTCTCACGAAATCCAGATTTAGAAAATGCCCAGCATCTGAATTTTTTAAAAACCCTTAAAGCCAATTTTTTGCACATAAAAGTCTGATTTTACTATAACCACTATTTTTAGATTAATAAAAAAATATTTAATATAGAATTATTTACATATTTTAGATGATCATTATCAAAAATTATCATTACCACAACATGATATTACATTAAATATATGCATTTACAAACTCATGTTTCGGTAATGAGAACTAAAAAGTTGTCTAGGTACTATGACAAACAAAATTTCAACTTTTATCTGGAGAGAAAAAATAAGAACTGCTTACCTGGTAGCCATCTTGAGTGTCACAGTCAATTATGTCCCTTCCAACTATTTTTTTTGTAAAATGTTAGTTCCTTGACGGCTAAAACAATGATTAAAAATTGTTACGAAGGATGAGAAAATTGGTCTTGGACACATTTATATTCCTTATTATTGTTTACTAATGATCACCAAATACCTCATGTTTCTTTACTGTAAATGTTTATAGAATAACATGCACTGAAGCTTTTTATTGTTTAGATTTTTAATTATAAATATTTTCATGTCAAAGAACCCAAATCCAGTCATGGACACGTTGCGGTAATGAACATTTCCCCTTAAATGTGGAAAAAACAACAAATTGGTTTATATGATGTCATTTGCAATCATGTGCAAAATAGTACATGAAGAGATGTTTGTAACTGTATGCTTCTTATTTTGATGCTCTTACTTTGCATTTACTTTTTATCAAAATGTTTCATGACACCTCATAAGTCCAATTTCGCGAGAATCGCCCATATGGCGCTTTTCCATTGCATTGTACCCCACGGTTTGGGTCGGGTCGGGTCAGCTTACTTTTTGGGGGCTTTTCCACTGGGTGCAGTACGTAGCACCCAATACTTTTTTAAGTACCACCTCGGTTGGGGTTCCAAGCGACCCGAGCTGATACCAAAACGTGATGCGAAAACACTGTAGATCACTGATTGGTCTGAGAGCATCGTCACTAACACATTCGTGACACGCAGGTCGCAAGCCAAAGTGAAGTGAGCTGACATGACCTGACCTGACCCGACCTGACCCGTGGGGTACTATGCAATGGAAAAGCTGCAATAGTGATCTACAGTAGCCGCCACAGGACAAACACGTCATCGTCTGAGACAACGTAGTGATAAAACGCGATCTAGTTTGTCCGTTTAAGGCTACTGTAGAAACATGACAGTGTAAAATGGCGACTTCCATGTAAGGGGACCCGCAGTGTATGTAGATAAAAGCGTCTCATTCTAAGGTAATAAAAACAATACAGTTCATTTTCTAAGGTCTTTATACCCCACTGATGATAGAGGTTTGTGTATTATATTGCATTTCTGTCAAGAGATCCTTCTAAAAGTTACACATCGCACCTTTAACTGAACTTTGAATGTATATATTGATATTGTCTGTTCCTATAGCTCAATGAGTACTGAATGATACGAATGCCAAGATCATAGGTGAAGTTCCCAAGGAGTGCTTGTACTGATAAAATGGCAAAATGTATCTGTTCAATGTTCAGTTTTGCACACATTAAACAAACTAATTTATCTATTTACATTTTTCTCTATTGATGGCCCCAGTTAGGTCAGGTAATAATGGTACTTCATAGTTGAAATGAGTATTATTGATTTCGAAAGTGCATACACACAACAGTCAGAATAGTATTCTGGTGCTGTACTAGCAACCTGTATACTGCTTTATTTACCATTTTTGGCAATTCCATTAAAAAAAGCTTTTATTTTACAGTCACCATTTCATGGCCAGATTCACGGTCTCCAAAACCACACAGCAATGGTGATATAATAGTGTCATGGAAAAATGTTGTGAGAGTGATGGGAATCAAGACAAAAAAGGCAAATAAATCAGGATTGTATCGCTCGCCCAAATATAGGAACACCCCACAGTTATTTAAATGACTTAATAATAGGGACTGACCCTTTCCTTTTAACGGTTTTATTTCGCGTAATTAGCTTATAAAGAATGATCCGCCCGTGGGATTGTGGAAAAATGGCGTATCTGCATTGGAGTCATGTGCAGGGGCCGCCACCCAGAAGGCCTCTCATAAAACCCCTTGCCAAACCGTTATACTGAGAGACGTGATGTGGTGCTGCTAAGAGCACCAATCACAGCCTGGGGTGCCAGTCTGAATGCTGAGCGTCTTAAACGCTACGCATGCACTTTATTGTGCTATTTTCGCCTAATCTTGGTTCAGGAAAATAAAATATCTGTCATTATGGGACATTACAGTGTACTATTAAATTTTCTGGCAGTAGTATTGTGTCTTTCATGTTTTCCTGTATAATCCCAGGCATTCACTTAGTGAAAGTTAATGAACAGTCAATGCATGACTAATGTATTCATGGGAATGAAATTTATGCAAGCTGAACCCATGCCCTGGTAATGCAGGGGATTATTTCATTGGATTATTTCAACAGTGTTGGGGAAGCTACTTTGAAACTGTAGTTAGATAAGCTACTTATCAGAAAAAGTACTGCCAAGCTACCCATCTAAAAAAGTAGTTAGCTACACTATAAATAACTATTAAAAAGTAGCTAGCTACATTAAAACTACTAAGGTTTTTTTACAATGACATTATATTACAAATAATTGTTCATTTCAATCAACAGATCTTGTAAGATACTGGAAAGAAATTCGGCTTGTTAGTTTAATTTGATGTACGCTGCCATCTTGTGGTTAAATCATGGTAATAAGGCAAAAAACACTGACAATTAGAAAGTTTTGGGAAAAAATACATGGGTCAACAACAAAGACTGATGCATAATAAATGTTAGGCCAGATTTTAAAATAATAAATAAATAGCGGGTTTGTAAATATTGATATTATATCCCAAGACTCAGCAGAAATCCAAGCAGTCAGAAATGATGAAAATGTTGCAGATTTTAAACACCAAAAGAAAGTTACAGTTTTAATAAGGAATACATTTTAGGAACAAAAATGTGTGTTATTGTCTTAAATGTTTTTGTTACTGTCCATAAAAGCCCAAAATCATTTTGTACAATGCAAATGTATGGGATTTTTATAAGGTTTTACTGCTAACCAGGCAAAACATTGTACTGTATGTAACTTAGACAAGTAATGTAACACCTTATATCAACAAGCCATGCAATATAAGGTAGCAGTCGCTAATCCAATAGTAAATGTTAAAAAAATGGTCCAAAAAGGTCCTAATTTTTGAGGTACAAATATGTACCTTTGACGTACTAATTTGAGCTAATACCCAATTTAACCCTCAAACGCTCCTCGTTCTCTGTTTACACGTCTGGCCCTTGGGGTCTATATGACCCAAAAATTAAAAGCATAATTGTAAGAAAAATATACATTTTCAATAATACAAATAATATGATTTTTTTTGTTTACTTCTCATCTATACAATAAAGCTGTGTTTTTAAAATATTTGAAGTACTTTTGTAACTGTGTACCACTAAATTCCTCAACTACACCGTTGGCTTGCCTGAAAAATATCAAATTTTTATGTGGCCAACTGCTCAAATCAGTACTTTAGTGATACATTTTGTGAATTTATGTTTATATAAACATTAGAAAGGAAAATAAATATAATTTCAAATAGTAATTTTTTTATAGTTTTTGATGCATTTTGAAATGTCTGTTTTTACAAAATGCCACAGAAATTTGACTGTGTGTGTGTGTGTGTGTGTGTGTGTGTGTGTGTGTGTGCGCGCGCATGTGTGCATGCACACGTGTGTGTGTGTGTGTTTGTATGTGTTGGTGTGAGCATGTGTTTTTTGCATTCCATTTGTGCACAAGAACCAGGCCTTTATTTCTGTGTCAAAATGTTTTGATTTATGCTGGATTTATTGATATTAATTTTTTGATAAATGAAAAAAAAAATTCATTTCCCATTCACTTTCAATTGGGGTCACATTTTTAATCAATGAAATGTTGATTGGGGTCATATAGACCCCAAGGACCGTTTGAGGGTTAAAGAGACTTTGGATCCACCCCAGAGCCTATTCTATTTGTGTTATGCACTCTTTGGTACTTATATGTAGGGGAGAGTGGGGCACAACCTAACGCTTTTTGGCTTTGGGTCTATCATTAAAAAAATATTTAAGTTAGATTAATAATTTTTTACACAATCAACATACACATCTTCGCTACAAATGAACACTTAAAGTTTGTTTGTGGGACGTGGGACCTTACCGTTATCGTACAATTACACCAAAGTGACAGGAGTGCAAACGTTACAACTTACCCCATAGGTGGGGTTAATTATAGCAAACGGAGGGTTTGTTGTAACACCTGCTAGAAATAATTTAATACAATTCTGTCTGTATACTAAAGGTGGATATTGTTTATATATCTGCCTATAATAGATAGATATACGGTACACGCATTTATCCATCCATAATCCTTCATCTAATCATCCTTATATTATGCATCAATGAATATGAAAATATATTTTTGAAAGTGCTGCACAATTAAGACCAAAGAATCATAATTGTCAGTTATTTCCCTTGATATTGTATTAACAGTTATCATTTTGATAAATAGTATTTACATTGTTTTCATTTTATTATCATTGTATACTGGAGGCTTCATTGTAACACTGTGTTACAACTAACCCTGCTGTGTAAAAAAATTATTTCAATCCCAGCTATCAGATGTGTTATGTTTTAGGTGACTTACACACCCAACTCCGAAATAAAAAAAAAATTAAGATTAAGAAATTGACTTTTATGCCTCCAAAACACTCTTTGTTCAATATCTCATCCAAAATACATCAAAACTCTTCACAAATTCACAGGAGATCAACTTCTGGCAGTAAGAGCAAAAGACCAAAAGCACAGATTGGTCAGCCCTGTAGAAATATGTAAAGTAGCTGCGTTACAATTAACCCCGCATTAGTTTGTGCCCCGCTCACCCCTACTTCTGAGGTACTATTATGTACTTTTTAAAGAGTATTTCTGCAGTGACAGCTAGGGACCATTTATTACATTTTTTTTTCTGACAGTCTAGGCAAAGGAATGGGGAACTTCGGTCCTGGAGGGCCGGTGTCCTGCAGAGTTTAGCTCCAACCATAATTAAACACACCTGAAGCAGCCAATTAAGGTCTTGCTAGGCATACTAGAAACTTTTATGCAGGTGTGCTAAGGAAAGATGGAGCTAAACTCTGCAGGACACCGTCTAGGCCCATACTTTCACCATTTGATATATATATAAATGACAATACTACACCACAAGAAAGGATTAATTGGTTTTCTTTATCTGTTGAAACACAAGGCCAGTTTACTGTGTTGTTATACCGATAAACTTTACATTTCAGTGTTTATTGTAATGCATTTAAGTGTTATTGATGAAAACTATAAGTAACCTATTAATTATGCATGCACTGTTAGTAACTTCCTATCTAATCCCACAGAGGACATACTGTTATGTGAAGTGTTACTAAATTCACTGGTAGATTTACTTCACAGTAGTTTATTGTGTTTATCACATTCCAGATTTTTTTAAATAATCATCGCTTCTATGGTGCAAAATTAATCCATTTATTTAAACTACAGTGATTTGGTCAAACTGGCAAAACTGGCATTGAACGCTTTACCTGCACAGCGGGAACTTATTTACCCAAGTTCCTGGATGTAGTCAATGGTGTGGAGGAAGCAGTGGTCCGAAACGAGGGAGTACCTCAGAGGAGCAGCACGGAGAAAGAGCCCATTCAAAGATGGAATGACAAATAGGTGAGTCTGTTTACGTGCACGTTGTTGACACAGGTATGCGTTTGGCTCGGGGGTTTATTGCTGGGTGTTTGGGAATAAATCCACACCTTTTGATAGCTATGGGGTTGTGTAGCACAATACCTATCTGTTTGGTCTATACAGCCAGTTATTTAAAGAGATGCATTACCATACACTCATGCTAAAGTTTAGTATAGAAGCTCCATAGAAAAAGGCCATGTAGCTAAAATAGTTTGTTTTAAAGGGACACTCCACTTTTTTTGAAAATATGCTCATTTTTCCAGCTACCCTAGGGTTAAACATTTGATTCTTACCATTTTGCAATCCATTCAGCTGATCTCCAGGTCTGGCGCTAGCATTTTTAGCATAGCTTAGCATAATTCATTCAATCTGATTAGACTATTGGCATTGCTTTAAAAAATAACCAAAGAGTTTCAATATTTTTCCTATTTAAAACTTGACTCTTCTGTAGTTACATTGTGTACTAAGACCAACTGAAAATTAAAGTTGTGATTTTCTAGGTCGATGTGGCTAGGAACTATACTCTCATTCTGGCGTAATTATCAAGGACTTTGCTTATGTGACATGGCTAGAGCAGGCGTAGTGATATTACGCACTGCCCGAAAATAGTCCCCTTGGTTACTTTCAATGGCAGGGGACTATTTTTGGGCAGTGTGAAATATCACTACGCCTGCTGCAGCCATGTTACAGCAGCAAAGTCCTTGATTATTATGCCAGAATGAGAGTATAGTTCCTAGCCATAGCTGCCTACAAAATCACTTAGTCTTAGTAAACGATGTAACTACAGAAGAGTCAAGTTTTGTGTAGGAAAAATATTGAAACTTTTTGGTTATTTTTTTGTGTGATGCCAATGGTCTAATCAGATTCAATGGATTATGCTAAGCTATGCTAAAAATGCTAGCGCCAGACCCGAATATCAACTGAATGGATTCCAAAATGGTTAAAATCAAATGTTTAACTCTAGAGCAGCTGGAAAATGAACATTTTCAAAAAAAGTTAAATGTCCCTTTAAAGAGCACATATCTTCCGATTCACAAATTTACATTTCCTTTGGTGTGTAAGTGTACATGTAAATGATATGCAAAAGGTACATAACGCAAAGTTAATGATGATGCGAGTTATCGTCTCCAATGTAAATCTCTTTTCTTGGACCACAACAAACACACGGATCGTAGGCAACGGTTTACTTCCTAGGCTTGTTGACGTATACAAGACCGACATTATCACAATTCCTCCCGGAAGTTAACTCTTGTTAGCATTGCATTGTGACCCAATTTTTTTAAACATCTTAAGCAGCGTCACATTTTCGGCTGACATCAGAGGTATTCGGGCCAATCACAATGCACAGATTAGCTGGCTAATCAGGGACACAACGCTTTTCAAATTGATCAGCTTTGTACAAAATCAGTGCGTTTCAGGAACACATTTTATCTAGAGCTACATAAATGGTATGGTATGTGGAAAATACTGTGTTTTTTAACCATAAACCACGCAAACACATTGTATTATACCACACTCTAAGAAACGAAGTGTTAATTTTAACACGTTTTGTGATAAAATATTTAACACTTATGTGTCATTTCATGTTGATTTTGTGTTCAAATAAATAGAAGGGACAACACAAGATGTGTTAAAACAACACAAAGTGTGTTGTCCCTTATAGGGATAGTTCGGCCAAAAATGATATTAAACCCATGATTTACTCACCCCCAAGCTGTCCGAGTTGCATATGTCCATCGTTTTTCAGACAAACACATTTTCGGATATTTTAGAAAATGTTTTAGATCTTTCATTTGATTAAATGTAATCTTACGGGGTCCACGACCTTCAAGTCCAAAAAAAGTGCGTCCATCCTTCACAAATTAAATCCAAACGGCTCCAGGATGATAAACAAAGGTCTTCTGAGGGTAATCCGCACGGTGTTGTTGTAGAAATATCCATAGCCGCCATCTTAGTCGCGTCCGCATTCAGGATGAGAGCTTCCGCAGCCTACGGAGGTTACTCTGCTGCTGCTCTGTGCCCCAGCCCTCCGAATTTGTCATACGTCACTAAGAAAAGTGCGTACACTACGCTAATACTCTCTCCTGAATACAGAGGAGTCTAAGATGGCGGCGCTACCGGAAGGTATTTATTTACGTTAATAAAGTTTTAAATATGGATATTTCTACAACAACACCGCGCGGATTACCCTCAGAAGACCTTTGTTTATCATCCTGGAGCCGTTTGGATTTAATTTGTGAAGGATGGAAGCACTTTTTTGGACTCATCACAATCAACTGAAAGACCTAAAGCATTTTCTAAAATATCCGAAAATGTGTTTGTCTGAAAAACAATGGACATATGCAACTCGGAAAGCTTGGGGGTGAGTAAATCATGGGTTTAATATCATGAACTATCCCTTTAACTATGGGATTTAAATCCTGCCAGGATTCAAAACTGAAAATAAAGCTCTGAAAGGTTGAAATTTAGTGTTCGCAAACTCAAAATCTTACAAAAAAAGTTTTGCAACATCGAAAAATAAAATTTGCAAGCTTGCAAAATTTAAAAAAATAAAAATATATCTGCAAACATTATGTTGTTTTTGAGATTTCCTTTTTCGGAACCGCAACATCTTTTTTACGATGTTGCGCAAACAATTTTTCAGAGTTTCAAATTTGTCAGTGTTCTCCCACTGTATAGTTTGTTTTCCAGGTTTGAAACCTTGTAAATGGTGAACTGAAAACTGGTGTGCAAATAGGTTAAAAAAAGTTTTGAAACTCTGAAAACTGAGGTTTGAAAGGGCTAAACTTATTACATTACATTACATTTGCACTCCTTTGCAGACTATTTTTTCAGAGCTAAGTTTACAACACCCACTTTGCGGAGATACGCCCACAAAGTTGCGAGCTTGCGACTCACATGATTTGTGGCAGCGTTGTCACGCAGCTCTGCTCTGAAACTCTGAAACTCAGACTGAGCGAAAATGAAGCCTCGCAACCTCACAACTTAAAAAAAAAGCGTGGAGGGAGGGCCTTCTGCTCTTGGCCAATGCTTTGCTGTCTGCTGACGTACAGTCCAATCACAAGTCGTGTTTACTGGAAAGGTGGGATTGACCGACTTCTCCGCCAATGACGAAAGCGCACACGATACGCAAACAGATGCACGGCTCTCTGGCCACAAATCGGTCAATTAACGCCACTAAACAAACCAATAAACCAATTTTCTTCAATTTCTTTATTAAATAATCAGATATTAAACATCTGTTTACTCTTGTATTTGTAACTGTGTTGAACTGTGTACCGCTGGTTGCGGTAGCCGAACGGACTGCGTAGCCTACGTGAGCCGCGAAAGCAGCCTGTTAAAGTAACTAAAGGCGTGGGCCCCGACAATACATTTCCGCTCTTTTGTATTATTATTCTAAGGTATGTCCTTTCAATTTGGGAAAACTAATCTATTGCTGATAACCGATGAATTAAAAGGAAATCCGTATTGCTTTAATACATCATTTTACAGCTGAGCTAAGCCTGCTTGCTGTACTGTGGCCATTGTGGATGCGTTTTTGATTGTTAATTAAACATGATTGCCCATACGATTATTTTACTTGTACTGTATACCCTGCACTTGCATGCTAGCCTAGACTATTTTTATAATAGAAAAATCGACCTTATTCTTTTAACCAAAGAAAGGAATGCTGAATGAATGCTTAGGTTCCCTTTTCAAAAGTAGATAGATAGAGATCCAGCCTCTTATGAAGACCTTAGATGAGCCATCACCTGCGGAGAGATGACGCCAGCCAAGACGAGAACTCAAGATGAGCGCGGATCTGGCCCATATAACTGTCATATTAATAGACATCTTTTTAATCACACGGTAATTACTTTAAAATGCACATTAATTCTGGTAACCGTATGGTATATTTTATGTACTGTATAACGGCATCATCTTTTTGGCAAGCCTTAAACATTTAGCGATTTTAACCCTAAAACATAAGGCAAATGCCTCAGTCAAAGTATAAACAGTAAAAAAAAATATTTAAGTAGTTAAATAATTTGTTATTGGGTAGCCTGCGTTTTCATTATTTCGGGTTTGTTTTTGTCAGAATTTGTTCTAATGCATCACATAAATTTACAATAAAAGCAAACGAAAAATCAAGCTTTTATGCTCAAAAAGGGAGGCATAGCATCTAAGTACAGCCACTGGAACACATTAATGTGCCGCTGACAACTGTTAATCATATCACAGTGATGTGACACAACTAAAGACATTATGTTTTGTAATAAAGTAATATGTCATATACAATGTTATAACACCTAAACTACACTGTAAGAAATAATTCAGTGGCTTTATAAATATCACTAAAATAAAAGACTAAAGAAACTTAATAAAATCTCTTAATGTCAGTAGGTGATTTAAGATATATATTAGAAATAATTTGTTGTCTTTTATTTTGGTTTGTCCCCAAATTTAACAGATATTTTTGTGTAAAATGTACAGATATTATTTAGGTTTAGCCTATACATCAAATAAAATAAGATTTTAACTAACACATTATTTCTAATAAATATCCTTATTTATTCTTGTAAAATATGGGGGGGGCAGTGATGCCGGAAAAAAAATAACCACCGCATAATAAGTTTATAGTCCCTTTAAAATTACACCTCATCGCTTTACTTTGAATGTCCGTGCGTGAATGCAGTTCCTGCGCAAGAAAATCTCTCACTTACTGAACCCTGCATGACCATTAGTGAGCATTATTAAAAATGTTGTCTAGACTATTCAATAAAAATATCCATTATTGCTTAACATTTCTGAAGGTGTCCAGTAATTAGCCTGCTTGTTTTGAATGCTTAATAAGCAAACTGCGTCATTTGGTCAAATGGAGGAGTTAATGAGATGTCTCTAAAATACGAAAGCGGATCTCAAAAGAGAAAAGTAGCGAAGTAAAGATGAACGTCAATGAAATTTGTTAGCAAAAATGTCCAAGTTCACGGCATATACAGGTTGAGAAGATGAGGACGAAGATCGTGGGGAAGGGGAAATGTATTTGTTTTCAATGAAAAGGTCGAACATGCGGCTCTTTGTGCATGTGTTGGACGTTATTTATTATCTATAAATATTATTATTATTAGCCTATATATCATATAAATGATAAGAATATAAATATATATTGACACATTAGGCTACTAAATGTGATTTGAAAATGAAAAACAAATTTTTATAGTATATAAGCTAATACGATTATTTCATGTCCATGATGATTTAGCCTCCTTAAAGCCGCTATGAATAGTTTGAAAATAGACCCTGTGACTTCATCACATCAGTAGTATTATTGTGCCTCTGCGTTGTTGCGTCTGTGTTGCTTGCAATCATTTTGCTTCTAAAAAACTACAATTGTCGGCCTGGACCCGCCCAGATTGACAGCTGGCCCGCCCAATCAGAAATGTAAAAATATACTACTCAGTATAGTTAGACATGGATACTACTTCATATGGTGTATTTTATCTATTGCATGTTATGTTAAAAACAGTAAAATTATAAGTAAGCCTGATAACTATTTAAAAACTATTATAAAGAAGTTGAATGTTGCGTTACATTATGGTTCTAATGAGAAAAATATTCCCGAGCAGCTTTCAGAAATGATCACTTTGAGAACTTTTTTTGCAAGCAAGTGGAAAACGTATTTTGAATAACAACACGTTATCAATATGTGCTGCGCCCTTTCCGCTCAATTACATAAACACACAAAAAATATGACAGCGGGGTAAAAAAATAGAAAGAAAAGATCTGATCACAGTGATGTTGTTTGATATAGCCTACCAGCTCTCTAACTCAGCACTATAAGTCACAGCACGTTTATTGCTACACTTTATACAATATAGCCTATTGCTTTTAAGCAACAAATAGCCTATCATAACAACCTATAAGCCTATTGTGTAATTGAGACATTAATTTAAGAAATGCATTAAAAGCAGAAAGACGTAGGCTGCGGAAATATAGCGGGTTCACTTCAATCCACACCACATACGTTCTTGGTTTGCTTCTTATTTATTAAATCAAGGCAATTGTTTGATTAAACATTGATTAATATTAAGATACAATTTATACAAAACGAAATTCACTTTAAAGAAAGTCTTTCTACAAAACAAACCTATGCAGGGCTACAAAAATGTATCTGGGCCCTGCCCGTCGGGCGGAGGAAAAAATATTGTAATGTGTTTGCATTCTCTCAGATTTAGTTAGGTAATTATATTGTATGTAATTCGGTGTCATCTTGTTAGTCATTACTATCCCTACTAACAAGGGAAACTGTCAGGAAATGAAGTGAAAGCATAATTAAACCCATTATTCCTTTCGTGTTCACGTCTGATATGCGCGCTCCTCGGCTCCGCTCTTCACGAGTAGGCTACCCGCTTGCTCTTATGCTCATCAAAAAGTATATTAAATGTTTATTTATTTGTCATTTCGTTTAACCTCAGAGTCAAACATTATTCTAGCAATTCCCTTTTTCTTTCTTTATTTAGTAAGTTAAATATGTGAGAACGAAAATATATTTTTAGTGATTTGCATGAAGAGAATATGATGTTAGCTTCATTTTAAGCATTTAGTAGCTTAATTTATTTAAACAGTTTTAATAGGCTATTTTAAAAAGTATTAGGTTTTTTGTGTTCATTTATATTTCTTGTCACTGTGTGCAGGTTCGTTTTTGTAGGCTATGACACCCCAATAATTTGTTTTTACCAAAAAGGCTTAATGTCATATAGTATATCAATAATGTCAAAAATGTGACGTGCAGTTCGGGTGTGTGTGTATGCTGTTTAAATTAGTGTTCTCACCAATACGCTTGTGATTCCTGAAGTTATGACGAATTTTATAGACTTGTTATAGTTTCTTATTCAAAAGTGACACCCATAGATTCAGGCCCACCCGGACTTAATCCATGCCCACCCATATGTCACGTTCTGCATCCGCCACTGGTACACAGTATAAGTAAAATAATCGTATGGGCAATCATGTTTAATTAACAATCAAAAACGGATCCACAATGGCCACAGTACAGCAAGCAGGCTTAGCTCAGCTGTTAAATGATGTATTAAAGCAATACGGATTTCCTTTTAATTCATCGGTTATCAGCAACAGATTAGTTTTCCCAAATTGAAAGGACATACCTTAGAATAATAATACAAAAGAGCGGAAATGTATTGTCGGGGCTCACGCCTTTAGCTACTTTAACGGGCTGCTTTCGCGGCTCACGTACGCAGTCCGTTCGGCTACCGCAACCAGCGGTACACAGTTCAACACAGTTACAAATACAAGAGTAAACAGATGTTTAAAATCTTATTATGTAATAAAGAAATTGAAGAAAATTGGTTTATTGGTTTGTTTAGTGGCGTTAATTGACAGATTTGTGGCCAGAGAGCCGTGCATCTGTTTGCGTATCGTGTGCGCTTTCGTCATTGGCGGAGAAGTCGGTCAATCCCACCTTTCCAGTAAACACGACTTGTGATTGGACTGTACGTCAGCAGACAGCAAAGCATTGGCCAAGAGCAGAAGGCCCTCCCTCCACGCTTTTTTTAAGTTGTGAGGTTGCGAGGCTTCATTTTCGCTCAGTCTGAGTTTCAGAGTTTCAGAGCAGAGCTGCGTGACAACGCTGCCACAAATCACGTGAGTCGCAAGCTCGCAACTTTGTGGGCGTATCTCCGCAACGTGGGTGTTGTAAACTTAGCTCTGAAAAAATAGTCTGCAAAGGAGTGCAAATGTAATGTAATGTAATAAGTTTAGCCCTTTCAAACCTCAGTTTTCAGAGTTTCAAAACTTTTTTTAACCTATTTGCACACCAGTTTTCAGTTCACCATTTACAAGGTTTCAAACCTGGAAAACAAACTATACAGTGGGAGAACACTGACAAATTTGAAACTCTGAAAAATTGTTTGCGCAACATCGTAAAAAAGATGTTGCGGTTCCGAAAAAGGAAATCTCAAAAACAACATAATGTTTGCAGATATATTTTTATTTTTTTAAATTTTGCAAGCTTGCAAATCTTATTTTTCGATGTTGCAAAACTTTTTTTGTAAGATTTTGAGTTTGCGAACACTAAATTTCAACCTTTCAGAGCTCTATTTTCAGTTTTGAATCCTGGCAGGATTTAAATCCCATATTTAACTAAACACAAGATGCGTTATTTTAACACATTCATTTTAAGAGTGCACAAAATAACATTGTTTTTCTAAGCAATTAAATAGGTGCTCTTTTATAATTTTTTATTATTTTAATTATCAAAACAAAAAAATTTATTTATAATATAAACAATACCACAGTGTCTCATATCATTACAATTTCATAAAATGTATTCTTAGCAAATAATATACAGAAGACATTTTAAACAGTGCTATAGCAACTATATACTGTATTGAACTCACTATTGGATTTATTTCAGTAGGCTACATACCAAATATAGTTCAAATAGATTTGCTCTCAGCCACAACATAACATCTGTTTAAAATTTTTAAATCTTTGTTTCGGCAAACAAAACTACCTCATGTCTGTTTGTAGTGACTGAACTGATATAAATCTAAGGTCAATCTGATAGAATGTGATGATCAGAAAACTCATTTTCATTGATTTATTGCATAAATCACATACACAAAACAACATAATGCAGTCAGAACTATGTTCAATAAGTATGTAAAGGTTGAAAACAAACCTGAAACATTGTCTGTTTTCTATACAAGAACTTAAATTAAATAAATGAAACCCTCATCATTTTTGGTTCCATTTTAGAGTATGATGTTGCTAAGCTAGCAATGCTATACCCTAACAAACCTAAAACACGTATTACACACAAATATAATGTAAAACAATCAAGTTTTTTTTATTAAATTAGGCCATTCGGTTACGTTTAAATATTTAAAAGTGATAATAGTTTCATCATATATTCACTATTATGTAATTTAAACATCAACTGTATGAGTTTCTTTTAAAGAAGAACATTGATACAGCTTTATCATACAATTAAAGGGATCAGGGCCTGAGTTGGGCTCTTTATATGTTTTATTAAGAAAATTGTGTGGTAAAAACTACTGTAATGTTACTTCTAGCCTTGATGACATCAACTACAAGGAAACTATATATTTTTTAAAGCTATGGTTAATTTAAATTGTTTGATGTGAGTTTTAATCGGTACTGTGATTATTGGGGATAGATTTTGATAAGCCTAGGGGCTTTCCCTATCCTTTTTCAAATGATGTGAGCTTTTTGTTAATTTGATATTTATTTGTGTGTTGTAATTTACTTTTCCTTTTTCTCAGTTCGATATAAATAAATAAATAAATCATACAGAAATGATTGTAAACTATCATACACTGATGAATCATGCGCAATAACATCCATTTCGAAGTGCTGTAAGCAGGATCGTTTTCAATCTCGCGTTGACTTTAAAACTTTATACCGCTTTCCCGGTCAAACATCCCTTGCCTGAAATCTCATAAAGCAACACAAGCTGCTTTTTGTTTCTTAATGTAAATAAGGCGTTTTTCATCATTTCCAATCCTGGATGATATTTTTGTCTTGTGGTACTTTTGCACTCATTACAGCCTTCGGCTTGCCAGCGTCCCTCAGGATTCTGGGAAGATGAAATAGTGCGCCATTTCAAGAGGTGTACACTGCTTCAGCCACAGGTTTAAATTAAGCGTGATTGGGAAGGGAGGCCTCAAACCTCAAACCAGGAAACAGAATAACTCATGAAGCCCTGTATGAATGCAAAGGCTGATACGGTAAACGTAAACAAGAGGAAAGATGGCCAATGCGAGGTCAACTTATGGCAAACATATCGCTTGTGGCGGTGTACAATGAGCAGTGCTTTTTTAAGCACGGGGGGCTTGTTTTGGTTTAACTTTTCATCCTGGTTTCACACCGCGGCACACAAATCAAATATTAATGAGCAAAGTGCGTCAGGAAAGAAGGCAGGAAAGTTTGTTTCCAGTTTAGGGAGCCAAAACGAGAATGGAAAATCTTGTTGGTTTACCTGTATAATTACTTAAACTGTTTTAAACAAGCAAGGTCTCTCTTAGTAGTACAACCAGTCAATTTTCTTCAAAGTACATTGTATTAATTTAACATCAGATGAGAACTTCTGAATGTTGCAAACTCACCTTGCTGTAAAAAGTAACATCGCTTTATCTCCCGTGACCTCTCAATGCTTGTTGGGTTGATGGAGTCTTGATGTTTGAGTGACATAAAAACAAGACTTGAGTGTCCACCCAATACCAGTTTTGTCCTTAAGGGATCCCTGTATTCGAGCAAAGAGCCTCTTTGAGGTCGATCATCAAAAGAGAGGTTTCCGCCAAACTAAGTCCCCTGCTCATGCTTTCTGTGGGCTTGCTGGAAGCTCTGTTTGGCTTGGTCCATCATGTCCTTGTAGAATTGCAGGCCCTCTTTCTTTTCCTTCAAGGTGTTCCTCAGGGTGTTTCTTAAGGTCTCGTTCTCCTCCAGTTGCAGTGCCAGTCTGCAGGAGCAAGAAAACATGCCTGCATATAGTTACTGGTCTGGAACAGGCAACTTATTTACCCAAATGTCTATAGAGATTTAAAAACGGTTTAAATCATAAAGATATGTTTATAGTTACTTAGCATACTTAGGGTGTATGAAAAAGATTTGGCAAGAAACAAATTTAAAGTACCGGGCTCTGAGTTCATTAAGTTGAGCGTCATGATTGACATCTGTGGGGCTTCTGGGAAACAGGCCTTCCTGTCTCTCAGGGAGACTCAGAGAGCTGCCAGAGCTTCCTAAGTACATAGAAGATAATTCAATTCATTAGACTTTATTCAATAATAAGACTGGATTCAAAACAATACAAATATGAATAAACATTTGAAAACCACAGGAGGCAAGTATTCAATCTAAAATCAGAACCTGTTCTACTCCGATTAGTTGCAGGCCGACTTGATTCTTTCCTCGAGTCCAGTTTGGCTTTCTCCAGCTGCTGTTCCAGCACGACCGAACGCTGCCATTCTTGTCTGAGTTTCTGCTCGGCTTCTTCACACTGGCGCTTCAACTCTTCTTCCCTACGACACAAATTCAAACAATCACTACAATGATAGTCCGGCTTCACTCAATATGATTGCCGGTTGCTTGCCAGGATATTGCTACTGTATGTGATTGGTGTGTAAGGTATTATGGGTGATTTGTTGTAAACATTGAAAATTTTATTACAAATATTAAATAATAGAACTATATGGATTCAGAGCAGTTCAGAAGAAAAGCATAATGCAAAAGAAAGAAACATATTATTTAAATTACCTATGTATATTTTTATGTATGTAAGTTTTAAAACAGTGTAATGTTTACTATGATCTTAAAAATCTTTTAATTGAAATTACTTTTTGTAAATAAAAAATACCTGTGCCAAACATATTTATTGAATAAATCGTTTATTAGAAAAACTAATTTTTAGGGCTGGGCAAAGATTAATCGTGATTAATCGCATACAAAATAAAGGTAGATTTTCGCATAGTATGTGTGCGCTGTGTCTAATTATTATATATATTTAAACACACTGACATACATGTATATATTTTACATTTGTTCTATTTATGTATAATTTATATAAAACTCCTTCAATATTCTTAAAAAATCATCCTAAGGTGAAACTTCGAGTATGGTTTTGCAATTTCTATGCAAAAGGTGACTGAGTTTTGATTCGTTTTGGATGCTTTTAGTCATATATATTTACATGCATACATACATACACACACTATATTACCAAAAGTTTTGGGACACCCCTCCAAATCATTGAATTCAGGTGTTATAATCACTTCCAGTGAAAGGAACTCTTAATGCTTCATCATACCAAGATATTTTGGACAATTTCTTTTTCATTTAAATTTAACGTTGTGGGAACAGTTTAGGGATGGCTGAATAAAGACATGGACGAGCGAGGAACTTGACTGGCCTGCATGGAGTCCTGACCTCAACCCAATAGAAAATCTTTGGGATGAATTAGGACGGAGACTATAAGCGAGGTCAAACATCAGTGTCTGACCTTGCAAATGTGCATTAAGGAAAATTAAATATTGATTTAAAGTATTTTATTAACACACTATTTTGTTTAAGCATATTTAAATACAATGCCGGATATGTTAATAAAAGACATATATATTTTATTTTTTTGTATATTTAACTGTACCTGTCAAAATGATTTGCAGCATCCTGGTTACTCTGTGTTAATAGTTTTGAGCAGTAGTTATATTAAAAGAATATTAAAATATTAAAAGAACTGGAATGTTGTGACTGGCCAATCAGAATCTAGCATTTTAGAGAGCAGTGTAATAAATCTATTATATATTTAGGATATATACATATTATATTTAAAAAAGTTATTAAATCAATTCCTAAAATGTTTTGTGCCAAAAAGGGCCAAAAAATATATTTGCTAATATATTTTGAAATATGTTTACAAAAATATATTTTTTACCAATATATTTTTTTGATTTTAAATATATTTAAAAAAAATATATTTAGCCCTCCATATATTTTAATCCAAAGAAATATATTCATGTCAAAATGAAAGAAAAACTTATGTATATGTATATAATGTATATATTTTCTAGAAACTAAATATATTTCCAAATTCAAAAATATATTAAATTAAGCATTACTTTCTACAAAATGTATTTAGCATATATTAAAAATATATTTTTGGCCAGAGAAAGTTTTTTTGCAGTATGGGTTGGTCAGCAGGTGTAAATGACCAACTGTTTATAAAATAAACAATGCAAATAATACAAAAATCTCTGAATGGCTAACTGCCTCCCAGCAATTTTTTTTTAAAACATTTGTCAGCATAACCGTCCAAACTTTCCTCAGCAATGTTGTTCAGTACACTGAAGGTGCTCTAAGAGAGAGAGGCATCTGTCTGCCACTAGAGGGACCCCTGTACAATTTAATTCACAACCTGAACAGAAAATAAGAACCCAGCCGGGAATACATTTCCCAACGGGTCTTTAAAAGAACAAACATGCTTAATATATCCTACTAGTAAAAAAACATACATTTATCCCATCTATTGACTAATGTTACTACAAGCAAAGTACACAGGGAGAAATAGAGCACATATACACTATGTTGTATTACTATTTTTTTCTGTTCTACCTGTTCTGTAACATCTTGGTCAGCTCCAGCAGTCTGTCTCGCTCCACACTGGCAGCTTGATAGAGAGCCTTAAACTCTGAACACTGAGCCTGGAGTGACGGGACTTTAACAGCACAGTCTGAACAGCTGGGAATGACAACAGGAAATTATGATCAAATACATAGATAACAAGAATAATGGAGAGTCCTCTCTACAAGTAGCCACACACAAATGCGATAAATATACTGTATAAACTATCCGTGAGATGGGTGTAAATACCTGGTACGGTTTGACTCCCTGCTGCTCTCTTGTTGTGATGTTAAAAATCTGCTGTTAGGACCAATCTTACCATCTGAGTCACCTGCCTCCTGCTTCTGCACCAGATACATAACACATATGTAAGCATGTGAAAAAAAGAACACATCTTATATTATCTGGAATTAGACGTGTCGTACCTTGATGGCCAGTTGTTGGATCTCCTGCTCCAGCTCTCTGACCTTCTTCTCTTTTTCTGACACCATGTGTTTGAGCTGCTGGATGAGGGAATTGTGCTTCTGGGTCTCACTGTGCAGTTGTCTCTCCAGGCCCTGCTGGAGCTCCTCACGCTGCGACCCTTTCTGACTCAGATGACCCAGCATGGCCTGCCACTGTGTCTGCTGCTTCTGTTAGAGGAGGGTCGGGTCAGAAGTAACATAAGCCCCCTATCTGCTTTAGACTCATCGCTGGTTAAAATATAACATTTAGATTTAAACGTTAAATGGGACATATCACGAAAAATCTGACTTTATCTCCATGTTTAAGTGCTATATTTGGGTCCCCAGTGCTTCTATCAACCTAAAAAATGTGAAAAAGATCAACCCAGTAGCTTAGTTTTGGTAAACTATTTTCTGCAAGCATGTGGAAAAAATTGAAATTTGGCTCCCCTTGTGATGTCAGAAGGGGATAATACTGCCCCTTAATCTGCACTAACCAACCACAGCACTGTCATTTAGTTCAGAGATCAGAGATCAGCTCATTTGCATTTTAAAGGACACACCAAAAATAGATAAATGATCTATCTATGTGATATTTTGAGCTAAAACTTCATACTCTGGGGACACCAAAGATTAATTTGACATCTTAAAAAAGTCTTGTGAAATGTCCCCTTTAATGGATTTGGAGTCAGTATGTTTTTATCAATACGGCCTTCCCAGGGATTCAAACTGATCAACACAATGCACTATCAATTGAGCAACAGGAATATTTTATACAGATAAGCTACGTGTATGTATGTATTCATTTGTATGTAAGGGGGCGTGCACACCAAAGCTTTTATCGCGGCCGACATATTTTTTCAATTGTTTTCAATGGAAGCTCTGCGTTTTTCAAAAAAAGCCAGCAGCTAGCGTTTTTCCACGCTGAAAACCAGCGCTCTGCGTTTTTTTCCGCGCTAAGCGCTGAGAGTTGAAAAATATTTAACTTTGGGTGAGAAACTCAGCTCATCAGTTCTCACATGGCCATCCAATCACAGTGGAGGAGGGGCGGGACAAATATCACAACAACCAACCGGCACATCGTACAAGGACTGATAAACAAAGAAGAGGTATCACAGCAACCAAAGAACTCAGCTGAGTAACCAACTAGCATTTGGCATCCTCCGAGCGTTTTCAGCCGCATTTAAAAGCTTTGGTGTGCACACCCCCTTACTCTTTTAGAGTTAGAAGATCCTAAACTATGTTATCGGTAAGACTCTGTTACCAGTAAGGTATCAACCAGCTCGTCATCATGTCTGCCTTTCTCCAGTAGGGTAGAGATCTGGGATTTCAGAGTTTTGACCTCTGTGCTCAACACTTTGTTTCTGGCTTTGGAGCCCTCAAGTTTCTTCTTTATATCTGAGTGCTCTTCAAGAAGAACTTCATAGTCCATGGTGAGCTTCTGCAAAGTTACATTGCCATTAGTGTTATTTTTAGGGTTTCGGTTTGATCTTAAAATTTTCCACTATTTGAAATATATACTAAGTTATGAAATTAATTAATATTTACGACCTCCAATGTCTCCTTCCGCTCTTTCTCTATATTACGGATGTGGCTGAAGTTTCTGTCTTGTGTCTTCTGCAGACCGCCCAGTCCGATGATGTCCTCCTCCAGGCCGAGGTCCTCGAGCTGTTTCCTGTGAGACGACTGACTCAGTTGTTGCTCCAGGTCTCGCACCTTGAATGTGTTAGATGTTTAATAGTGCCATTCAAGTGGCCTTGGTTTACATTTTTAAAGACTGAAAGCTGATTGGCACAGATATAAATGAATGACAAAAATCACTGTATACAAATCAAATAAACAGAAAGTGTTATACAGACTCTATTCTGAAGGGCCAGGATCTGTTGGGAACGACCTCTCCAGCCTCCTGGATTATACAATATCTGCTGAATGTTCACTTCTTCACCCACCTCACAGCTCAATACCTGAAACAATAACAGTTTAAATGAGATCATGGTAAACAGCTGACATTATTGACAATCAGTGGCGGCTCGTGAGTGCTCATCTGAGGGGCGCAAGTGTTCGAAGTGTCATGTGTGTTGCTTGCGTTTTCAAAATATGTGTTTTTGCATCATGTACACCATGTGCATCAGGTGTTTTGTCAAAATAAGTGCCTGCTGCAGACGCGTCAAAACAGTTTGTGATAAAAGAGACGCTCACGTTCACAAAATACACGAAAGACACTTCCTTAACAGTAAACTCTGATTACGCATGAGATTATGTGAGTATCTGGCAAACACGAGTGTCTCGTTTATCATAAACCCTTTAGACGCGTCTGCAGCAGGCACTTATTTTGACATGTGATGCACACAAGATCTCTCGACGCACAGAACACATATTTCTGAAATAAGGAACCACACACATGATGGGCTACACTGTACATGTTGTGACGAACTTTGCATCGAGCACCCTCGAAAAAAGAAGTCACCAGCCGACACTGTCGACAATATTTGTACGTTGTCCACAAACCTTGTGAGCCATTTTTAATTCTTGCTTAAGAGATTGGATTTGGTTACGATACTCGGATGTTTTCAGTTGGGAGGCAGATAGCTTCTCCTGTAGCGATTTTACCACCGGACTATTCTGCATAAAAGACACATCAAAACCACAGTATTATTTACTGTCAAAGCGGTTATTTAGGTTATTTATCAGTCAAAGGGGTTCAAAATTATAAGGGCACTAACCCCACACCAAAATGCATAACTATCAGTGCATTACATAACATAATTTCAAATCAAGGGGCATCTGCAAGTGTAAATACTGTAAATAAATTGATATATTGCTATAGAGTGACATTTTAAGTGTTTTAATACATTCCATTTACATCTATGCCTTTGGCATTTATCCAAAGCAATTTCATTACAAGGTATACATTTTATCAACTACAGATGAGCATGAAATAAATAAATATTACTTCATCCACAGTCCGTGAGGCCTTCTTCTGGTTTGTCTTCTGTCCAGGATTAAGTAACAATGTGGCCTGAATCTAATAAATTAAAAAATATATATTACTACATGAATAAAGTATTGCATAATGTATATTCTTGAATGCCAGCCAACAAGGAAAATGCTGCATGTTGTCCCACTGTGCACAAAAAATATATATATTTTAAATTAAAAAGGAAATTGCTGTTTTTTTACCTCTTTCTCTAGTTCTTTGACTCTGTTGTTTGCTAATTTTATTTTTGTTTTCCCTCGTTCCATTTCGGCAGATAATTCACGATTCTTTTTGGACAGTTCCACAATTTTGGTTGCTGCAGCCTCTCCTGCCAGACCGGCGGTGCCTTCAATAAATTGAAAATGAATGTCTTGCTTTTCGATATAACCGATTGATGTTAACCACTCAACCATAACAGTTATATAGCGGTTACCTGCTAAAGCTAACCTGTCCTCTTCTCTCTTCTTCTTCAGGTGTTTAATCTCAAAGTCTTTCTCACTCAGCAGTTTATAGAGTCTGCCGTTCTCATCTCTCAGCTCCCTCAGCTGATCATGCAACTGCTCGTTTTCATTCTGCATCAACCTGAATGAAACAACAGAGACTTTTCAATATAATTGATATAGAAAGAGATAACGATCAAAAAATGCTTCTGATACTTTGGGTTTTTTTCTGATGAGCATGACGTCAGATACATACTGTACAGTACATGCAGAACGTATGCATACAGTACTATGCAAATGTTTACCAAAGTAAATGATAGATTATTTGTAGATTTATTTTGCTTTGGTATGTCAGTAAGAATATAGATTACCACGCATGCATTAAATCTGTTATAGTACCCTATTACATACATATAATACACTATATAATATGATGTTATTATATAAATTTCCCATATTTTAAATATCCATTGTACGACAAGGCTGTGCATTTACTCCGTCACCTTGCATTGAAGTGATCAATCATGCCATCATCTTCTTCTGTCAGGTTTATATTGTCCAAATCATTTAAGCTTGTATTGTCCCTGTCCACCTCCTTTCTCATCTCCAGTCTCTTTTGGACACGTTGTACTTGTTGCTCTTGCAGAGCCTGGAACTGAAGCCTCAGGTTCTCCTTTATTTGATCACTGTCACCATCCATTACTGGGTAATCAAAGACAACATAACACATCTGACTAAAACCATGTGTAAACTATTGAAGTTGTAGATAAGACAAAGCAGGCATGCTTTAAAGCAGTGTTTTCAAAATAAACATCACCATGATCAAAAAAAAAGGTATTAAAATCAACACCAGGTAATATTTCGTTAACAAACATTCAGCATACAAACTATTAAATATGTTCTGTTTGAGATCACTGACGTATACGTCAGGCAAGACTAGTTTAGAACTGAACACACTTACCGGGAGTTTTCAAAGATTCCTGTAAACCAAATTAACAAATACTAGTGTACATTTCATAAAAATATAAACAAAGGAAAGACAGAAAACTGTTATTTGTGATTTAAAAGATATGGGTTGTTACGCTGGCCGTGTTTAGACAAGCGTTTCCCGTCCATTTGTAGGCGCCATCGTCTCCATGGTAACGCGTTTCCAGGAAGTAAATGCAGAGGTGAGCGTGATCAAAGTCCCTCATAATATTGGTTGAGACCGAGAATCGCTGTACTGAACCGTGTTACTCTTATAATTGTCTTTGAAATGAGGACATTCTGAATTTTTTGGTTATCAAATAGTTGATAAAAATTGAAAGTATGAGGACCTTGCACAAAATATACTTCTGACGTTGACGTTAGAGAACAATACAGTGGAAACTATTGTGAAAGTTAGTCAGTTTACTGTCAGATAATAAAGGGATAGTTTAGCCTAAATTTTTATTTTATTATTATTTATTAACCCTCTTTGTTCTTCAGAGCCCAAATGTTAATTTTTAAGAAGTGTTGCCTCTCTTTTCAGTGAACGCGTGTGTTCCACAAGAAGATATGGCTCGTGTTTCAGTAAAGCAAACATCCCTGAAGTAGTAAATGTCTTCAGGACACTTAAAATATGACACAAACAAGTAAGTGGAGTTATTTACAATTTTTTTTTACAAGTGCACACTTAAGTAGCTGTCTTGAAAGATTATGTCCAGCAGTTTATCAATGGTGCATCACCATCTGATGTGTAACATGTTCCCCACCATTTAGCCATGGGCATGATTGATATGTCAAACCACACTGCTTGTTCAGAAGGACTATTATCTAAGTAATCTGATTTACAAGCAATGGGCCAAAATTCCAAGCCATATATGGAGTCCTTGAAGTGGAAATCCATACAGATTTGGAATGACGCAAATAGCAGAATTTCTATTTTTGGGTCAAATTCCTTAGGTCGAAGGTCACCAAACCTGTGGAGTGCTCAGGGCCCTTTAGGGACAAGATTGAGAAGCAAACAGAAACAACATAGTAGTATAAAAAAACAGAAGAATGTTTATTTGAATTGCTTCTTTTTATTCACAAATATAAACAAAGTGGTAGCTGAGATACTCAAAATATATTTACTCTAAAAAGAACATTTTGTGAATTTTATTTGAAATATGTAAGCATAAGGTGCAATATTTAGTTACACTTTCAAAACAAAAAATAACACTCTGCTCACTCATCCTCACCTCACACAAACAAAATGAAACAAATGTAAAACAGTTGGCATGAACCTTTTTTTTTTTTAAAGCAACACTAAATCTGCAAAGACCATGTACCATTAATCATTTAGAAATAGTGAGGTCCCCACATTATGTCTTGTGCACCATTTTCTTACTATACCTACCTAAAAATACATGACCAAGTCTGTGAAAACCCAGTGTAAAGTCATTTATGGTGATTTACTGTTTTGTACATAAAGTCACCCTAGATAATGTAAAAGAACATTCTGTCAACATATATAACTTCCATATCGTCCGAGTAAGGTCATGTCAAAGATTGAAATTAATGTGAATTTAATGAGTGAAATCAATTAGATTATAAGACTTTAGACTGGATTTCAAAGACAGGGTCACAAAATGTAAAGGCATTAAAGCCACACCTCTTTTTTTTTAAAACAAGGGCAAGGCATAATAACAAGGCAACAACCATAAGCCTTTTATATCCCATACTCATCCAAAAGCTTTCAAAGACAAAGCAACCATTTTATACCATCAGTTTTTAAGGACATTTAGTTAGATGAGCAGTAGTTTGGATTAATTATTTAAAATGGCTGACCTTTACTTTTCCATCACAAACAAGGTTTACATTTAAAAGTAATATTAAATAATGTTGTCCTCAAACATACCAGACAACATAAACGTGAAATCTAACCTCATATGTTTATCGTTGTTTAAATAAGAAAAACAAATCCTAAATTATTTGAGCAATAAATACAAAGAGACACCTTAATATGAGGTGGTTAATGTGTGCGTGTACATCACAGTCTTTACTTTTTTTCTAATGCCTTTTGCTCTAACGCTCTCTGGGCCTGAGCAGGCTTCAGAACGTAGTCTCTGTACATAGTGTAGATAACTCCTGCAAATAAAACACACAAAGTAATGCACTTCAAAAGCAATTTCTCTGCCCTGATGTGTATGTATTTGTTAATAGAGGCTAAATGCGATCCTGACAACATCAGATCTTACCCAAAGTCATGGCTCCCACCACAAACCCTTGAGCAGCCACACGCATGTGAATTAGGTGAACTGACATCTTCGTATCACCTCTGTTCTTCAGTTTGTACAGCCTGTATGCCACAATGCCAAAGAATCCAGCCATCCCTTCAAAGACAGCACAAGTTTCCATTACCAATTATATTGCTTTCAAGTTTAGAAAAAATACGAGCTAAACTAAAAACGTTTGTCAGTATTTAGTGTCCTTGTTAGAGGTCTGATAAAGTTTGTATGCTCCATGTCACCTATTACATTTCTATTTTCTATAATTGGTTTATACAGTAATATGCTTTTTAGGGATCAACCGAAAACATACTTTATTTGAATACATATTGTTTACATCTGAACCACACAACAAGCAATGGATAATATTGATTTAACTTTAATTATAATTATAAAAATTTATGTTATACCTGCAGGGACAAATGGATTCTCTTTCGCTTTCCTAAGCAGCTTGGATTCATTGTCATCGTAATCCACTGTGCTCATCTTGAAAAACTGGAAGACAATCAATATTATAAAATAACTAGATGTCAGAAATCTCACAATATACTAGCTATGAACAAATATTAATATATACACATCATAATTTAACACAGGACAATGTTATATATATACTTTAAAGTTTAATGACATTTCTGGCAAAAAAAAAATATTTAGACATTTTGGAAATCAGAAAAAGCTTTATAAAATATTATATAATAAAACTGACAAATGATTTAGAGTCGGCTAATTTTTTTGTTCTTTGAATCACACTTAGCAAAGTCATACGTCATGTTACATGAAGGTCAAACTATTTTATATGACGCATCTAGAAAGTGAACTCTCTAGTATATAACGATATGCGTGTTACTAATTTGTTAAAACAACCCTTTTCACAAAGAAATCAGACAATTTAAAGGTTTAATAGCGACTATTACTGTCGAGTTAGCAGCATCAGCTTGACTCCCAAAACACCGTCAGTTTGTCTACAATTACAGTCGCTGTCTATTAAACAAACACGTTTTACTGTTATATTAGTAATAAGCAAAGCAATATCATCTCCAGACATTGTTATTTATATGTAAAAAAAATTACACAATTACCTGATTCTGGTAGCTTTCCGCTAACTGGTGCGCAGCTGTATCGGTTCCTGCCGGTTTTTGCAAGAATGCGTGCTCAAGCAAGGGAACAGAGTGATGTAACACAGCCTTACGTCACAATGACGCACCTATTCAGCGATCCGGTATTACAAAATAAAGGTCTTCGTTTATTACTGCTCGAAAAAGCTGTTAAATAAAACAACTATGAAAAACATTTTATACTACCAAAAAAAATATTTTTGTCATTCAAATAAATATAACTAATAAACAAGTTTATTAATCATTCTGAAATATACAGTGTCCATTTAGTGCTGTTATCATTTTATTGTATTTTATTTTGAAGTGCAAATTGGCTCTCCAAAATGTTTCCTGCACTGTGACCTATGACTGTGACGTACTTGTCTTGATCACGTGTGAATGTACGTGATTGCGTGACAGAAAAAAAAAGAAAAAAAAACGTGATTGCGTGCCATGACTGAGAAGGAAATGTACTATACAGTGTCTGCACCTGACTCGTAAACAATGACAGAGAGTAATTTAAATCAATCTTTCCCTCTCTCTCTCTCTCTCACACACACACACACACACACACACACACACACACACACACACACACACACACACGCACCCAAATCCCGGTGCACGTACGCGTTTACACATGTATTTTATACCCCGCTAACACCCAAGCTTAGTTTATTTTTATTTGAACATACTTATTTGGGGTCAATTAAGGTTACAGAAAATTAGGATTTTTAAGCATGTACAACGTTTGAACAATTTATTTGGATTAATTACTGTATGTGATGAAGCACAGTATGTGAGAAGAAATTATCATTTTTTTTAGTCATGCACTTAATTTGCATGGGGCACGCAGCCTACCTTAATGGGGCTAGTAATATTATCTAAATTCAAAATCAAAAATATTTAACCACTAAGTAAGATATTTTTTGAGTATTAAAATACTCCTTAATAACAACTTGCAAGATGTACTTTCTACTTATTTTAAAGAGTCTAGACTGCTAATGTGATTTCTGCAGTAATTTGGACCCAATCCTGCAGTTATTTAATGATTAAAAAGTTTCCCATTTGATTCTCAGCCTTAATGAACTCCCCAAAGTGTCAGTAAAAGACTTTAAACCTGTTAAATAGAGTTTACTCAGAGAATCCAAACTGGACAAACGCCACCAAACAGATTTTTTTATTATTTTAAAATTAATATAATAAGTAATATATTCCACAATAAACTGTAACACTTAGATTTGTCGCTAGATGGCGTTTAAACAGCT
Source organism: Paramisgurnus dabryanus (assembly GCF_030506205.2). NCBI lineage: Eukaryota > Metazoa > Chordata > Actinopteri > Cypriniformes > Cobitidae > Paramisgurnus > Paramisgurnus dabryanus. Next base: position 15,222,013 of record NC_133342.1, on the reverse strand, counting down.
TCAGGCTATTAAAGGAAAAAACGAAACATATTGTGTAACATGTGCGATTAAATTATCACTCAGACGCAGTGATACATTTAATACAATGCATTAATACAATTTGGCTAAATATCCACATATTTCTATAATTAAATGGCATTTAGCCAAATATGTAGAAATGCAAACTCATGATGATATTGAAAAGCAGAGACAGTCACGTGCGATCTGGTTAGTTTAGTTCATATTGCTTTTCACAACGTACTATACTTACTTTATTTTAAAGGTCAGTGTTAAAGGACAATGATAAAAGACTAATGTAAAAGCTGATGCATCAGGAAAAGTACAGGAAAATGTTTTTAATGAAATATTTTAGCTCTTCTGTTCTATCTTGATTGTGTTGCTTTGACTTCTTCATGTCTTTTGAATTTCTAAAAAAAATAGTGAACTATTTTTCAAGTTTTAAAATGTTATTATGGGGGCTTATGTTGAATATTTAAAAACTTTTATAAAATATAAGCAGTTGGTTGATGGTGAGAGGGGTGAAAGAGTGGTGTTTGCAGTACTAGTCCAGGCATGTAAGTCGAGACTGACACCTGGTGGACTCTTTTATTATCTGAATGTGCAATAAAATACAGGCGTGTCACACCTTACAGGCAAACCTGCTCTGCACACTTCTCTTAACAGAATTTTTGTCAAATTGTTGTATGTCTGTTTTTCTTTAGCTACATCAATCACAACAATTTCTGATGAACCCAACACCAGAAAGGAGTTATTACAATGTAAGACACTTTGAAAAGATAAAAACTTATGTCCACTACATGGAGAAAAATATTAACACACATAGCTCAAATGAATTAAATCATTCTACACTGTTAACCCTAAGTATGAAACTTGCATAAATATTATAAAATAGTGGTTAAATTCTGTATAAAAAGCTGAAAGAATATTAGGTCTTCCATTCGTATATTTTTAAACCAAAAATGAAAGTGAAGCTGCGTCATCACACACAATAGATCAACCAGAGATTCTAAATAACACTGTTATATTTAGAGCAAAACATATTACAGTCTGAAAAGATTAAATACATTTTGAAAATGAGTTATGTAATATTTAATGACTGTGAGATGCATGAAAATATCTTTTATCTAAGTTTTATCTTTTATCATGCCAGCTTTAATATAATGTTTGTCACCAAAATAACATGCCACACATTATTTAAAACCAGCAGTGAGAAAGAACGAGAAGTAAAAATGATTGACAGAAAGAAAGTAAATCAAGTCAGTAAATACACTGTGGAGGAAACAGTCATTTAAAGTGCACCTATTTCATTGCTAAAAAAGATTTCATGTGTTTTTTGGCCGTTCACACATTCTAAATGTGATCGGATTTGGACTGACTAGATACTCACAATTTTAATCAGCTTCTACTTAAGTTAAATTAGAGGTTTACTTGAAGTAGCATGTTGCATACCGAAATTAGGTAGTCTTATAGTTTGATCATTAAATACAATCAGTTGTAAAGCAGGATTAAACCTTGTATGTGGGCCATTCACATTCCTGTTTTTAGAGATTAAAAGCTTAAAGTGCAACTTGCAGGTTCCATTTTCTGTGAGATAAATATATAACCTTGTATGAAAGTACCATATGAAAATTAAATGCGAAAGCAAAAAAACATTTACAATACTCTAAGCGCATAAATTTAGTAAAAAAGGTGAAATTTCTAAGACCGCTCTCAAATTCCCTGTTTTTTTTAACAACGCGTCATATTACGTAGTCAGAGGCGTTCGTCTGACAGGCTCTATTGGCTCAGTGCTACGGTTGTATTAAGCAAAAGCAGTCGCAAATTGATGTGATTCTTCGTAGTTTCAATTTAGCATCGTCATGGTTAATAATTGTGTTAGTGGAGGTTTTACAAACTCCAGCCTGTCAGGACAATGAGTCTACAGGTTTCTTTTGAAGAATAAAGACCGCGCTATCTTCCGTGTCTGGGTGTGTTTAGCGCAGCACGAGGAAAGAGACGAGAGACGCGACTTCACTTCAGCATGTGCTTCAGAAAAACGCGGTGGTGTATAGCGTTCACATTTGATCGGAGGATTATCATCCCGGCAATATGATGGAGTTAAACATTGGATGCCGAAGCAAGAACCACGTGAGGCCTGTGTTTTTGCCACCGCGAGGAAACATGAATCGATCACGGTCCGTCTGAGATGCAGCTCGAAGATAACGTGAACTATGCACAGTAAGTCTTGTTTTTTTAACATTTGCTAACTACCAAATCATTTAACAATGATTTCATTCAAGTTTCTTATAAATAAGGAAATCAACTAACTGATAACCTTAGTTTGCAAATAGTATAACCATCAAATCGAGTTACATCTTTGTTTGCATAGCTAATTCGTAATTCGTTTTTTGTCATGTGGTGTGTTCATGTATGTAACCAAGAAGTGACATGCTGTTATACAATTATATAAAGGTGAATCTGTTTTAATTCTAGTTGTCCAGCTACAGATTAAGATGCTTAGTATGATTAATCATCCTCTGTTGTCATGGATGAACCTGGTGATGTGTTATGGAGGAGGAAAAAACAAAAAAGACTCATCTGATGAGAAACCACTGCAAGAATCTCATCCTGTTCACACAAGTAAGACTTATTCATGTCTATCAAAATCAAAAATAATGTTTTTTCTTTTTATTCAGGGCTGTTGGCAAGTTCATTGTTTGCTAAAGCCAGCTGATGTCTGTTGTACCATAACCTGTATTTTTTGTTTTATATGCTATGGTATAGTAAATTTCTGCTTTTTATATACATCTCTTAGGTCTGTGCAGCATGCATGTATCAGCATTTTTTGTGACCAGTGACTTCTCTTCTGAGGGGCGTGAATTCCAAATATGTGTTTGTTGTGACGTGTGTGAACCATGTGCATCATGCCTCTTGTCACAATACGTGCCTGCTGCACACGCGTTGAAAAGGTTTATGATAAAAGAAGCACTCATGTTCACAAAATACTCGCAAGACACTAACTTGACACTAAACTGTGATTACACAGGAGATTAAGTGAGTATCAGGCAAACGTGAGCGTATCTTTTATCATAAACCCTTTACATGCGTGTGCAGCAGATTTTGACATCACGTGTGATGCACATAAGTTTACATGACGAGCTGAACACATATTTTGAAATGACAAGCAACACACATGACGAGCTCAATGCATGTGACCAGCTTCGCAACGTGTGCCCTCGAAAAAAAGTCACCGGCCGACACTGACCCAGATCATCAAGATGTTAAAGCTGTTTGGGCTTCAGAGCATCTTGTCAGCACCTTCTTCCACCATGTACACAATTTCTACCATCGTGAAGGCGTGGCAGAATGAGAGATTTGCAGTAAGCGGTTGTTTTTTGTTAAAAGATTGTAAATGTTTGAACAATAGCATTGTATATCGCTTTCAAAAAATAATATAAAACTGACTCATCACCAAAACCATCAAAACCACTTTGACTATAATTTTTTTATCAGAACTGTATTACTTTGGTGTACACTGTTAACAGGGACAAATAAATTTAATCTATTTAAATATTCTGTTCTGGAATACTCCAGGTCACCACAGGCTCTACGAGAATGCAGCACTGTCCTGTCTTCCACTACACCTGCTCCCCTCTCCAGAGCCATCCAGAGGATCAACAAGGATGAAGCTGTTGGGATCTATTAATCACAGCATTCACAATTTAACACATTATTATAAGACCCGCACATATGATGGAAAGATACTGAATTTTTTTTAAATGTTTTTAAATGGGTCAGATTGTATATCTTTCTTTCGGTGCTACATAAATAAAACTAAATCGAATTACAAATGCAGATCTACTTTGTATATATCTGATCTAAACTTCATAAACCAGTTTTTATACGGTAAGACAATTTGTGATTATTGTTTATTGATTGTCACAAAATGGGGCTATTCAAACCATTTATAAAGTCCTCCTTCCTCTGGAACCTGTCCTCGAATGGCTGACACATGCAGGTAAGGGCGCCTGCACAGAGTTCCTTAGACGCCCATCGGATAACTTGCCTATGCTGTATTTAGTGGTATTGTCTGGAGATGGGAAAACTATTAATATTGTTAATTTGAATATTGACTAGTGCCAGCAAAAATTGTGACTTAGTCATGACCTATAGGCAACTTGTAATGAAAACAAATTCATTAAGATTGTTTTAAAACAAATTTATTAAGATTGTTTTAACATTCAAATCTTTAGTTTACTGTTCATTTATACATGCATATTAAATAAATTACTAATAAATAATCTCTGCCATAAACATACTCATTTCTACTGGCCTGGCCTGTAGCACATATGGGTTCAGACAGCTCACCTCTCCTGCGGTGATGAGCAACATCTGTATCACGTAACGTAAGTGTGGATGGATATTAACATTTACATTTAGTCATATAAGTTATTAACATAATTTATAAGCATTAAAAAGACGTAAAGTATCAATACTATCTTTGCTATTGCATGATATATGATAATAATCTGTACAATCTTGTGATCTGAGCACAGTATTACATCTCGCCAGATCACTGATCTCACCCAGACATCTGTCCTTTTCTCCTCACATAACACTTCAATTTGTCTCCTCTGATCATTCTGTTTAATCCTGACCAGTCCCTGCACTCTTGGCTGCATAGCAAACTCATAATTGTATGGCTGTAGTTCGCCATACGAGTATGAATAAACATTTACTCGTTCCTCAGCGTCCGAAGAACTGTCATTGCGATCCATCTTGCGCCTCTCGTGATGTCACTTCCGGTTTGGCGGTTTTTAGAGGCGGGTCTAAAATTTTCTTACAAAAATGACCCCAGAAGCCTAATTAGTGCATTTTGAAAAATATATTTTTTTTTATCTATTTCCTACAGTATTTTTCTGTACTTTGAGTGAATGGGTGGTTTAACTTACAAGTTGCTCTTTAAACAAGAATCTCTAGTTTTCATTCTTCCTGTTATGTCACTTTTTTAATACTCAAGTAAAATTTAAATGTGGTACTTTTTTACTTTTACTCAAGTATGATTCTGGCCAGATACTTTTACTTATAATTGAGTAAAATTTACACTCAGTACTTGTACTTTCACTTGAGTAAAATTTTTGAGTAGCCGACTTTTTACACCTCTTTCTGTTTTCTGTCTGAGAGAAAATCTCCCTTTGGGGTGAACTTTGCATCTTTGTGCTCAAATAGCAACATGCCCTACTTAATAAAGTTGAAAATGTTAAGAAAACACCTTTAAGCTCCTCTGAGTTTGCTTTGACATATTTACTCCTTCATATTTAAGTCTCAAGTAACTATTTCACAGAAATCTTTTTGTCTTAGGAAAGTTTCTTTCTTCATATGGTTAATACTTTAAATTTAGTCAAACTACTCTGGCAGTTATACAGAAAGTAAAGAAATTGCTTCTTAGCGCATACCACCTTTTTTGTTTAATTTACTCTTGCATACTAAAGCAAAGGAGCTCTTGAATCTCGTACATTTCCGGAAATATAAACAGCTTATGCAGAAGAAATATGAAGAGGAGGATGTGGATTTATTTCCTATACTAGATGTTTTCCTGCTCCTCCCAAATGGAGTGTGAAGCAAATTTCCTCTGTTGTGGTGATAACATAAGAGCTCACTTTTAAACATTGCTCTACTGCGTCATTGTTTTTGAGTCAAAAGCTCAAGATGTGTTTCTGCATACTAAAATTTTCCACATTCAGAGATTGACTGTTTACAGGCGTTTCTCGGAGATCCTTACAGGGAGTTTCCTTAATATTAGCCTATGGAAATATCTAGCCTCATAATGCCATTCTTGTGTGGAAGGACATTCTTAAGAGAAAAGGAAATAGTTTTGCTTTATTAACAACAATCTCTTAAAACCTGTGGACTCGTTTTAAATCATGGATGCCTATTATGAGGATTACTACAATGCAGAGGAAGTTGAGGAATATGAACCTTGCAAGAAAACCCATATCAAGGACTTCAGCAATGTTTTTCTGCCTATATTCTACTCCATCACCTGCATACTGAGCTTAACTGCCAATTTAACCCTTTTAATGACTTTCATAAGATATAAGACTCTAAGGAAAATGTTTCCCGTGAACATGGTCATCTCGGATACTCTTTTTACATTGACACTTCCCTTCTGGGCAGTGTATGCTGGCTATGAATGGATCTTTGGTTATTATAGCTGCAAAGCAATCACATTGGGTTATATGGCCAGTTTGTATAGCAGCAATCTTTTTGTTGCTTGCCTGGGCTTGGAGAGATTTTTAGACATCGTTTGCGTCTCGTCAACCAACAGGATATTCAGAAGTCCAAAGAGGAACACAGTCATGTGCATTTTGGTGTGGTTTCTCTCCATTTTGGCTGCAGGAAGTCACGCTCATTTTGTTGAGACTCAAGAGCTTAATAAGCAGAACCTCTGCACTTATCACTTCAGAGATGAGCTTGGCTGGAAAATCTACATACGATTTCAAATGAACATTCTTGGCTTTGTCGTGCCATTCCTATTGCTGCTGTTTTGTTCTATCAGACTTCCGTTTGTTGCGAGCAAGAGGACAACATTCCAAAGATTTATGCCTTCAAGATGTGAGACTGGATTCACGGTCATGTTTTTTTTCCTCTGGTGCCCCTACAGCATTGTCATATTTTTGCATGCTTTGCAAGACCTTCACATATTTCAGGCATGTAACATTAACATACACTTCGATGTTGCTGTTCACGTGACGGAATGCATTGCTTTTATGCACGTTGTTGTAAATCCTCTCTTGTATATTTTTTTTAACAAAAAAATCAAGAGACGGCTGCAAGGTGCCTGCAAAACTACAGGGGAGAATTTGCTAGAAGAATCCAACAGTTCATCAGTTGTGTCAGGCCTGAATGGAAATTTTGAGCTGGGGTCAGTTCAGAGATTTTCGGTTAATGACCGAAACAGCTCTAGCGTTGAACGGCCCGGAAATTTCATACCTTTATAAGTACTTTACTTTTGTTATTTTTCCATGAATTTATTATACCACCATATCTGTTGCTAAATTTGCATATCTTTTTCATGTTATAGTTTGCATAAATAATATATACTTTTAAAATATATTTTATCAGGCACATACTTCGTTGTAACTTTTGTATGTGTTTTTATTTGTATGCTACTATATAAGCTTTTCAAATATATTTGGGTGTGCCCATGCATTCATATAAATCGTGTGACTTTTGTGCTTGTAGTTGTGTTGTTTATTTTAAGAAAAAATAGTATTTATTTTATTTTAAAATGATTTATCAGATTTTTTGTAAATAATGGTGTATTTGTTAATATTAGTATAAAGATTATAGTTTTTCATAATTAATTAATGTTTGTTAATGTAAATTTTGTCAATACATTTGTTCCACATGGTGCATCAACTAATGTTACCAGACACAACTTTTGATTTTAAAAAGTTTTAAATTTGTTTTATTAAATATGTTTAAATTAATAAATGATGTAGAATTATTATTTATTGTTAGTTCATGTTAGCTAATGCATTAACTAATGTTAACAAATACAACCTTATTGTAAAGTAAACTAATATTACTAATACTAAATATTTACGTTTGCTAATATAAATATTTTTTTAAATAAATAACACAACTACACGTTTTATCAAATGTTTTAATGTAATTTTAATATAATGTTAACGTTTGGTTGTGACTGCAATTTATGTTATTTTACAAAAGTCACATAATTTAATATACTTGTAAAAATATGTAAAAATGTGCTCTTACTTAAAAAAGCTATATAAACAATACAAAAACAATATAAACGTATACCTAATTGCAAATACATTTATCAAAGCACATTGAAAGTGAAAGTGTGCATACATGTATCACAATGGTGACAAATATTAGAGATATCACATAACACAAAGTTCTGTGTCAAAATAAAACATTGATAAGCATTTAGCAAAATATGTTCCATCTTGTTTTTTTTATAATCTTTTAATATTAGTTTTAAATGAAACTGAAATACAGTTTGTTTCTAAATTAACAATCTTTTCTGGCCAGAAGATGGCAGCATAACTTCTGACCTTGTTATATTTTGTCAGATAATACTGCACAATTTATATTTCAGATCAGTGGTGTTGTGATTGTGACTTGCCAAATTGCAGTAGGAGTAAACCAAACAAACCCACATACACCCATTTCAACACAACCAGGCCTGTTTTATGCTTTAAAGGCGCAGCAGAAGCATTCTTTAGATTCACTGATACAAATGATTTAATGTCCTGTGACATACTACTCAATGTAATCAATGTCTTCAATAAACATTTAAAACCAAAACCAATACCAAACATTTTAATTGCTCTTTAAATATCCTGTTTATTTCATGTGTTTACTGTGTTTGCCTCTGCACCACTAACGTGGTAAATGCCGAAAATGACCTTATTCTTGATAAAACAACAAAAATGGAACTACAAGATATATGTTTTAATAAAACTGCCTGGTAAGACTGCTAAATCCTATTTGTGGTCATTAAAAAGCTATTTTTGTCAGCCCTACAAAAAATGACCTATGCAAGATTGCATTGTGTTAGTGCTTAAAGGAGGCTTTATTGTACACCTCAAATGGGAATAAATGCCATGCAAGGGATAGTTCACCTTAAAATAATTTTTTTTTATAAATCATCATTTTCTCATCCTCATGTTGTTCAAAACCTGTATGAATTTCTTTTTTCTGATGAACAAAAAAGAAGATATTTTGAGAAATGATGGTAAACACACAGCATATAGTGACCATTGACTTCCATAGTAAGAAAAAAATATTTTGGAAGTATTGTGATAAATGATGAAGAAAATATTTTGATAAATGATGGTAAAAGCACACAGTTGACGGTACCCATTAAATTCCATCATATTTTTTTATTCCTACTATGGAAGTCAATGGTCACTATTTGTTGTGTGTTTACCATCATTTCTCAAAATATCTTCTTTTGTGTTCATCAGAAAAAACAAATACATACAGGTTTAGAACAACATGAGGATGAGTAAATGATGACAAAATTTTAATTTTAAGGTGAAGTATCCCTTTAAAATAAGGAACTGTAATTTGCACCACAGTCTGTTCAAAATAAATAAAAAGTAACATCTGGGTTTTGTTGCTTTTCTCATTGTACAAACTAGTACAGAACCATTACCCCCAAACCAAGCTCTTTACTGAACCTTGAACTTTGCGTACCGCTACACCCCTATTTATTTCAAGATATAGTTAGTTTGTTCAGGCATCAAGATGTCATAGTGGAGCGTCTGTTATCATGGTTTAAAGGTCAGCTGAGACGTATTCACTGTCACACTAACTACAAAGATGCAAATATTGACATGGCTAAAATTGCACAAAACATTCAAGTTAATAAGTGGTGAAAACTCTGTTACTCTGACAGACCTCAATTTCAGACCATCAGATGTGAAGCTCAGATATGTTAAATATGGTGAAAATTAAAGTTATGTCTGACTCTGTACCGATCAATAATTTTGTAATAACTTTGTTGAAATGAAATCCATAAAACTACGGTTCCCTGACTTTTTTTTTAAATTTATGTACATTTTATTCTAACATTTTTTTTTTTAATTACAAAATACAAAATCTACCTTGAATGGCCATTACATTCAAATTGACCATAAATAATGCAATGTATCTCTCAGTGCTTTTTCCGCCGTTGAAGATGCATGGGACTGTTGCTTAAAATCAAATTTGTTTTATTTTATTAAAAAAATCGACAGAGTATTAATCTACTTCAAATCTGTACTTAGTTACAATAGCAGGTTGATGAACTAATAAATTTTCACATTCATTGAAATTTCAGTTTCACGTCAAATTGTTTATTCTTTGTCCTAACTTAACAGAAGGTAAACAGTCTATAGTCTATGTCTACTGTATCATTTCATTTGTGTTCTTGTAAACATTACAAAATGCCATGACAAAGTTAATTGTGTACGTTGCATTATTTCATAACATTGTTCGTTATAATGTCACTATACATGATTATTGCTATTTATCATAATAGTTTGCAAATTGTGCATGTTTACACTATTTACAACCTCTAGGCTTATTTTTTGTCCTGATTATTATGTGACATATTGACAACTGTTGTCATGATAATCGCATGACATACTACAAGCAAGCGCAACAACATACAACATAGACCGCAAACAAGTTTACAAATAAGAGATTTACTTACTAGTCCATCAACAAGATCGCCAGATCAGCATCCCATCCAGTGCGGTCTATTACCTCACGCCAACGAGTAAAAACCGGACCGAGTGGGACTCTTGTCCGGTTCCTAACACGGTTAGATTCTCTTTTCCTTTTCCTACTCCCTTCCAAACGCGCTTTGGTAACTTTTAAATTGTTTACCATCACGTCTCAAATTCGCGCGAGCAGTTGATGTTATAGGCTTGATCAACTTCATGCAGCGCTGCAAGAACCGACAGCCGGATGATGTCAAAGTGCCGTCTTGGATCATTCTCACGGTACTTTGACGTCATCCGGCGGTCCGTTCTTGCAGCGCCACACGAAGTCGAACAAGCCTAACGTGTGTGAAGTCGTTGCTGTAAAGCAAGTCGTGATTCTCGCGAGATTTTTCAGGGGCGGTTCTCTCAAGCTTGCATTGCTGGTTTTGCTAGCGCGTCCTCCCCGAGCTTCAACAGGAGGATGATTCGCCCTACTATGACTTTGTTTACCACCGAAATAACTTTGAAGCTGTTATATTAAGGTAAAATAACTGCATAGTGTGTCTTTAAACTGTAAAAATGCAGCAAGTATGGCTTCTGTGGTAGTCAAGGCCTGTTAACTGGATGGAAATCTCCCCTTAAAGGGATAGTTCGGCCAAAAATGATATTAAACCCATGATTTACTCACCCCCAAGCCGTCCGATATGCATATGTCCATCATTTTTCAAACTAACACATTTTCAGTTATTTTAGAAAATGTTTTAGATCTTTCAGTTAATCAAATGTAAAGTTATGGGGTCCACGACTTTCAAGTCCAAAAAATGTTCATCCATCATTCACAAAAGAACCCATCCTTCATGGCTCCACAATGATAAACAAAAGCCTTCTGAGGGTAATCCGCACAGTTTTGTTGTAGAAATATCCATATTTAAAACTTTATAAATGAAAATAGCTAGCTTCCAGTATTGACGTCATCTTAGACTCCTCTGTATTCAGAAGAGAGAATCAGCGTAGTGTACGCACTTTTCTAAGTAACGTATGACAAATTTGGAGGGCACAGAGCAGCAGCACAGAATCCTCCGTCAACTGCCTACGCTCTCATCTTGAATATGGATGCAACCAAGATGGCGGCGTTACCAGAAGCTAGCTAGTACCAGAAGTTTTAAATATGAATATTTCTACAACACCACCACGCAGATTATCCTCAGAAGGCCTTTGTTTATCATCGTGGAGCCATTTGGAATTATTTTATGAAGGATGGATGCAAATTTTTTGGACTTAAAGGATGTGGAGCCCATAACTTTATATTTGATTAACTGTAAGATCTAAAACATTTTCTAAAATAACTGAAAATGTGTTCATCTGAAAAATGATGGACATACTGTATGCATCTCGAACGGCTTGGGGTGTGTAAATCATGGGTTTAATATCATTTTTGAATTAGTGCAACTTAATGCAGCAGTAAAGTTATGTAAAGTGTCTAGTGCAGGGTAAGGTTGAATAGTGCAAAATTCATTAGTCTGTTAGTCTTTGCGTGACTGCCTTCGCCCATGTGAATACGTGAGCTCATTCCTGATGGCAGTGGCTTTTGGTCTGCACCGCAAAACATACGTGTGTTATATGGCAGGAAGGTGGGGGGTCCCAATAATGAAGTTTTTATTATCTGTTAAAGGGCTTTCTCGTATAAGACAGAGCAGCCCCCACACCAGACAGTGATGAAGTTGGCCAATACACATCTTTAAAAGTTTACAAGAGCTGGGATTTCCATCCCAGCTCTCTTAAGTTAGGTCCACACCAATAGATTTTTAAAATCTTATCAGCTTTTCAATATTATGAGAGACCACAAACATGATGAAAAATCAACGATTTAGCCCTTTTGTTTCTATAGTGTGTGGAGTGCCACTATGTGGTAATGACAGCAGACCACGCACTATCAGATTAACTTCACAAACAATGCGAGTCTCCAATGAGAACACAGGAAATCTTCCGGAGGTCTATCGTGGCCAAAATGTGACTTCACAGTAAACAAACATGGCGATCAACGGGCATAAAGAAATGGCATTAATACAATGGCTTGTTTTTTTACATCCCTGATGTCCATCTCACTTTGGACTGTGCCTGCTGCGCAAAGACTGTAGTTGTTATGGTTTCGTCTTTAATCAGCTCGCTTTGGTTGGGTATCGTTTCATTGCAAGGTCAAAAAACACTGTAATTTTCTCCAAATATAAATTAAATAGTACCCCATATCTCAGAGATCCCCAAACAATTTGTGTAAAGCCATTCAAAGATTCAGTCTGCCTAAACCCCACTTTTGGTAGCCTGCTCTGATCTGATTGGTCAACTGACACAGTTGTGATTGTTTTTTCTGCACAGCAAACAATAGTGCAACATAATAAATAATAGTAATAAAAATTATGACAGACACTATTTTTTACAAAATAAACACATAACGTAATAATCATACGTATAGGTTGTGGTAAGGAGACGAATGTTGGTCCAAATAAAGTGGGTACTGAACCATCTTTCATGGCCAAACGTTTAGCAAATTCCACCTTGAAAAAGTAATTTCAACCACGAAGATGATTGGGACATTATATATTGTCGAAAGAGGGAAAAATCTGCACAAATTTAGCTCGATTATCTTTTGGTGTGTACTGGGCTTTAAGTCTTCTTAAGAATTGTAGGAGGAGGTGTTTACGGACCATGAAACGCTGATTAATGTATGTGTCTAATTTAATGCCGTGTGCTATTACCACATCCTTATCACTAATATTATATTATTATATTATAATTTAGTGAGATATTATTTACTGTCGAATGATAGTCCCTCCAAAAATGTACACATTAAAATCGGATGCAAATGTTTGGCACATGTAAACACATGCATATATTTTTAAATGAAATAATGCACGTAAATGCAGCTATTGAAAGCCATTTGTTGAGGGCTGGTCATTTGGCAATTGGCAATGCACCAAGGTATCCTTTATTGCAACACCAAAACCATGTCTAACATTTGCAATGAGATTTATTTCTTATCTCAGTGATAAGAATAAGCTTGATTCATTCCCTTCTTGAGTGAAAATCACTACATTGAATTACACTCAATTTTTTAGCTGCAGTCATTGAACATTAGACAGACTATGCAGACTATTTTATGTAAATCCTTATTATTACAGTTCTTTAAAATTGCTTACACACCTGCTTAAATTGCTCAGATACTTGAGGCTTACTAAATATGCAATGTGCAAGTGCTTTACATTTGTCATATAAGTGTGCATGTAGTTTAGCATGTTTAATTGATTAATTGTTTCAGTGTTGTGTGAAGAGTTATTATGCAAAAACACGTTTTTTAAAATATGTATAATAGAAATAGCATTGAATTTTTGGCAAGAGATGTTTGATGTTTTGCATGTATGTTTTATGGTTTGGTGTGTAGAGTTTCAAAAACTGTGTGTTAGCATTAAAAAAGCACAGGTTTATGGAGACCTTAAACTTGCCATGAACTTAAAATCTAAAAAGGTAACTTTTATACTTTTCACAGTCTTTTCTTTCGTAAATATATATTTTTTAATGCCTCTGCAATCACAAACACATTTACCTCATTACTGAGTCATATCCTAGCTCTGCATTAGAAGTCTTGTGATGTGGGGTGGGACTTAAGTTGCCTAGAAATAGGAATTAGGTGCCGAAAGCAGCCACAAGAATCCCAAAAGAGGAACATGGGTTACCTCTTTCAAATCCTGCTCGCTCTGTTCATTTCTATCATCGGCGGCCTTTACCTGCTGGGGGCTTTTCGTCGCAGACGGCCCGGAGAACCGCCTTTAGACAAAGGCCCATTTCCCTGGCTTGGCCATGTGCTGGAATTCAGGAGAGACACAGTAAAATTCCTACAGAGAATGAAAGAAAAGCATGGTGATATATTCACGGTGCAGCTTGGAGGCTTTTATTTTACTTTCATCACAGATCCACTTTCCTTTGGCTCAGTGATCAAAGAGGCAAGAGCAAAGCTGGACTTTTCTAAGTTTTCACATGTTCTGGTTAGAAGAGTATTTGGTTATCATTCAATGACAGATGAACACAAGGCTAACCAGGCTATAAGCAACAAACATCTTATGGGAGATGGCCTGGTTGTCATGACTGAAGCTATGATGAAAAATCTCCAGAATTTGATGCTCCACAGTGTCGGATCTGGAGATGAAAAGGCATGGCAAGAAACAGGACTCTTTGCTTACAGCTACAACATTGTCTTTCGTGCTGGCTATCTTGCTCTGTTTGGTAATGAGTCACCCAAAGGAGCAGGATCTTTAGAAAAAGCTAAGGAAATTGACCGGGAACAATCGGACAAACTTTTTTGGGAGTTCAGAAAATATGACCGTCTCTTTCCCAGGCTGACTTACGGTGTCCTGGGACCGAGTGAAAAGATGGAGGCAGAGCGTTTAAAGAAATGGTTTTGGAACATGCTTTCAGTGCAGAAGATTTTGAGCACCAAAGACAATATCAGCGGCTGGGTACAAGACCAACTGCAAATCAGGGCTGAAAACGGCATGTCTGAGTCCATGCGTGATCGATTCATGTTTGTGCTTCTGTGGGCATCTCAGGGAAACACAGGCTCGGCCACCTTCTGGCTGCTTTTGTATCTGATGAAGCACCCTGATGCTATGAAAAATGTCAAGAAAGAAGTCGAGGAGGTTTTGCGAGAAACTGGGCAAGAGGTGAAGCACGGTGGACCATTGATTGACCTGACCAGAGATATGCTCCTCAAAACTCCCATCCTAGACAGTGCAGTAGAAGAGACTCTCCGTCTAACAGCTGCCTCTATCCTTATAAGAGGCGTTCAGGAGGATACGACCATCAACATGGCCAATGGACAACAATACATTGTCCGTGAGGGTGATAGAGTAGCAATGTTTCCCTACACTGTCATTCACATTGATCCAGAGATTCATCCAGATCCCCACACCTTCAAATACGACCGTTTTCTCACAGCAGATGGAAACAAAAAAACTGAATTCTACAAGGGCGGAAAGAAACTCAAGTACTACAACATGCCCTGGGGTGCAGGAAACAGCATGTGTCCGGGGAGATTCTTTGCCACAAATGAGCTCAAGCAGTTTGTTTTTCTCATGTTGACATACTTTGACTTCGAGCTGAAAAACCCAGATGAAGAAATTCCAGGTATTGATATCAGAAGGTGGGGTTTTGGCTCCATGCAACCAACTAAAGAAGTTCAGTTTAGATACAGACTCAGATTTTAAAACATCTTTTAAGCATGATGTCAGATCCTGACAAGAACTCAGCTTGGGTGCCCTGGGCAACGAGGACATCTAAACAGAAATCTCCACACCACAAAAAATATTCTCAGGAATCAGAACCTTCTATACATTACAGTGGACATCCCACAGAGACACATTTGGTTTTTCAAACATCACACCACACCTTCATGCCTACTTGCTGCTATATGCCCCCCACCTTCTTCCTCTAAACTCAGAGTTCCCCAAAACTCACCCATAAACTGTATTTGAAATGCTAGATTATACTGTACATGCACAAAGAATCTGAATTTGGTTTGTTTGATATCATTTGAAATGTCTCAGTGCAAGTGGTACAATGGTCTCACTCATACTGTATTACAACAGAATTCAATGTTAAAATGTAACAATAAATTAAACAAACTTCACTCAATGTTGAAACACACCTCTTACCTTAGACATGTAAACCAATCTCCCACTGTATGATTAAGGTGCAGCCCCTTGATTGCAAAACCCAATCACTACCATATTCCTATCATTATTACAATGCTCTGTTCTCTCTGGATATTTAAGGAAAGTCTTTAGACACAGCATCAAGTATTTTTATTTTACTTGAGAAATCTTCAGCCAGATCTCCTACACCAAAGATTTCCAACACGTTGATAGCGATCGACTGGTCGATCTTTAAAGCTTCACCCATAGATCCCGCAAGTAAGAGAAAAAACGTAGGTCAAGAAAACAAATCAATGCTTACCCCATTGGCAGATTTTTTTGCTTGTTTTATGCACAAAATTACTTAAATTTGATATGTTTGGTCTAAAAACTAGACATATTTTCTTGGGTTGTTTTGCTCATCAAGAAGAGGCATCTTAATTTAAGAATTTTTAGATATTTTTACTGAAAACAAGACAAAAATACAATTTATTTTTTTGAAAATCATGTTTTGCAGTGTAACACAAAATATCTGCCTATGGGGTGAGAAAAAAATCTTAAAAAAAAGTTTACTTTTTTCTTAAACACTTAAATTCAAGCTAAATTTTCTCACCCCAATGGCAGATATTTTGTGTTACACTGCAAAAAAATTATTTAAGAAAAAAAATATTTTTGTCTTGTTTTCAGTAAAAATATCTATAAATTCTTAAATTAAGATGCTCTTTCTTGATGAGCAAAACAACCCAAGAAAAAAAGTTGAGTTTTTAGACCAAAAATATCTAATTTAAGTGATTTTGTGCTAAAACAAGCAAAAAAATCTGCCAATGGGGTGAGCAAAAAAATCTTACATTTTACTTAAACTTAATATTTTTGTCTAAAAACTAAACTTATTTTCTTGGGTCACTTTGCTCATCGAGAAAATACATCTTGATTTAAGAATTTGTAGACATTTCAACTGAAAACAAGACACAAATACTAAGCAAGAAAGTAATTTTGTGCAGTGCTTTGTATTTTAATTTTAAAGAATTTAAAACCACTTATTTATAGATGGGGTTTAACAAACGTCAAGCATCCCAGATGTCCCCAAAGGAAAATGTTGACAGTTTATCTCACTACAAAAAAACGTGTAGCTAGGCCGCTCTGTACGGAGCCCCTAAGGGGACATGGAGAAAAAATTAAATAAAGTTTAGTTTCATGTGCTCACGTGAAACATTCATGTGCTCACACGAAACCTTCATGTGCAGAATTTTTTTTTAAAGGAACTATCGCTTCCTATCGCGTCAGTCACACGTCCTTGCTAAATACAAAAAGCCTTTTAGTGATGCCGATATGGTGAAGGAAGCCTTTCTCGAGGCAGCGGATATCCTTTTTGACGGCTTTAAAAATAAAACAGAGATCGTGAAGGCCATTAAAGATGTGCAACTCTCCCGCAATACTACAACAAAGCGATTTGAGAGAATGGCTGTAGATGTGGATGAGCAACTGAAGAAGGATATTGACGCGTGTGAGTGCTTTTCCCTCCAATTTGACGAGTCGACTGATATGGTGGATGTGGCACAATTGTGTGTTTTCATCAGGATGGTTTTTGTAGACATGAGCGCAAAGGAAGAGCTACTCACAATTTTGCCATTAAAAGGACACACCAGAGGTGAGGATATTTTTAATGCTTTTATGGGATTTGTTAGCGATACTAAACTGCCGCTCTTTAAGCTGATCTCCATCACAACTGATGGGGCACCTGCAATGATGGGCCGCACCAGTGGGTTCATTGCACTGTGCAAAGAAAGTGAATCTTTCCCAGCTATCCTTAATTATCATTGTATAATTCACCAGCAAGCGTTATGGAAAGATTTTAAATGTGAAAGAAGTGATGGATATTGAGATGAAGATTGTGTGTTCAGTTCGGGAGTCTGCAGAGAAGGCTTTTCCGTGCTCACTTGGAGGAGAATGATGCTGAGCACACAGACCTTCTGCTTCACACGGATGTTAGGTGGTTACGCAGAGGTAGATTTTTAGCCAGATTCACAGAGTTATTGCCTGAAATCAAAGACTTTCTGAAGCTTTCAAAACATGTGGATTACCATACAAAGCTAGAGGACCACGAGTGGCTTTTAGATTTATCTTTCCTCACTGATCTCACTGGCGAGCTCAATGATTTGAATTTAGAGTTGCAGGGTAAGGATAAAGATGTAGTCAACATGATGAGTTCAGTGAAGACATTTAAAAGCAAGCTACAGCTGATGTCAGGCAGGCTGCAGCGTGGTAACCTGCGCAACTTCCCCCACATGCAAGCAGAACTACAACGTCAAGGTAAAGGTGTGACACAGCTTGACAGTGCACGTTATGAGGAGCATGTTCAGAACATCTCGGCAGAGTTTGAGAGGCGTTTTACTGACTTTGCATCCATCGAGCCTGTAGCCAGCTATGTGTGTTATCCATTTGGTGCAAGTATTGATGTTGGTGACATTGCCGCCAAAATCAAATCACTTTTCGACTTGAAAAGCTCCGATCTTGAGGTTCTGACATTGCAAAATGACACTGAAATCAAAGCAAGATCAACATCCGCTCAACCTGGAGAGCATGTGGTGTTCTGGAATCTACTGGCGGAGGAGAAGTATCCCAATCTTAGAAGATGTGCCTTGAACCTGACAGCTCTTTTTGGATCGACTTATTTGTGCGAGTCTGATTTCTCGCACATGAAAATCATCAAGTCCAAGTACAGATCAACAATGACTGATGACCACCTTGCAGCCTGCCTACGCCTTGCAACCAGCTCCTACACTCCTGACTACGATAAGCTATCCTTCTTCTCCCAGTGCGAGGTCTCCCACTAAGGTAGAAAGTGATTTACTTTTTTTTTTTTTTACTCAGAGCTACCTGTTTTGTATCTAGTTTATTTTTCTGTTTGGTTCATAATAAAGTCAGTTATGACTATTGCTCAACATACAGATTGGCGTGTTTGTGCATGTGTGTGTGTGTGTGTGTGTGTGTGTGTGTCTGTGTGTGTGTGTGTGCATGAGTGTGAGGAGAGAGAGAGAGAGGAATTTATGTGTGTGTGTGTGTGTTTGAGAGAGGGAGGGTTTGTGTTGTGATGTAGTTGTGTGACAACAAGAAAAAGTGTTGTGAGGTAACTGCAGGCCGGAAACAGGCCGGAAACATTGTGTTGTGGGTTTGCTATGTTGACACTGGACTGGTAGGTCTCGGGAGGTTGGCTACTTGAAAAGTAGATCTTGGGTCACAAAAGGTTGGGCACCCCTGGTCTATAGGGATTGTTTCCCTTTTGGAGCCAGTCTCTAGTGGCCAGTCAATGAATTGCAGTTTAAATCACTTCCGTATTGGCTTTATCAGGGAGATCGGAAGGTTGCCCCTCGGTTTAGACATTTGTAACTGTATTGTAATAAAAAAATTGTGGGCAGAACAGTGGTCTTTTTTGTTATTAAAAAGGTAATTTAAACATAGGCCTAATTGTTAATATTTTTAAATGTTGTGATTTTTAAAATGTAGCCTAGTTTGTGACAGCATCAATACTATGGCAGCATATTTTAGCATTATCTAACATGCACGCCGGTGTAATTATACAGTAATTAAGTAATCAGAGAATATTTTTTACCAAAATATTGAACCATATTTATATTTTTATCAACCCCTGATGATAGAGTGCTCATGTTTTCTATTTTAGCCAAGGGACATGCCTGCATTATGGATGTGACAATAAAGGACACAACTCTTTGAAGCAGCTCTTTACACCTTCTAACGTCTCATAATCGTTCCTCATTTATGTCCAAGAGGCTCAATAATAATCTTTTACATATTAATCCTTTATTTTTTCATATTTAAAACCGCCTGTGAGCTGCTGCGCATCCATCTGTGTGATAAGCAAACTCATGTTGCCGTCCCGTTTATAGGCGCATATTACTAACACGCTCATTAAATAACAAAAACAATATGGCGGCATTGACTTTAGACCAGGT
Source organism: Paramisgurnus dabryanus (assembly GCF_030506205.2). Classification (NCBI taxonomy): domain Eukaryota; kingdom Metazoa; phylum Chordata; class Actinopteri; order Cypriniformes; family Cobitidae; genus Paramisgurnus; species Paramisgurnus dabryanus. Next base: position 15,202,159 of record NC_133342.1, on the reverse strand, counting down.
TTTAGTTGGTCCATGTCCATTGTCCATTTTAGTCGCATCAAAATAGCACCAATATTTTGACAAAACACGATGCACATGGTTCACATGACGTAACAAACCATATTTTGAAAACAAGAGCAACACACATGACACTCCGAACAAATATTTTGAATTTGCTCCCTTCAGTAGACTGCTGTACACATTGTTTTTTATAAGTAAATGACTTCTCAAGTTGGCTACATAAATGTATACAACTCTATTTTGTGAATTATGAATTAACTGTGCCATATTAATACACTCTAAAAACAAACAGGGCTATATAGCACCAAAAGTGGTTCTTTGCTCGTAATCATAGAAGAACCGTTTTTAGTGCCATATAGCACCGGTGAAGCACCAGTGAAGTACCTGTGTAGAACCATATAGTGCTATGTAGAACCATATGTGGTGCTATATGGCCCCTATTTGGTTCTACACAGGTGCTTCACCGGTGCTATATGGCACTAAAAACGGTTCTTCTATGATTACGAGCAAAGAACCACTTTTGGTGCTATATAGCACCGTTTGTTTTTAGAACTGTTCCTTTAAAACAACAACAGGCTTCATAAAGTTAGCCAGAACAATATCATCTGAATAGTTCTGTACAGTTTTGTTCAAAACATTAAAATAAAACACCAACGAAAAATAAAGCATCAACAAACCATAGTAAACTGCAAGCTACTGCTACCACACCATCTAAACATCTAAAACCCCGCTGTCACTGCCGTTGTGCCACTGGCTGTGTCCGAAAGCTCTAAATTAAATTGAATCTTGAGATAACCAAGGCTGTGAATAATCCATATACTGTATGGTTTCAGGGGAAACGAAGGCCAGCTGCAGGTGAAGGAGCCTACGAATTGTGGAAACCATGGTCTTATAACAGCAACCATGTTTTTTTAGCTGTAGTAAAACCATGGTTAATTTTCGTAAGGAAATACTGCTGAAGAGACCTCGAGTGGATGGGAGCTAATATAAATAGCGTTTGCCAACAGCTGTTTTTTATGGTTGGCTGGAAATTTTTTGGGTGGGGGAAGCAGTGGGAAAAATCTGCAAATCTACTAGTGCCCCGTAGACCCGGACTTCCAATTCAAATTCCTTAAACACATGTGCTTCCTAGGGGTCATTCAATAACAAAAGAAAATACTTGTAAACAAGAATGCAAAGTTTAAGGTCATGGTGAATATTATTCTAATATATATTAACAGTGTTTTCTGCTACAATCTTTTAATTGAAATGTTTAAATGTAACTGCAATACAGTTTGTTTCTGAATATATTTTCTGGCCAGAAGATGGCATCATAACTCCTTACATTGTAATATTTTGTCAGATACTGTACCATTTGTATGTTCAGGTCAAGTGGTGTAAATTACAAAGGGAGTTAACCAAACAAACCTACAATATTCCATGTCAATTATCAGGCCTGTTTTAAAGGCCCATCAGGGGTGTATTCCAGAAAGCAGGTTTAACTTACCATCAGCGAAACTCTGAAGTTTTTGTTGATTAACTTAAACCTGCTTACCATGCTGCATTTACCACCTTGAGTGTGCATTATTTGGCCCATCGTCAATTATTCCTTACATATTTAAAAAAAACATGTTTCCTCAAAACTCAATTTATCTTTTGTCTGCTATGCGATTTTAATTTCTGCTGTAAGCAGTTCAGAGAGGCTTCTACAGTGATCCTATCTTAAAGATAACACAAGCCTTGACCCTTTACCTAAAGGATAAAAATGACTGTGTAAGAAGCACAATCGAACAATTACTCAATGTCTTCAATAAACATTTAAAACTACATTTTAGTTTTAACACTTTGCAACAGCTTGTTTTTTGATTAGTCAGTGTGTGTGTGTTTGTGTAATTGTCATTTAAAGCAAATTACAGTTTAGTAATGCAAAAGCTGAGGTACATTTTTAATTAGTCAAGCAACTTTTTTTGCAAATTCACCTCATTGTTGGGCCACTAACTTAAACTTACTAAATATTTAACTAGAGTTGTGACGTTTTTAAAATACTGTAGCTTTTCCAGTATTTAACTCTTTGCTAACTGTTTTGCATGTTTAAATGTTTTTTGCACTACACAAATTTTTCAAGCTTGACTAGTTTAACTACTTTAAATTATTAGTAACATCCACAATACCTTGCTAAAGCTTTAAGGTAGCTTCATCATCACTATATGATTTGATTATTTTATCTATTTACGGAGCCCCAATACGCAAGAAAATAAAAATATTCAACCGGATGCACACTCACCACAGTGATGCCATTACAAAGTGTACTTCCATTAAAACTGGGGTTTGAGTCGTCAGTGCTGTTTATGCTGGTCTTTTAAAGTTAAATTTCACTACACTCTTTGAATATCCTGTTTATTTCACATGTTTACTGTGTTTGCCTCTGCACCACTAACGTGGAGAAATGTTATTTTCTCACTGTATACAGTACTTGTAAGTGGCAAAAATGACCTGATTCTTGATAAAACAACAAAAACTGAACTACAAGATATATATGTTTTAATAAAACTCACTCATAAGACTGCTTAATCCTTTTGGTGGCAATTTAAAGGTTGAAAAAATGTATCAGCATTCAAAAAATGATCTATGCAAGAGTGCATTATGTTAGTGCTTAATACATTAAAGGAGACTTTATCTTATGACTAAATGCAGCTAAAAGGAACTGTAATTTGCACCACTGTCTGTTCAAAATAAATGAAAAGTAACATTTGGGATTTGTTGCTTTTCCCATTGTACAAACAAACACATACTGAGCCATTACCCCCAAACCGAGCTTTGTACCAAACCTTGACCTATGCGTACTGCTACACCCCTATTAGTTTGTTTGAATAGACATCAAGATGTCAGAGTGGCGCATCTGTTATCACAGTTTAAAGGTCAGCTGAGACGTATTCAACAGAACTACACAGAATTCAAAGCTTATAAATATGAAGAAACTTTAGAAAACCCTGTTACTCTGAAATACCTCAATTTCAGACCATTATGGTGTTTAAATAATGGTTAATATGGTAAAAACTAAACTTATATCTGTACAGGTATCTGTGTGATCTATTTATGCACTCTTCGAACGAATGTGTTAAAAACAACACATTAGTGTTGATTCTGGGACAACACACATAATTCGTTGCCCCATAATTCGTTGATAGGAGTGCCTGTGCAAAGAGTCTATCTGACCAGATTGTTAAGAAATCAGACTGTCTTTGATAAAAACTGTTCATTAGTCTGTTGGTCTTTGAATGACTGCCTTCGTCCAGAATGTAGAAGACCGGTCATCATGTCATGTGTACGTAAGCTCATTCCTGATGGTAGTGGCTTACCTTCTGCCCCGCAAAACATAAGTGTGTTATATGGCAGGAAGGTGGGTCCCAATAATGCAGTTTATACTATCTGTTGAATGCTTTCCTGTTTAAGAGCAGCCCCCACACCAGACAGTGATGAATTTGGCCAATACACTTTCAAGGAGACATTTTTAGAAGTTTACAAGGATAGGGGTTTCCAGCCCAGCTCTCTTAAGTCTTCTTGGGAAATGTAGGAGGAGGTGTTTACGGACCATGAAACACTGATTAAGATATATGTGTCTACGAATGTAATGCTGTGTGCTATTTCCCCATCCTCATTGCTAGTATATATAAGGATGTGAGCAGCTATATGCCACCTGAAGTGGTAACAGGCAGCACTTGGTTGTTAGGCACCCTCTCCTAACATGGGCTGTTTCTCAATTCCAAGAACGCAAAGAACGGACTTGCGTTCTTGTGGAGATCGGTCTTGCCAGGTGACCTTGGAAGAACAAACTCAGAAGGGCACGAGAACACAGAGCGCACCTGTGAGAATTGAGATGTGTGCAATCTTCCCGTTGGTCACCTGACCTCCGCCATTGTTTCGCCGCACTGACTTCTGGGGCGTAAAGCGACTTCAGTGTGCAAATCTACACTCGATGCATCCTTGATATCAAGAACACATCCGGGTATTTTCATGTGTCCTCTGTGCTTGCATTCTTGAGAATTTAAATTGAACTACGATGGTTAATGATGACGTAGAGCGAGGACACAAGGATGCAAGATCGCTGAAGAACGCATATTGAGAAACAGCCATGGTCCAGTCTGTTAGTTCAAATCAGTCCTGTAAACCTTTGCCCTTTCCACACAGACATTACGGAAAATGCATATGGGATTTGGTTCATTCACACTGCCAATGATTTTTCGTAATCTGTGTGGGTTCCTTAATCATTTACACAGATACCTAAAAAATTCCGTAAAGGTACGTGACGTGTTTAAAGTCTTGCACTTGGTAGTTTTTTTTTGTTTTAGTGATTGTTTTCTCCCATCAGCAGCGGTTGGTGGTAGAAAACGTAGCATAGAGATGTGATCGGAGCAGAAGAGTTGGGTCCAGGTCACAATGTTAACCTAGATCGGGGTGGCGAATGTCGGTCCTGGAGAGCCGCAGTCCTGCAGAGTTTAGCTTAAACCCTGATTGAACCTCACTTTCCTGTAGCTTTCTAGTAACTCTTTAGACCTTGGTTAGCCTGTTCAGGTGTGTTTGATTAGAGCTGGAGCTAAACTCTGAAGGACTGCGGCTCTCCAGGATGGACGTTCGCCACCCCTGACCTAGATCATGCTTTACTTTCCAGAAATTACAAAGGTCAGTAGTCTTTTCAAATGTAGATAAAAACTCTCAGTGGTTTTGTAGGGGTCATCCAGTATCATTATCTAAAATACTTGTAGCAATAATGCGAAGGTCAAGGTCTATGAAACTTGATATATCTCGAGTGCTGACACTTGCAAATCTTAGAATACAAATGAGGTCAAGTGGGTTGTTTCAGCGTAAATGCTGGGTTGTTTTAACCCATAGTTGGAAAACAAACCACTATGGGTTGAAACAACCCTGCTTTTTTACAGTGCATCTGTGAATCTGCAATATATTCTTATCAGCTTTATTTTTTATTTTGAAATGTTAGTGAAAATGTATTTTGATCCAAATGAACGGTAGAGTTGTGTAATAATTATTTTAATGCCTATTTTTTGTATGTTTAAATAGATGCTAAAACATACAATGTAGACATATTTACAACATTTAAACGTAGCATTATTACGTTTTTTACAGCTAAAAAACGTAAAACATTTACGTATCTTTCATTCCATAAAGATTGCTGTATAATTTTCCTTTAACCATGTTACCACCTTAACCCTACCCCCAAACCTTACCCTAAACCCTAAACATATCTGTCCGTTACGTTGCATAATATAAAAAGAATACGTAATGTATTCTTTTTATATTATGCAACGTAACGGACAGATATGTTTAGGAGCATTTTAGTAACAATATAGCATTCAAAAGATATTTTAAGCCACCAGAGTCCTAGGCAAAACAGTTTATTAAAATAATTTAATGTTACTGTTACAAAAAGCATAACAGACAGACAAGTGTAATCACTTGGTCACTTAGTGATGGGCGATTTCGAAGCACGCTTCATGAGTCTTTGAAATATTTACGAATCTTTTGTTTCGAATCATTGGTTCGGAGCTTATTACGTCATAACTGTTTCGAAACTCGATTTACGACTGCATAAAAATCCTTCCTTGGAATATTGCGTTACAAAACAAAACAGTGTGTAAACCGATCGCATTTCTAGTTTATGTTAATTAGCTTATAGACGGTTTCATCGGACGCACGTGATTCACGTCTGGATCCGAACTTTACTTCCGGTTTTGTTTTTTTAATGGTCTGACTAGTTGCTAAACTGATCTCTTGAACAAATGCCTCGTCTAAAATAACAAATGTTTTGGTTTCCTAGGTAATCAATGTGTTGTTGTTTTTTTGCTTGTTATATAAATAAACTACGTTTAAAGTACTTTGTTGTTATTTATTATTAGCGGAGTTTACCGGAAGTTACGTGCGGACCGCGACAGCCGCTTGTTTATGTAGTTATTGCTGAAACCGTCTATACGGGCTACGTTAATTTAAACAGCTTATAAGGACTGACTTCGTGTTAGAATCATAACATAAAACAGGGAACGTAAATCACCTTGTGTTTTTTTAAACTGGGGTGAACAGAGCGAAGACTTTACAGTGGAAAGAAAACTGCATTGTATTGCTCCAGCGTCACATTGTGTAAACTGCATTTATAGTAAGGAAGTGCAAATAATGCAGATATCATAGGAAATAGCAGTAAATACACACACCTTGTTCTCTTCTGAAGTTCACGCGCACTGTGAGACCGTGGATTGAAGACGGCGCTAAAACGCAGAGTAAAGACGGGGCGGAGCTAAGAGGGCTCAGCTTAAGGGGGTTGCGTGTGCGGCACAGTCCTTGGCTGGGGCCCTCAAAAGTTCATGGGCCCTAAGAATCGTCCTAACTTCCCCCCCCTTACGGCGCCCCTGTAGAGAGGCGTTCTGATGACGTAGATGCCGTGCGACAGTGCGCTCGGTAGACCAGAGAGTTGGAATGGAGTCGCCAGACTGAGAGAAAACAAACTTTCTGTGGCTGCTTCTATGGATGTAGCGGGGTCTGTGTTGAAGTTTCAGTTGTTTAATGGCTGAGATATATATTGGACTGCTGTTATTTCTCAAACTAAGCAGTTGCGGGATGGAGTATTTCAGCGTCATGTCGCTTTTGCGAGGAGACCCGAAAATGTTGTCCAGGCTGTCGGCAGGTGGCTACTCGCCAGCCGGGGAGATGTCACCCTGTCCAACGAGGACCAACTTAGCAGTGAAGTATTGTTCGTTATTGACGATATTTGGCGTAGATGTCGACGAGCAACATCAAAGCCACAGGGTCAGCAAACAGTAGTAAAAATGAGATAAAAACAGCTCAAAATAAAGTAAAGCCAACGTTGCACGGGGAGGATTGGCAGCAACATCAGGTACGACACAAAAATCCATAAATCCAAATATTCCATTCAGAATGACATTTCTTAAGACATTTTCTAAAGGGAGAAGCGGCAACAGACTTCCCTGTTCCACTCTCCCCTTCCTCATTTGCACCATTCAACTGTCTTAGCATGTAACTGTTCTCCAGACATGTTTGCTTAATAGCTGATCACATGATTCTTCTAGACATTATCTAATGTTTATCAGGTGACTAACGTTTCCTTTCTGTGTCCTATATAATGTATAATAAATTTGGTCTATGTTTGAACGGCATTTGTTGTCAGTGTCTTTCATAGCCCCTGATATATATCAGAACTCTCTGCTGCTCATCTCAGACCTCATCTAACCACCTAAGTACCGAAATCTAAAGAAAATCACATACCTCTAGAACTGCTTAGAATTAGATTCTAACAACTGTACAGTTGGGTTAAGTGTATCAGACTCACAATACCAGCCTGTTGTTTATATACTGCTCTGTTAACGTTACATTCTACCATATCCTGTGTATATCCTGTTTATATACTTTGTACACTGTCTTCACAAACACACTATTACAAAGCCATGAATGTTATTTCCACTGTGTACTGTTATAAAAATCAAAATAAATCAATTATTTAAGCTTATTCCTAGTCCAGGTTAAATGGCAAAACTGTGTTACAATTATAATTGCAAATCAAATTTTATTGATATTTGGTTCTGCATTTTTCATTAGTAAGCCAGCAAAGTATCTTATTCGTCTATGTGTGTGCATGTGTGTCTAGATTTGTAAATGTCTGCTGGATGCGACAAATTTGGTATTTGCTTTGGTTAGTGTTTAACTTTTTAGCACACATGGGCATATAAACTAAAAGTATTCCGATTCTTTAATTTTCTTATGGAATGTATTAAGTGTAAATTTTTTGTTATTTTGGTAATGTCACATTATTTATTCTGCATACCAATTATTATTTAAAAAATATATTACAAACAATACATTACAAACATATCCTCAGTTTCCCTCAGCAGCTCAAGAATATTACACAGATGAGAATATGTTCATAATCCAACACAAGTATAGAAAAGTGTATTGTTATTTAGTGAGATATTATAGACTGTTGGATGAAAATGTACACATGTAAATCACATGCAAATGTTTGGCACAACAGAAATAATGCAAGTAAATGCAGCTATTGAAAGACATTTGTTGAGGGCTGGTCATTTGGCAATATGCAATGAATCAAAGTAACCTTTATTACACCACCAAAACCATGTCTAACTTCTGCAATGAGATTTCTCTTATCTCTGTGATAAGAATAACCTTGATCCTTTCCCTTCTTGAGCGAAAACCACTACATTGCATTACACTGAATTGTTAAATTGCAGTCATTGAACATTAGACAAGACTATACTTGGTGTTTCTTTTTCACCAATATAGTATGTAATGTTAGCATTAAGCACAGTTTGATGGAGACCCTAAACTTGCCATAAACTTAAAATCTAAAGTAGTCATTATTTTATACTTTGTCTTTTCCTTTGTAAATATAAATATGTTTCAATGTGGTAAATAGTGACAAATAATAATAGGTGTGTCTAAACTTTTGACAGCAATGTATTTGCAAAACATGTTAAATGCCTCTGCAATCACAAACACCTCAATACTGAGTCATATCCTAACTCTGCACTAAAAGTCATGTGATGTGGGTGGAGCTTAAGCTGCCTAGAAAAGAAAATTAAAACCAGACGCTAAAGCAGCCACAAGAACGGCAGAAGAGGAACATGGGTTACCTCCTTCAAATCCTGCTCGCTCTGTTCATTTCTGTCATCGGGGGCCTCTACCTGCTGGGGGCTTTTCGTCGCAGACGGCCCGGAGAACCTCCTCTAGACAAAGGCCCATTTCCCTGGCTTGGCCATGTGCTGGAATTCAGGAAAGACACAGCAAAATTCCTACAGAGAATGAAAGAAAAGCATGGTGATATATTCACGGTGCAGCTTGGAGGCTTTTATTTTACTTTCATCACAGATCCACTTTCCTTCGGCTCAGTGGTTAAAGAAGCAAGAGCAAAGCTGGACTTTACTAAGTTTGCAGAGGTACTGGTTGCAAGAGTATTTGGTTATCATTCAATGACAGATGAACACAAGGCTCTCCAGACATCAAGCACCAAACATCTCATGGGAGATGGCCTGGTTGTCATGACTCAAGCCATGATGAAAAATCTCCAGAATTTGATGCTCCACAGTGTCGGATCTGGAGATGAAAAGGCATGGCAAGAAACAGGACTCTTTGCTTACAGCTACAACATTGTCTTTCGTGCTGGCTATCTTGCGCTGTTTGGTAATGAGTCACCCAAAGGAGCAGGATCTTTAGAAAAAGCTAAGGAAATTGACCGGGAACACTCAGACGAACTTTTTTGGGAGTTCAGAAAATATGACCAGCTCTTTCCCAACCTGGCTTACGGTGTCCTGGGACCGAGTGAAAAGATGGAGGCAGAGCGTTTAAAGAAATTGTTTTGGAACATGCTTTCAGTGAAGAAGATGAGCACCAAAGACAATATCAGTGGCTGGGTGCAGGACCAACTGCAGATCAGGGCTGAAAACGGCATGTCTGAGTCCATGCGTGATCGCTACATGTTTTTGCTTCTGTGGGCATCACAAGGAAACACGGGCCCGGCCGCCTTCTGGCTGCTTTTGTATCTGATGAAGCACCCTGATGCTATGAAAAATGTCAAGAAAGAAGTCGAGGAGGTTTTACGAGAAACTGGGCAAGAGGTGAAACACGGTGGACCATTGATTGACCTGACCAGAGATATGCTCCTCAAAACTCCCATCCTAGACAGTGCAGTAGAAGAGACGCTCCGTCTAACAGCTGCCCCTGTCCTTACAAGAGCCGTTCTTCAGGATATGACCATCAACATGGCCAACGGACAACAATACAACGTTCGTGAGGGTGATAGAGTAGCGGTTTTTCCCTACACTGCCATTCACATTGATCCAGAGATTCATCCAGATCCCCACACCTTCAAATACGACCGTTTTCTCACAGCAGATGGAAACAAAAAAACTGAATTCTACAAGGGCGGAAAGAAACTCAAGTACTACAACATGCCCTGGGGAGCAGGAACCACCATGTGTCCCGGGAGATTCTTTGCCACAAATGAGCTCAAGCAGTTTGTTTTTCTCATGTTGACATACTTTGACTTTGAGCTGAAAAACCCAGATGAAGAGATTCCAGGTATTGATATCAGAAGGTGGGGGTTTGGCTCCATGCAACCAACTAAAGAAGTTCAATTCAGATACAGACTCAGATTTTAAAACTTCATCATATTAAAAAAAGACATCATATGAACTGATTTCATTTTTAATTCATGAAAGATGGCTTTCCACGTATATATTATCCTGTGCATTTGAACTTTGAGGTTGCTGGAGAAAAGTTATTGTGATCTCTATTATTATTGTGTCCTCTATTACAATGTCCTCTAATACTCCAAAGTGATGTTTTTACAAAATCTCACAGAGAACATGAGTTTGTGTCTTTTGTGTTACATAAAGAATATAACTATGTGATAACAGACTAAACAAACTGTACTCCGAATATATACTATATGCCCTAGGCTACTCTGTAGATCATTATCTTGTTTTAACATACCATATATAATGTGCTTTTGCCCATGTGTTATTTAAGAGACAAAGTAGAATCTAGATAAACTTCTTAAACTCTCTAAATTTCTAAAATACTTACAGTGTGCTTTCTGGGGGTCATTCAGTAACATTAACTAAAATAAAATACTTGTAAACAAGAATGCAAAGTTCAAGGTCAGGGTGAATATTATTTCCAATGTATACCAGTATACAAATTATCCTGAAGATTACTGACTGGGCAGAAAAATAAGTGTATTTTAATTTCACAGAGGAGTGTAAGTAATATTTAAGAAACATTTGATGTTTGCCATAAATGGAGTGACTATTTACACTAATAGAGTGTCATAGCTTTCCTTATTGGCAAATACTATTTATTTACATTAGCTCCCCCCACAAATATCTGATTGGATCATGACGTGTTGAAATCGATAGCTTCAGTGGTGCCATATGGCAGATGAGCATATGACTCCTGCAACTGGCTTTTGACACAATGTCCCTGGTTTCAATCTGCCGACCTCACTCTTTTCCCTTTTCCTATCACATATCACATAGAAAAGCATTTATTTTCAATAAAAAAATTAAGAAAATGTTGACTTGTGTAGTCTGTAATGCTATTTTGACTTAGTGTACAGCTGCTGCCTTAAATAAATGTTAAACTGTTTAAGCTCATGGACACATAAATAGACTCATCTGTTTCATTTACTAATGCATGTCAAGTTATGGTTTTGTATTGTGAGCTACATATTGTTTAAAAACTAAAAAAAAGGTTATAGAAACATTTTTATAAAAATCATTTTTATCTAATAGGTTTATACCTATACATCTTTAAAAATAACAACTAATACGTAGTGATAATACTTAACTTTTAAAACAATAAACAACAGTATTAGCAGTGGGACAAAAGTTACAAGTGTTGTTATAGTTTGGAATGCAAATGTTATCACCGCTCGGAGAAAATAGTTTTGTTATCCCTACATTGACTGAAAGACGATCAATGTCACAAATCGCTGACGTAGTATGCAAAAGCCAATGAACCTTAGAAATGATTCAAACAAGCACTGACAATTATAGCCCACATGTTGTTTGTGCAACACGAATGTTTTTCCACTGTATACCATTATAAAAATCAATATAAATCAATAGTTTAAGCTTATTTTTAGTCCAGGTTAAATGGTGTTACAATTATAATTGCAAATCAAATTTAATTAGGGGCCAAGCACCGAAGGTTATAATTGGTGATCCATTTGATCTATGAAAAATACTTAGTACCCATGATTGCTCTCATCATGTTTATTGTTTTTAATACCTTACATTAAGACTCCACCCATTACAGTAGCGGCCATTTTGAAATGTACAGTATTTCGTTTTTTTTCGCTGGTAAATCGCAGGCATTGAGATTTTGAGGTCCTGGGTTTGAATCCCATGTTTGGGAGTGCTTCATCTGTTGTATGATGTTTGTTGTGTCTTGGGTGCTTGCTGTGCCGTAGGTGCTTGGCCCCGCATCACTGCGTGCAGTTATATTGGATATTTGGTTCTGCATTTTTCATAAGTAAGCCACCAAAGTATCTTATTCGTCTATGTGAGTGCATGTGTGTCTAGATTTGTAAATGTCTGCTGGATGCGACACATTTGGTATTTGCTTTGGTTAGTGTTTAACTTTTTAGCACACATATGCACATACTAAAAGCATTCAGATTTTTTTATTTTCTTAAGGAATGTATTAAGTGTAAATTTCAATAAATTGGGTTATTTTGTTAATGTTACATTATTTATTCTGCATAATAATTATTATTTAAAAAATATTTTAAACAATTTCATTGTAATACATTACAAACATATCCTCAGTTTCCCTCAGCTGCTGTAGGAATATTACACAGATGAGAATATGTTCATAATCCAACACACAGAGGCACACCTTGTCAACAGGCAAGGCAGGCAACTGCTTGGAGCCCCGAGCCACTAGAGGGCCCCCGAGTTTGTTTCTCGGATGGCCAGCTACACCCGGTAGATGAACATAGATACTCAACATGACTGCATATCAAAATTCCGATTGGATGGAATGTTGATTGACATTGGCTTATCCCAGTCAAAATCCAACCCAGGTGGATAACTTGCCAGTTTCGAAAATGAACGTAGCGAATGGGTGACGTTGTATCGTTCAGTCTTGCTGTCGCAGTTGATCCGCACGGATCACGACCCACGGTTTGGCTTGCATGTGATTGCCAGATTAATACGCAAATTTAAATAGGAAAAGTTTATCATTTGCACGTGTTTCAAAGGCTTGCAAATGCTAACACTCAAGTGATTTAAAACAATTTAACCGCAAAAAGGCGCTAAAGTGAGCAGCCCTTTGTACCCACATGTGGTTTAATGTGTCCGGTCCGAACCAGTCAGGTACGTGCCCAAGTGTAAATCTTTTGTGCCCCGGTGTAAATCTCAAGTTTAAATTTTAGCAGTTAACTAGTGCAATCCTTTACAAAGACAATCGTGGAAAAAACGGATCTATATGCAATGTAGTTACCAATTTAAGCTTGTAAAAGCGACGAAGCAGTCGCAATGACGCGAAAACATGACGAGACTAAAGGAAGTTTCTAAATAACAATGCAAATCTTATTTTGACTCGATCATTATTGGCTTCTGTATATGGACATCAGAAATGTTTTGTGCAAAGCAGGGAAATGGAAGAAGAAAGGAGAAATGATGAGTTGCCGAGTTCAGACTGCGTGATTTTCAAACTAGTCGGGTCACCTGTGGTTTCACACTGCGTGATTATCTGGGGTAGCGTTCAGTCGCTGCTGTTTCAGACTGCATGATGGATTGGCGACAGGTGTTTTCATACTGCATGACTTTACCGTAAGGAGAATCGCAGATAACTTTGTCCCGGTCCGCAAACTGCGTCTCACAACCAAACGCACGCGAGAAGTGACGCGAAGGAAACAACGCGAGGTCACGAGTGCAAGACCGGAGCTCTCACGTGAGACTGGGATTATTATTAAAAATAGTAGCTCGCAAGAAGCTTACCATACAAATTGCATGTGCGCTCATTTGCAGCAGAAAGAAGAAGAAATAAAGATTATGAAGGTGGAAATGTTTTGAGAGACTCCTCCCCGAACTTCCAGCTGCCCTGTATGTTGCTTTCTCATTGGCTGTACAGTAGGTCATCGCCGATGTTATTGTCAGTCAAAACACATTTCACACGGCATGATTTTGAATCGCCGACCGGTCCAGATATTTAGCATGCCAAATATCTCACGGGTGTCTGCGACTCGTCGACGATTCTCTCAGAACGCGTCTTTTATCAATCACACTGTGTGATTGTCACTCGCATGCACGAGCTTCGATTTGCCTGTGATTTCGGGCATTTGTCGGCGATTTCTCAAAACCTGTCGGCAAGTCAAAATCAGGGCTAAAATCGTGCAGTCTGAACTCGGCATAAGGGAGGTAAGACAAACTACATCCTCCTCACCCAAGTCTAAAGAATTGCATTGTTGCTGAGAAAATCAACAGATGTATGTGTTATACTGTTCTGTATTTTCAGATATGAAATTAATATTTAGTTTACTAATATTAAACTCTAGGACACTAACTTACATAACAGTTAGCAGTAACTATGACTGAGATTATTTAGTATAGCAGTCATAAAATGACTGGTTTCTTAAAACATTCTTGTAAAAATAAGTTATTAATCATTGCTATCATTGTATAATGTAGAAAATATTTCTCTGCTGTCATTATTTCCAAACATGTTATGCCATTTATGCATCCAAACATGTTAATAATGTTAGGTATGATGAAGATTACACTTGTATATAAGTATCTTTCGCAATAACTGTGGCACTGTAGAATAGTGGGTTAAGCAAAGGACATTGTATAGAAGTTTTGCACACTTCTTGCACACAGGGAATTTTCTGCTTGGGACCCCCATAGACCCTAGAATCGCCTTTGCCAACACAAGTATAGAAAAGTGTATTGTTATTTAGTGAGATATTATTGACTGTCAGATGAAAATGTACACATGTAAATCACATGCAAATGTTTGGCACAACTGAAATAATGCAAGTAAATGTAGTAGCTATTGAAAGACATTTGTTGAGGGCTGGTCATTTGGCAATATGCAATGAATCAAAGTAACCTTTATTACACCACCAAAACCACCATGTCTAACTTCTGCAATGAGATTTCTTTGATCTCTGTGATAAAAATAACCTTGATCCTTTCCCTTCTTGAGCGAAAACCACTACATTTTATACACTAATTTGTTAAGTTAGCACATAGTTATATTCTTTATGTCACACAAAAGACACACACCCATGTTCTCTGTGAGATTTGTTAAGTCATTGAACATTAGACAAGACTATACTGGTGTTACTTTTTCACCAATATAGTATGTAATGTTAGCATTAAGCACAGTTTGATGGAGACCCTAAACTTGCCATAAACTTGAAATCTAAAGTAGTCATTATTTTATACTTTGTCTTTTCCTTTGTAAATACAAATATTTTTAATGTGGTAAATAGTGACAAATAATAATAGGTGTGTCTAAACTTTTGACCGCAATGTATTTGCAAAACAAGTTAAATACCTCTGCAATCACAAACACCTCATTACTGAGTCATATCCTAACTCTGCACTAGAAGTCATGTGATGTGGGTGGAGCTTAAGCTGCCTAGAAAAGAAAATTAAAACCAGACGCTAAAGCAGCCACAAGAAAGGCAGAAGAGGAACATGGGTTACCTCCTTCAAATCCTGCTCGCTCTCTTCATTTCTGTCATCGGCGGCCTCTACCTGCTGGGGGCTTTTCGTCGCAGACGGCCCGGAGAACCTCCTTTAGACAAAGGCCCATTTCCCTGGCTTGGCCATGTGCTGGAATTCAGGAAAGACACAGCAAAATTCCTACAGAGAATGAAAGAAAAGCATGGTGATATATTCACAGTGCAGCTTGGAGGCTTTTATTTTACTTTCATCACAGATCCACTTTCCTTCGGCTCAGTGGTTAAAGAAGCAAGAGCAAAGCTGGACTTTACTAAGTTTGCAGAGGTACTGGTTAGAAGAGTATTTGGTTATCATTCAATGACAGATGAACACAAGGCTCTCCAGACATCAAGCACCAAACATCTCATGGGAGATGGCCTGGTTGTCATGACTCAAGCCATGATGAAAAATCTCCAGAATTTGATGCTCCACAGTGTCGGATCTGGAGATGACAAGGCATGGCAAGAAACAGGTCTCTTTTCTTACAGCTACAACATTGTCTTTCGTGCTGGCTATCTTGCTCTGTTTGGTAATGAGTCACCCAAAGGTGCAGGATCTTTAGAAAAAGCTAAGGAAATTGACCGGGAACACTCGGACGAACTTTTCTGGGAGTTCAGAAAATATGACCGGCTCTTTCCTAACCTGGCTTACGGTGTCCTGGGGCCCAGTGAGAAGATGGAGGCAGAGCGTTTAAAGAAATTGTTTTGGAACATGCTTTCAGTGAAGAAGATGAGCACCAAAGACAATATCAGCTGCTGGGTGCAGGACCAACTGCAGATCAGGGCTGAAAACGGCATGTCTGAGTTCATGCGTGATCGTCACATGTTTCTTCTTCTGTGGGCATCTCAGGGAAACACCGGCCCATCTGCCTTCTGGCTGCTTTTGTATCTGATGAAGCACCCTGATGCCATGAAAAATGTCAAGAAAGAAGTCGAGGAGGTTTTGCGAGAAACTGGGCAAGAGGTGAAACACGGTGGACCATTGATTGACCTGACCAGAGATATGCTCCTCAAAACTCCCATCCTAGACAGTGCAGTAGAAGAGACTCTCCGTCTAACAGCTGCCCCTGTCCTTACAAGAGCCGTTCTTCAGGATATGACCATCAACATGGCCAATGGACAACAATACAACGTTCGTGAGGGTGATAGAGTAGCAATGTTTCCCTACACTGCCATTCACATTGATCCAGAGATTCATCCAGATCCCCACACCTTCAAATACGACCGTTTTCTCACAGCAGATGGAAACAAAAAAACTGAATTCTACAAAGGTGGAAAGAAACTCAAGTACTACAACATGCCCTGGGGTGCAGGAAACAGCATGTGTCCCGGGAGATTCTTTGCCACAAATGAGCTCAAGCAGTTTGTTTTTCTCATGTTGACATACTTTGACTTTGAGCTGAAAAACCCAGATGAAGAGATTCCAGATATTGATATCAGAAGGTGGGGGTTTGGCTCCATGCAACCAACTAAAGAAGTTCAGTTCAGATACAGACTCAGATTTTAAAACTATATTTTCATTTCATTTTTAATTCATGAAAGTTGGCTTTCCACTTATATATTATCCTGTGCATTTGAACTTTGAGGTTGCTGGATAAAAGTTATTGTGATCTCTATTATTATTGTGTCCTCTATTACATGTCCTCTAATACTCCAAAGTGATGTTTTCACAAAATCTCACAGAGAACATGAGTGTGTGTCTTTTGTGTTACATAAAGAATATAACTATGTGATAACAGATGTAAAAAAACTGTACTGGGAATATATGTCTGCATACTCTGTAGATCCTTATCTTGTTTTAACATACCATACAGTATATATTGTGCTTTTGCCCATGTGCTATTTAAGAGACCAAATAGAATCTCATGCATAAAATAAAGATACACTTCTTTGTAAATTTCCAAAACAATGTGCTTTCTGGGGGTCATTTAGTAACATTAACTAAAAGAAAATACTTGTAAACAAGAATGCAAAGTTCAAGGTCAGGGTGAATATTATTTCCGATGTATACCAGTATACAAATTATCCTGAAGATTACTGACTGGGCAGAAAAATAAGTGTATTTTAATTTCACAGAAGAGGTTAAGTAATATTTTTTTTAAAATTAAGTTTGCCCTAAATGGAGTGACTATTCACACTAATATAGTGTCATAGTTCCCCTTATTGGCAAATACTATTAACACTAGTTCACCCACGAATTTGTGATTGCAGCACTAAAGTTTAAAAATGACGTGTTGAAATCAATAGCTTCAGTGGTGCCATAGCAGAAGAGCATATGACTCCTGCAACTTGCTTTTGACACAATGTCCCTGGTTTCAATCTGCCAACCTCGCTCTTTTCCCTTTTCCCATCACATAGAAAAGCATTTATTATCAATAAAAAATAATGAAAATGTGAAAAAGTGCCTAATGTGTGTTTATTAAGAATTAAATTATTTATTGGGTATGGTTAGGGTTTAGGTGTAGGGAGAGTTTTTATGCTCCCAATAATGCCCCATTAATAATTTTAATAAATATAATCATTTACACTCTGTGTTATTATTGCATTCTGTTAATCTACAAAAAATACTGAGGTGCAAATAGTATCTTTCTTTTTACACTTATTGTAAATTTAATTATTTTATTTAGTTGATTACCTACTGTAACCTGTAACTGATTACCTGCTGATATTGCCACTTAGTGTAAATAAAAAAAGTTTTTATTAGTTTTTATTATTTTTGTGTAAATTTTTTTGTGTAAATGGCATCTATAGCTATGCACACTACATATATATATATATTTGCACTGTATATATATATATATATATATATATATATATATATATATATATATATATATATATATATATATATATATATATATATATATATATATATATATATATATATATATATATATATATATATATATATATATATATATATATAGTTGTTTTAACACTTGTTTTCAAGTCTGAATGACAACTACACAAGCTTAGTTTTGGTTAAGGTAAAATGAGAGATAAATAAACAAATGATAAGACTTTGATACAACAAATCTGTTTACATTTGTTACAGTTAAACATTTGTATTCACAAATATTAATTGCTCTGCGGTTAAGGACTCAGCCTTCGTTTTTACATACAAGTTCCCCAGCCTTAGAAAAAAGTATCTCACAAGGCACACGTGTTGCTGGCATGCACAGATAACAGAGGACAATGTGCTCTGAGTAAAATTTCTTTGAGGTATTTTTTAACTTCCACGGTGGCAGTGGCGGCTCATGACTGCTCATCCGAGGGGCGCCAATTCAAAATAAGTGTTTTGAGTGTCATGTGTGTGGTTTCCTTTTCCAAAATATATGTTCTGCGTGTCGAGAGATCCTGTGTGCATCAAGTGTTTTGTCAAAATAAGTGCCTGCTACACGCACATCAAAACCGTTTATGATAAAAGAGACGCTCACGTTCACAAAACACATGCTTAACAGTAAACTCTGATTATGCATGAGATTATGAGAGTATCTGGCAAACGCGAGTGTCTACACACAGTATCAGGCACTTATTTTGAAAGACACGTGATGCACACAGGATCTCTCGATGAGCAGAGCACATATTTTGAAACAAGGAACCACACACATGACGGGCTACATACATGTTGTGACGAACTTCGCATCGAGCGCCCTCAGAAAAAGAAATCACCGGCCCCCACTGCACGGTGGCATTAGCTGTAGCACTGTGTATTGTGTGGGTTTCACATAAAGGATTATTAAAATGTTCCCAAAAATTGTCATGGGATTCTGCAGGTGTAAATGATGATGGACCTGCTGTTGACATTTTGTGGCTATGAATAAACATGCAAAAGCAATTAGTTACACAGCCTAAACTGTTGACATATGAGTATGTTACATAATTTTTCAGATGATACTGAAATTAAATGAAGACTTCCAGGGCTTTGGCAGGATTTTCAAAAGCCACATTTCTGAACCTTGGGTCTGGCTGTGTAGCCACTCTGAACACTCTCCACATCTGGAGTGCAGACCTTCTTGCAGGTGTGAGCTTGTTGAAAACAGAAACATGTTGTGGCATACCTAATTATACGGGAAATTCCTGATTTGCACTTCCTTTTTCTTTGACAGTTTGCACTGCAACATCCTGTAAAGAGGTATAAGCTTTGAAGTAGACACTCTGTTCCTCCGACAATTCTGTGTTGCTTGTTTAAAAGGCTGCAATAGTGTCAGTGTTTCTTGAATCATTTCTTACTTCACACTTGACAGTGGAGCAGTATTACCAGAAAATGCAACATCCACTGGCTCTTATTGCTCATACAACTATAACAAATAGGAAAAACAAAATGATGTGTTTACTATCTGACAACTGGGTAGTTATATTTAGGCATTAAAATAATTCATAAAATAAAATAAAGTTTTATATTTATATATAAACAGCAAATCAGTTTTTTTACAAGTAGTTGTGATATGCTGGCACAAACCTAAGTCTTTTAAGAAGTACTGACTTTCAAAACAGTTTCCCACACACTTTGTGATTTTAATTATGTGTCAAACAATGTATAGCTTGCTTAGAATGCCCAGCAGTGGCAGTAGAAGGATAGAGGGAACGTTACCATCCTCTGCATTCCCCAAAAGGTGACATTGGTGTTTTGAATCATACTTTGTGACCTGACATAGGTATTTCGAATCAAACATTAGTTTCAAATCAGCCATCCCAAGATCAAGATTGCTGCTAAAGAGCTGAATGTGGATCTGTTCCTCGCAATCCTATGAATTTTAAAGATACATATTTTGTGAATTTAACCTGTTTTGGTATAATTATAGTTGCATAAGAAAATGGCCTTTTGTGTGTCATAGAAAACAAATAAAATATTACAAAATGGTTCAATGATTGCAGAAATGTTATTAATTTTAAGGTTTTAAAGTGTAGTCTTGTTTAATATTTTGCAATTCTCTGAGAGTCATAAACATTTCATTAAGTAAATGAGTAAACTATCTTAAAGGGACAGCATGTAGGATTTTAAGTGTAAGGATCAATGTCTTTATTCATAAATATGTTCACGTTGGTGTCAGATGACCTCTGCCAGTGATCTGACTTTTCTTTGTAAGCTTAGAATTTCTTCTCTTTACTTACATTGAAGGGGTAAGTTGATAAACTATAATAGCAGAGAGGGACAAAAAGCACTAGCCTACCAATGCGTTACCACAACGCGCATTTCATTCAGAACAAGTGAACCAGCTGACACGGACAAGGAGATCAGTACATAACGGCTACCGTAGCTGCAACACGCATTTGGAAAGGCGAGGCGCTATAGAGCACTGTTCGTTTGAATGCAAAATACAATTTCACCACTAGATGGGGGTAAATCCTACTTATTGTCCATTTAAATAAGTGAGAAACTCAGCTGAAAACATGTCATTACCTTAACGCCATTACCTTTATGAATAGGAATACGAACAAATCTATATCTCTGTAAAGCTGTAAATACGCAAATAATTAATGCAGTCCTGTCAATACATCAATATTATACATTTCAGTGTGTATAAAACTTAAATGTACACATGGTACAACCACACGTTATGTAAAAATACCAGACTGATCTCACGAAAAGATTGTGTTATAGTCACGAAAAATTTGATTAATTTATTTGTGTCCATGGAACGAAATTCAGTCTTTTTCGTGTCACTTGCACAATTTTTTTATAAATAGTTTCTCGTGTCCGTTGCACGACTATCTTTTTAGTTTCATTTTATGTATTTTATGCATCTCCAATATGTATTATGTAGCGAAAATGATTTAAAAATAGGGGGAAAAATGAGAAATCAATAAATAAATGTCACGTAAACAAAAAACTATTTATAGAAATTTGTGTAAGTGACACGAAAAAGACATTGGTGCTCAAGGCATGAAAAAGCAGAATTTCATGCCATGGACACAAATAAAAAAAATGTTTGTGACTAACACGACTTTCCATGAGATCACGTTGAAAATAACCTAATACGCAAACATTTTTCACAATGAAGGCTGGAAAGTATATTTTATGTCATTATATGTATCTGGTAGATTTGTAAATGTCTGGTTTATCTGGACTCGATCGGGGTTACTCAGTCTACACACTAAAATTATAAGACAAATAAAATATGAATTATAAAATTTTTATTTAATTTAGAGCTTGTTTTACATATTGTAATCACAAGATAATGGTAATGATACATTATTTTATTATAAAAAAACAAAAATAATAAAATATGCTATTGCAATATACACATATGTAATACTTTCATCTGTTTCAACGCAGAGTAAAGCACCATTTCATCTTACACACAATCTTTAATAAAGAAAAGGTCACCACCACCTGTTAAATCCTTTAGTTTAGCTGTAACTGAATGTAAGATGATTGTCTCTCTGAATAATTTATTCATTGAAATCACATGCACATCATTTTTTAAATGATCTATAATTCAAGTAAATGCAGCTATTGAAAGTTATTTGATGAACAGTTATTTGGCAGCAAGCAATGAACTTAACCTTTACTGCATGTCAAGTACTGCAATGAGATTTCTCTTATCTAAGTGATATGAATAACCTTGATCCATTCCAGTTACCAATGAAAATGGCTACAATTATACTGAACTTCACTTATTAAAGGGCACAAATAAAGCCCTTTTCAATTATTTTTTGTGGTTTACCACACTCTACTAAATGTTGTAACAACAACCCAACATGGTTAATTACCCAACAGTTGGGTTTGTTCATTTTTCTACAGTATTTGCATAGTTGCATAAAGTTGCATTTTTCTCAACTTTGTTGAGTCACTGGACATGCCAACTTCCTGTCACCAACAGTCACTGTCAGGGGTGGACTGGGATTAAAAAGCGTCCTACCACACCCTGCTCGCAACACACCATACTGTAGCACACTGGCCCAACACAAATCCTACTTATACTTTTAAGGAAATCAAAAGCATTTGAACTGTCTGCCAATGACATCCTACTAACAATGACATAAAACGGAGTTAAACTTGAGGCTTGACTTAGTTGGGTTTTGCGTCAGATCTGAGGGTGATGATCTCTCACTTTAAGTTTTATAAATCCTTATTGAGAACAAATTTAGATTTTTTTTATTTGGCTGCACAGTCTTTCATGGCTTGCCAATGCATTAGAATGCATTTAATGCGTACAGTGGCGTGTTTACCCACCACGCAAACCACGCAATTGCTTGGGGCCCCACGGGCTTGGGGGGCCCCCTACTGTCCACAAGCGGTTAACTTTTTTAATGATTTTTTATTTAATGATTGCAGAGTTATAAAAAGTCTGCGTGGTAAGCATTCCGCTTTTTTCTTATTTTTTTTTTTAAGATCACACACTGAAGTTACAGTACTGTATTAATTACATCATTTTAAATACATCCTATAAGGAATTTGCCAGCAAAGGATATATCTGAGATAGGCTTAGAAATATTTTTCTGTACAAAAGGGAGGCCTTTTGGAAAAAGTTTGGAAACCACTGCGGTAAAACCAAAACCTTTATGTTTTTGACAGATGATGATTCTTTATTCTTTTGAATAAGACAATGGGCACTATTTGTATTTTTAAACCAAGAATTTTTTTCTTAATGTTGGGGCATGGGGGGCCCCAGGTCCTTGGACTTTGCTTAGGGCCCCCAAAATGGTAAACACGCCACTGAATGCGTAAAATAAGTAAGCAGGACCAAGTGCTTGTGGGAAAAAAGAGGGGGTTGCATAGGTTGGTTCTTCTGTTGTGTCAACCTTCAACAATCTTAACCCAAGGTATTGCCTGTTTGAACAGACATTGATTACATATGAAAGAATATACACAAAATCCTTCAATCCCCCATTTGATCAATTAACTTTCGTTTTAAAGTTGTAATCATGTGGACTTGGAGGATATTGTTTTGTTCTGTTCTTTGCACTCTGCTGAGTCCTGTTCATCCCTCTGTTTTGCTAAATCTTTCATCAACAGCATTTATTCTCTGGAGATTTCATTTTCAACTTGCTTAATGTCCGCTTGTGCACCCCTCTCCTTTACGGCTCGATTATCTGCTGGAGCATCACATTCTGTTGTTGAGGTTTCTCTGTGAAATACCACTAGCTGGTTCTGTAGAGAGGTTCCTCAGTTTCCCTGAAGCGCAACAGCTTTAAGTACAGTCTGTTTTTGATTTACTGTCAGATGCTGAAATCTTCTATCCAGGTGTGGTCCTTACCAAAAAATGTATCTCATGCTGCAATCTCGAATACAGTTTCTTTCCTTGTTGCAATACCTACATCTTCCATATTTGATGTTTGCACTTGAGTGTCTGTGAACTCTCTTGTTGTTCCTCACAGATTTTGTTTGCAAGGCTCTTAGCTGGAATTCCTGTGTTGTTTTAATCTTTGTTGAACGTACAACTAGCTGATTGAAAGCAACACCAATGCTGTCCCAGTCATCACACACATTTTCAGGGCTTTGGAGATCTCTGGTTACAGTTTATTTACAAATGCAGTTTTTAAAGGCGTACCAGTGTCCTTGTCAAAATCCTCACTGTCATTCAAACCAGCATGTTCCAAGTGCCAAGTTTGTTTAAAGGGATCTTCAAACTCTGGGACACTTTTACCCCAATAAATCTCTGCAGGTTTTAATTCAAAAACAAAAATGTCTTTACAGCTTCCTATCCCGCATCAATGTTTTCTTCAGACTCACCAATTTTGATTTTGACACTTTCAGTTAGCCTGTTTTGGTCACTGTCCCTCAAATTGACATTGAGAATTACTGCTCCATCTAATGGGTGTAGTGCGTAGATTTTGTGCAGTCGCTCAAGAACTTGCCAAACCTTCTGTGGATGCTTGTATACATCTGGCAGTTGCCTTGATCATTTGTCAATCTGCTCAGGTGTTGCTTGCTGGTATGTTCTACTGTATGTGAAACATATTTCTTGACTACTTTTGTCACTTGACTCTCCATTCTCCTTATACTCCTCCTCATTTTCAACTTCAGTCCTTCTGTTTTTGACAATCGCAGGAGCGAGCCTGGTCATAGATCTGCTCTTTGGGACATTATCATAGGTGTGAATAGGTGATTCAGCCTCCCTATCTAATTGACCACTTTCACAGTGATTATGTGGTAGCTCTTAGCTGAGTCATGCTGTTGATTTTCAGTAACTTGTTGTTTAATCAAATGCTTGTTGCAACTACTTGTTTCTTTAGTTAATTATGAAACAGTATTTTGATTCAATTTGTTTGGAAATCAAATTTAGCAACTTCTCATTGTGGTTTAACGGTTGCTTTTTATATCTTTCTTTCCATTGTGCAGTTGTTCAGCTAATGCTCGAACCTTAGCCTACTCAGCTTCAACCTGACGTTCAAGTTTGTCCGTCTTATACTTCTGTAGGCGCTGTCGAATTAGTTTAAGCAAAATCACAGACCATCCATCTTTCTTGGTGTTTGTGCTGTGTCTTTCGATAAGCCATTTTGGCCCATTGTCCACTCTCTGAGTGCTTGATATTGTATTTTCTACAGATGTCATTATGGGATGTCCTTATCTCCAGCCTTTTTTCCAAATATGCATTCAGATTTGCAATAATCTGATCAATGGTTACATTTCGAGGTTCTGTTCCATGTTCTGTAGTTGATCTCAGGTGGGTCCACAACCATTTATTTCATATGGTGCCTTTTCATTGCATAGTAGTACCCCCCCCGGGTCAAGTCGTGTCAGGTCATGTCAGCTTACTTCACTTTGGCTTGGTTAGCTTTTCCATAAAGTTTAGTATCACTTTAGAGTGGGAGGGATTATAGGCGTATGCCTACTGCTGTGACATCATACAAGCGAAAGCATCGTTGGAATGCTGTACATCCCCATACATTTATTTCTCAGTCCGCCACAAAATCAAAATTGACCACCACAAATAGATGTTTGCACATCGCGTTTATCACTACCTCACGCACAAAGGTAAAGCTATTTTGTGCTTAGCGTTACACTTTAGCAGTGGCTACAATTTCTAAATGAACGGATTAAATTGTTTAACAATTTCTACAAGCTCCAGAAAAAGGACCAAGTCTAAAATTATAAACAATGCTACACTATGAACATCGGTCTGCTTATTTTTGCTTATTAAGTTGTTCTTTAAGAGAGCTAAAAAGTTTCACTCACCAAATGAAGATTTTTAAGACAAAGCCATCAGAGAAGCTGCTTCCACAAACACAGTCGATTTATCTTCAGTAATCTTCATCTTAAACTTGAATCTTCAAAATTCTTCTGGTCTCTTCTTGTTGCAGTGATGAGTGCTCTTCTTATCTGTCTCTCCTGGCTGGCTTCGCCAAACTGTTCGATTTTCTTGAATTTGGCTGCACAGTCTTTTATGGCTCGCCAATGCATCACAATGCATCTAATACTTAAAATAAGTACTGTAAGCAGGACCAAGTGCCTGTGGGGAAAACGGTTTTAATAGAGGTGGTTACATAGCATGGTTCTTCAGGAGCGATGTTGTTGTGTCAACCTTCAACAATCTTAACCCAAGGTTTTGCCTGTGTGAGCGGACCTTTATACATGGTACACAAACAAAACAATGGCACCCTTTGGAGAGCCACTAATACTTTAATCTCTGAAGTGACAATGACACCCACAAATAACCTACGAGAATGTTACCCAATAATGACCTGAGGAGCTAATAGATCAAGACACATCAAGCTTTACGTGATCTCACTGTCAGCAGCATCTTTTTCATTTAACACATTTTAAGTTATTTGAACAAACTATAATAAACATATTAAACTACTATTACATGTATTCAGTATTGTTTTCGTTTTATGAAAAATATTATTATGTAGTAGATAAGACATGAGCAAATAATATGAAATTATTTGCTTATTTAATAAAAAGATTATTTAAAACATAACAAAAGTATGTGCAAACACATTATTAACTATTATAAACATGAACTAATAAGCAGTTTATATCATTTATATTCTGTACTGTAATCGCTTTTTTAAAATAATTTATAGTAGCAGAATTAATACTGCCCAACAAAGGCTAAGTGCAGTAACTACACAAACACTGAAAAACTGAAAAAAATGCCCTTAAAGTTTTTTACACCAGCCAGTCAAAGATGTTACTGCAATTTTCGCACACACATTTCTATGAAATGGGACAAAATTGAACAAGGAGACTATGTCACAAGACACAACAGATCTCACAAAGCCCATTTTAACCCTTAACTAAATTTTGACCAAAATCCTTTTTTAAGTAAAATTGACTTCTTTTTTTAAAGTACAACTTACACACTAAAATCTAATAAAATCTACTTAATAATGTTAAAAAAATATTCAGGCGCAAAGATTGTGGGTATTCCTTACAGCATGTCCAAATAAATTAAAGCTCATTTTACTTGAATGTTTTAGTTTAATGGATTTTATACGCTTAAGTTAAAAGAACTAAAGTTTTTGATTAAAATTGACTTAATTATTGTAGGACTATGTGCTGTTACTAAAAAACAGTTAAATAATACAAGAAAATCTATCATTTATTTGTATCATGTATTTATCATCATTTTACTTATAAATGATACAATAAATTACATAAAATGGCTGGAATTTGCGCTCGTCTCGAGAAACACCCGACTTCTTTTATTTGATTGGTTGAAATTCTTGCTCGGCATGTAATTTGATTGGCTGTGAGTCTGGCTTCTGCACTCTAAAAATAGCTGGGTTATTTTTGACCCATAATGGGTAAATATTGAACAGAACACATGCTTGGTTAAAAATGACCCAATGTTGGGTTGTTGTTATGAAACCATGGGGTTTAATAACCCAGCAGTTGGGTTAAAACAACCCAGCATTGGGTCATTTTTAACCCAGCAATGTGTTCTGTCCAATATTTACCCATTATCGGTCAAAAATAACAATTTTTAGAGTGTGTGAACAGAAACTCCCACCTTCTTTAATTTTGATATGTCAACGGTTTGACACTGATGTGCGCTGTCCACTGCACTAAGTGAGTGTGTTCTTTGAAGCAGCAAATCCAGCAATAACAGCAGTGAGTTACAAGTGAGTCCAAAGAAAAAAAACAGTATTGTAATGGTTATTATTATTTACCAGCGCACTGGCCCTCATTTCCACTGGGAAAACTCCCAATGCAAGATGGTCAATCCACCCATGGTCACGGTTACCTGCCGCCAGAGGTAGCCAAACTTCTAATGAATGCGATGCCTCACACTGCCGTTGCCACTGGCGGTGTGCACACAGATTACCAAGGTGTTTCAGGGTCTTAACAGTGATTGGCTGTTACCTGGTGTAGAAAGGGCCCAACCTTTTTGCCACTCTCTGCTGTTCTTAATGCTTTCTCCACTCTGTTGTCAGTCCCACAATGCACCTGGTGAGTGTGAAGCTGAACAGCCTTATGAATGAATAAAAACTGCTCATTTCACTTTTGATTTCTTTACTGATTTGTTCAGAAACATTGGGAGAGAAACTTTGTTCTCTTCTGTTTTGTAAAACTGGAAGTAATTATTAATGTCATCAATGCCCCATTGTTTGCAATTGTACAATCTGCCACAATACCGGGTCTTGTCTGCAGTCAACTTTAAATTGCCACTGATGTTAAACAGCTTATGTCAGTTTTCTTCTAGGTTCTACATTGGGAATTGCAGGATTATGTATTTACCGTATATATGTAATTGCCCAATAATGTAAGTAAATGCAGTTATTGAAAGTATTTAATTGAGGCAGAACAATTTGGCAACGCCCTTAAAATAGCATAATGAACCAAGCGCAACGAGCCACTGACTTTAGACTAGTTTTTTTTGGTCAGTGGCGCAATTGTTTTTTGAAACTGCAAAATAGCATCAGGGATGGTTTGCGCCGCAACATGCCTCCTTTTTCTCCTAGTTCATTCCCTAGTTTGCCGACGTGCGTCTGTGGAGGGAAAAACCTGTGCGCCGGTGCAAAATACGAATGATACATGCGTCACTGACAAAGTCAATTGCGCTGGGTGCAAGAAAGGGCCCTATGTTTTTCGAAAGATTTAACTATGATTGTATGATAAACTGTAGCATACTGACAAGTATCTGTAAAAACATACGCTGTACAGCTTTCTTTAGTAAGACCTTCCTACATTTTCAGTTCTCCTATCGGCTTATCGCTGGCTTCAAGGTGTAGCAAAGAAAGTAGCGCAGTGACTGAATCTGGATGAAGAAAGCACAATGAAAGCCACACACAAAGATGGCTGGAGAACAATGCATCTATTGGCCAGTGGTGTCTCCTGAGTGTCACTGCTTGTACTTGGTGGTGAGGGGTTTTGAGAAAAATGATCCATTGTCCATCTTTTCACCCTGCAATGGTGATCGAGGTTCAAAATCCATTCCTGGCAGTTCTACAAACACATATCCTGTTGATACTGATCTGCCTTCATTATGGAGAGGTAGGTTTACTTTTCGGTCTATTTGTCTATGTTTGATGTGCATGTCAACTAGTGTCTTTTACAGTTGTTGTTGTTGTTTTTTTTTACGTGTTAAATCATTCTGGTGATGCATTTTTTTTTTTAATGCACAACTCTAGAAGACTATATAAATCTATTTACTTTTAGTGTAAATGTTATTTTTCAATGCAACTAGATTTTGAAATGTTTGGAAAATACTTCATATAAAAACTTGAGTCAGTTCTGGCATGCATATATGATGGTTGGAAAAATATGCTGTCACAGATCAAGAATAGATTAGATCTGATCCATCTCAGGCTTACGTTTGTCACTGTGCCCAGATTCACACAACACAAATTCACAAGGATCTTTGGTTTCATTCATTTCCTGTGACTCAGTAGCACTTGCTATTCTCCTCTCGCTCTCTTTCTCCTATACGCTTTACAACAGATTTATACATGTTGTAGACTCTTTAATTCAAACAATTTCAAGTGCAAGGTAGGATTTAAACCCATGACCTTCGTTTTGGCTAACACAATGCTGAGCTACAAGAACAAATAATTAGCTTGTTTAAGATAGAAACTCTTAAAAGATAATGTCTATAAAACATATTTCCCAAGTGGATAAATCAAGGTCATGGCTTCAAATGCCAGTAAAGACGCAAAGTACAAAAATGTATACAGTGAGTGTGTAGTCATGTTCTTAATATTCATAGGGAAATCTGCTAAGTGCTGTATTCCCATGACTTTATAGATCATTTTTATGAGGTGAGATAACAAAAGACTTTAAGTTACTACAGGACATTAACCTACCTGTCACCTAAATTCTTTGTTTTTTAGGGTTAAAAATTGACAAAAAATATAGGCTACCAACTCAATGCAAAAGGAATTTTCAAAGTTTGGCAGATAGCAATAAACGTTTTGCCTGTTAAATAAAAGTGCAAAAAATAAAATAAAATCAAACATAGTATATTAACAGGGTAGAGTTAAGACTGAGCTGTTGTATGGGGTGTTACCCACACATTTTTATATATATATATATTTTGTTTTATTTATTACGTTGCTGAGGTCTACATATAATGTAATGCTATGTATCAAAGCAATTAGTGTATTATGACCTCTCTCTCATTCACAAGTAAATGCCCTCTTCACATGTGAAATGAGTGACATCATGTGCAGTGGTTAGCAGGCTTTTGTGTTCACTATTCTTGTGGCACCCATAATGGGCATACTGTAATTTTTGCACCACTGTCTTTGCACATTTCTCATGCATATATTTCGAGCATGAATTGCACCCTGAAGTGCCCCATCTTGAGACCAGCACAGATCTTTTTATACCTCTTTTATCAGGTAGCATTAGCAAGGTAATAAAACAGTACTGTAGATATGACACAAACTCACATACTGTCACACATCATCCTGTATTGACTGCACCTGTCTTCATTTTGTTCTAATTAGTCTTATCCACCTGCACCTGTTTATCTCCCTCATCGCCCTGTGTATATATACTCCCTGTTTAGTTCCTAACTTTGTCAGTTATTGTTCATTGTACGTTCCTGTGTATGCCTTGTTGTATGTTTAAACCTCAGTAAAGTATTAATGTTATTTGTATCCTCGACTCCTCGTCTTCCTCACCTGGGTAATGTTACACATACATTTTGCTACATACAGTACATCACATTAAATATTTATTTTTTGCTTTATTGTATGTTTTAACAGCTTAAGCTAACCCAGTATAACCTTAAATAGCAACTGGTGTAAACATCAATGACATAGCCTATATATAATTGCATGCATTGTAGCTGTTTGAAATGTCTTTCTTTAGAAATGTATTTATTTTTTACATGCTTGGTTTGCATTACGTGCTATTAATATGCTAGTTACTAACCTGTGTAAGCAAAAGGCAAGCTATATACATAATGTTAGCTAATAGTGATCCCCAAAAAGCTATTGTTTAGCCAACATTTGTTATCAAGGTTTATAGCTGTTTGACAATAATGTGTTTTTGTTTGACTTTACGTGTTCCAAACCCTGTAAGAAATAACTCATGTGTTTAATATTAAATACAAAAAATGCAGGCATGTTGTTTTGTAACTTATTTGTTACATCAGTAATTTATTAAGACAGTGGTTCCCAAACTTTTTCAGCGTGTGGCCCCCCCTTGTGTACGGTGCATTCCTTCGCGGCCCCCCAAAGAAAATTTGCGACAAAAAACTGTTCTAAAACTCAACATTTTAATAAAAAAACATTAAATTATACCAAAAAGTGGTGCTTTTGTTTAGTAGCCTTTTTTAGGTTTAATTACACAGAATTCATGATAAATTAATGTATTTCATAAAATGTCATAAAACTGTGGCCCCCCGGCACCATCTCACGGCCCCCAGTTTGAAAACCACTTAAGGAGATTTATTGTGGATATGTGGCTGATAATTTAATTTTAAAAATCTGAATGACTGTAAAAAAAAGGTGTAGAGAGATGTAAGGAAGTCTCACTTATGGATTCTTCTCATTTATATTATACAAGCCTGCCATCTAGTGGTTGAAGTAATAGATAAATAGATAATAATAGATAAATCTGGGATTGGGAAAGATGGGATGTAAAGCATGTTATTCGGTTTTGCCTTATTTGTGCAAAAAAAAAAAAAAAAAAAAATAGTTTTAATAACATAACATTTCCTGAGGTCTCATGTGTCATTTGTCTACCATAAAGAACCATGTACTGCCCTAGCTCAATTTGTAGAGTATTGAGTACTTGGGAAGTGACTTTTGCATTTAAAGCAACACTATGTAGTTTCCATGTAAAAATGACTTACAGCTCCCCCATGTGGTTGAAAAGTGCAACAGTGCCTGGTATCAGACACTCTTCTGCAGGCAGGGGGAGGGGCGGGGCTGTGTTTCCTACCCTCCACCGCCACTTTCAGAGTGTGCTTGTAGCAGCTAGGAGGCTGCTTAGGTTGCAGCAACAGTACAATTTGTCCAGTTACAAATTGTTCTATCACTGAAATAATTTTAGAGACATTATTTAAAGGTACAAAAACTACATAGTGTTGCTTTAACCCATCCTAGTGAGTGGTAAACACATGCACTGCAAGTCGTGAACACACACCCAGAGCAGCTATCTCTCCAGCGCCTGGGAACCAATTAGGGGGGAAAGATGCCTTGCTCAAGGCCAACCTGCTGTTCATGAGAATCGGTTGCAAGCCTGAGTCTTTAACCATTAATGCCTCCCAATTGCATTTGCCCACATTGCATTGCAAAGGTAATGGGTTTAAATCCCATGGAGTACTTAAGAATTGTATCGTTTGAATGCACTGTAAGTCACTTTGAATAAAAGTGTCTGCCAAATGCACAAATATGTATTATACTTTCTCATTACTGTAATATAACCGTCAAGAGACAAACATTTGCACGTGCATGAAATACATTACTGCATAAATGCCCTACACTTAAATATTTCACAAACTAAGAGAATTAACTTAATTAGCATCATACAGTACCATGAGCTGTTCAGTAAACTCTCATCGTGAGACTATGACCTCATCAACATGTATGATCGCCTGAGCATAATGATCTTGGTCAATGATGGCAATTATTACTGTCAGAGCTGAAGTGGGGAGGCCGGGGGCATAAGTTGGCCCAGAACACTGGGGCTCTGGCTCTGCTTGTACAGACTGGGGGCCTTTGAGGAGGAGATGTGGTCCTGTGTTGCCATGGCAACTCTGATGACCGAGAGTTTGGAGAATCTCTGAGGCTATGCTTTGCCCCCCACATGACATGGAATTTTTGACAAGATCATGGGAAAGATTAAAAACCGCAGGCATCCTAAAGTTAAGTGTTGAAAACAACTTGATAAGTGTGCGCATCTGAATTTATGTTCCTGCATCTGTATGTTTTTGTGTGTTTGCCGATTGCACATAGCATGAGCAAATTAGAGTGGTTGGATGCTCATTTAGGTATATTATAAGGGCCATTATTAAAGGATCATGACAAATATAAACATTATGCATGAAAGCATTTTAGAAGGGAATCATTTCAGCAACACATTTTAATAAACAATAGGGCAGTTGTAGTCTAGTGGTTAGAGTATCGGGAGAGTTGCCGAGAGTTGCCGGTTTGAGGTTCACGACTGGCCGGTTGCGACTGTAGCGCCCTTGAGCAAGGCACCTTTACCCCAATTGTTCCCCGGGCGCTGCAGTGACAGCTGCACACTGCTCCGGGTGTGCATGTGTTCACTGTTCACTGGATGGGTTAACTGCAGATATTACATATACGTTACCATACAATGACAAATATGTCACTTTTACAATGTTGCTTGATAAAGCAAAGGTCATAATCTTGCCATCATGAAATCAAAATTGAAAAATTCTGGCTTTCAGTGGAAATTTGTTGTGGTTTTGCAACTCAATTCAACCTACAATTTTAAGTTTTGGCTTGTAAAAAGTTGACATAACTTATAAAATCAAGTTGAAATTGTTTAACCCATTTTTTTAGATATAGTAACATAAAACTATATGTTGGTTTTTACAAAAATGCTGAATATTTTTTACACTGTTTCTATCGAAAAAATTCCAATTTATTCAAAACTTAGTCTCTTCTACCAATATACAGATCAATGATTTTTATGACATCATTGTGCACTTCAGCATCTCATAAAAATTTTATGCTGTGAGGTAAACTAAACGCTATTGGCTACTCCAAAAGGCGGAGGAGCCTTTTAAAATGTCCCAGCCTAACTTCCTGTTACGGTATAGAAATTACGCCAATGCGTCAAACAAAGCTGCACATTTCAAGGCATTTTTTCAAGATTAAATTCTTTAAATTGTGCAGTTTGTTGAAGAAACACATGCAATTACTTTTCTAAGTGATCTGACTACTATTTTCGACTGCTGGATAATAAAACACACTCATAAACATTCAGTGCTGGGTCAAAATGGGATAAACTAAACCTGTTTGTAGGGCTGTGCAAAAAATCGACTGCGATTATCATGTGCGTGTCATCAGTAAAGCCGGTTCCGTGATTAGAAGTAAATCGCCATCAGCTGCTTTCAGATGGAGCGGCATTTATTACACAGACCCATAATTCACCGAGAAGCTAGGCAAAATCGCATAGAAAATCGGAATCGATTTTCCTCGATTATGAACCCGATTTTGCCTAGCTTCTCTGTGAACTACGGGTCTGTGTAATAAATGCCGCTCCATCTGAAAGCAGCTGATGGCGATTTACTTCTAATCACCGAACCGGCTTTACTGATGACACGCGCATGATAATCGCAGTCGATTTTTTGCACAGCCCTACCTGTTTGGTTGTAATTTAACCTATTTTGTAATTTTCTGGGTTGTTTTAACCCATAGTTGGGTCAAATATTAAAGGTCCTGATCTTTCTGTGTTTTTAAAGTTTTTAAAGATCGTGTTTACAGTGCGCAATATAACACGTGTTCATGTTTCACTTGTAAAAAATACATAATTTTTCACACAATTTACTTATCTCTATACTGACTGCCGTGACCTTTAAAGGGGCCATGGCATAAACATTTTCCGTGTTTAAAGGGGCAATAAGTAGGATTTTAAGTGTTTTATTAATCAAAATAAATGTCTTTATTCATAAATATGTCCTCGTTGGTGTCAAATGACCTCTGCCAGTGATCTGACTTTTCTTTGTAAGCTTAGAAATTCTTCTCTTTACTTACATTGAACGGGTAAGTTGATCAACTATAATAGCAGAGAGGGACAAAAAGCACTAGCCTATCAACGTGTTTCCACAACGTGTTTTCATTCAGAACACGTGAACCAGCTGCAACAGACAAGGAGATCAGCGATTACATAACGGCTACCATAGTTGCAACACGCATTTGGAAAGGGGAGGCGCTAGAAAGCACTGTTCGTTTGAATGCAAATTACAATTCCACCACTAGATGGGGGTAAATCCTACTTATTGCCCCTTCAAGTGCTATGATTGGGTCCCCAGTGCTTCTATCAACCTAGAAAATGTGGAAAAAATCAACCAAGTTACTTAAGCACTATTCGGACGGGATTAGTTTTCCAAACGACGTTTGAGTTTCAGCGTGTCCCCCAGGACGTCTGTGATTTTATGTACCGATTCGGACGGGATTAAAATGATGCAGGCTATTCCAGAGATGGGAGTGTCTGTTTCATGCATTTGGGCGTTGCAGTAGCACGTGCTCTGGATACGCGTGTTTGTTATGTTAAATATTTTTCTTTAAATGTAAAATCATGACAGAACATGTAATTTATTAATTTAATTTTAACAAATCAAAATAAAATATACAAATCCTACTAAAGTAACATTAGCCTACGTGTTTTATATAACTGTCTGCTTATAACAAACACAAAATAATGAAGAAATAATGATTAATACAATTTAATATCTTTATTAATTAACATTACCATTCCGGAGTTGAACAACTTTGAACGGAGTTTCTTATAATGTTAATGATATATCAGTGTTTAGTCTTAACAGTGTATGATATTCAGCTCGTCTTGATTTAATTACTTTATTTTGCCGAATGCGAAAAAACATCCATATCTGAATGAATGGGACTCAGGAAATACAATATAGCCTAAGCGCATTAGTAAGACCTTACGGCAGATCAAGTTGGCCAAAACACGAAATGAACCGCGTTTTCAAAAGATATTGCGGGCAAACACAGACATTTGCATCCGGACGGGATTAAATATCTCAGAGGACCTCTGAGTTCGGCGAAAAACAGTAGGTAAATTGCTCTGGAATTTTTACGGAGGTCGTCAGAGAAAAACACAGACATGGGCGATTCGGACGGGATTAAAAACACAGAGGACCTCTGAGAAGCACGATTTTCTCAGAGGTCCCCCTGTAAAACTAATCCCGTCCGAATAGGGCTTTAGTTTTGGTAAACCATTCTCTACAAGCACATGAAAAAGTAGAGCTCCTTATGATGTCATTAGGAGCTCTTGTTATAATAAAACCACCCCTTAATCTCCACAATTCAACCACAGCACTGCCATTTCGTACAGAAAGAAAGAGGGAGAGAGAAAATAATTCACAGCACAATTGAGTTTCAATTGCAACAAACCACCATCATTGTGAACAGTGTTTGCACTTCATCTGCTCATTTGCATTTTAAAGGACACACCCAAAACAGCACATTTTGCACACACCTACAAAGTGGCAATTTTAACATGCTAATATAAATTATTTATATGGTATTTTAAGCTAAAACTTTACATATGTCCTCTGAGAACACCATAGATTTATTTGAGATCTTAAAAAAAGTCTTGTGACATGGCCCCTTTAACATGCACTCAGTAAATATAACCCAAAGGCTGGGCTTTTCTGACCCAACGGTGGGTTGAAAATAACAAAGCATTTTTGAAAAGAAGGGACTCGAATGACAGTGAGTCTTGTATGGGCAAACACTGTTCTAATATTCTTCAGAACATGTAAATATATTATATTATATATTTAAATGCTGATGTCTCTAAAATGTCATATTACTGTTATTATTAAATCCAGCTGGCTATCCAGTTATGCTCTGCTGTTTATAAAACAGCGTTCTCTTTTTAACTGGGCCAAAGGAAATGGAAAATAGACTATTATCTGGAAAACCTCTCACATTTTTTTTCTCTCATCTGACATATGCAGATGTTGAGTTATGACAAAATGTTCCTAACTACCAGAATATTCTGGGAGATATATATCTGTTCTGATTCTATTTTACAGTTAATTTTTAACAGGAGGTCATGTCTGAAATACGATGATAAAACAGTAACAAATCAGTCTTATGAAGAAATCAGTTTCAAAATAACATTTTACATTTTTCAATTTCCACATTCATAAATCATTGGACTGAAAAATAATTTTTCCTTAACAAATCATATTTCCTTTTCTGCTCTGTGAGGACTTCATCTTTGTAAAAAAAAATAGCTTATACTTACTGAAACAACTGGGGAAATTGTGTTTGACCCGGTGATGAGAGAGACCTGTCGGTAAAGTAAAAAGGTCACGCATGACGTATGCGAAACTACGCTGTTGTATGTGGAATGGTACCAATTCATGTCTTTGTATCAATTTATTGTTTAAAATGGTCCGCAAGTGTAACGCCTGACCTTTCGAATAATATGTAAGGTTGCGGTGGCGCGTCACACAGCTACACTGTAAAAAAATTCTGTAGAAATTTCAATGTTATTGCATCTGGGTTGCCGGTAATTTACCGTACATTTAAATTTATGTTATTTACTGGCAAGAGTTTGTTCAAAGTTAAATAAATTTTAAATATTAACAAGTCTTTATCTTTAGAGAATAAAACTATACAATAACAGCCTCATGCAAAGCATTCTGGGAACCAGAAATCATCATCAACCTTTTTCTGTTTTTTGCTTCAGATTTTGTTTCCCAGAATGTTTTGCTTGATGCTGTTTTTTTATTTACTCTATAAAGACAAAGACTTGTAAATGTTTAATGTTCATTTAACTTTGAACAAAATGTTGCCAGTAAAAAACAAATTTAAATCTACGGTAAGTTACCGGCAACCCAGCTGCAATTTCTACGGAAATTTTTTACAGTGTAGTTTAATTATTTTATTTTTTGCGCAAAAATGATGATAATTTCATTAGATAAGACCCTTATGCCTCGATTGGGATCAGTTAGAGCCCTTTGAAGCTGCATTGAAACTGCAATTTTAAACTGCATTAAAATTGTGAACGGTTAAGGTCCACTAAATTCCACTATATATAGAAAAATCTTGGAATGATTTTTTCAAAAAACTTCATTTTGTTTCGACTGAAGAAAAAATAACAATAAACATTTTTTAATTAAAAGGATTTTAAATTTGTATGTGGTAATCCTTTAACATCCATGCTATTGTTGTTTATGAATAAAAATGTTTTTAATGCTGACAAACATACATTGTTGTATACAGAATTCTTACACTGTAAATAATTTTCGTTGTTTTCACAGTTTTTTACTGTTTTTCTCAACAGTTTCTTACTGTATAAGTTGTTTACAGTTTGTTACTATAGATTTGTTGTTTCCACAGTATTTTAATGTATTTTCAACAGTTTTTTACTGCATAAGCTTTGTACAGTAGGCTACTGTAGTTTTCCAAGGCATTATGGGAAATATTACTCTGAATACAGTATTACCAACCAACTGCAAAACACAATGACAAACGTCTATTTATATCTTAAATGCTTAATTTTTTTGTGAGATATTTGGTTTAATGTCTGTTTTCACATCAGATGCTCGGTGTGTTCCTTTAACATAAATCAGGTGCCTTTTCTGAGGCTTTAATGAAATCACCAGCCAATTCAATAGACATACCATCAGTTCTTAATATTGTTGCCTCTGGGTCACAAAATGTATTTTTAAGATTAGTTTTGGCGATAATATATATGTATAATCTTCAAATAACAGTCGATTAGTTAAAAAAGCGCTAATTTTAGAATTTGATTAAACAAATGCGGAGGGTTCAGGCGCGAGTCGGTCACGTGATGTGCTCCTCAGTTCTGTCAGTAG
Source organism: Paramisgurnus dabryanus (assembly GCF_030506205.2). NCBI lineage: Eukaryota > Metazoa > Chordata > Actinopteri > Cypriniformes > Cobitidae > Paramisgurnus > Paramisgurnus dabryanus. The sequence goes on along the minus strand of NC_133342.1, from coordinate 15,164,008 downwards.
GGGGAGTGGGAGAACGCGTGTGTGTCTTCGTATCTGTTCTGCTCATCTAGCGCGTATTTCTTTATTAATATCTGCTGGGTGAATATTAATACGTATATGCTAACATTAATTTTGTGACCACAAAATGACAGCGAGCTATTATACGAGATATTGTGTCGTCGTGTTTGTCTTCACTCACTTCATCATTATCTGGTAAGTGCTATATGCAATATCTGGTATGAGACTTTATTGGCAGTAAAGGGTTCTTTCGGCTAAATTTTACTTAATTTCTGTCATAACAGCAAACAACTTCTGCAACTACACAATGATTGTCTGCCTGTGTGCAAAATAAAGCACGTTCACTGTGTAAAACCCCGCGCAGGACATTTTCAAATTAACGGTCAGGGCGAGTCTGAGCTTATCGTGTTGTGTTGACAGAGACTTTGCTGAGGTAAGTAAGAGAAAGAAATTAATGTGTTAAATAAATAACGTTATAAACTTGAATTATGTTGTGCCAGAATACGTTGTTTAATGAATATCTGTGGAATAGGTTTAAAATAATACATTAATGACTGAACGTGAACTTGACTGAACATTATGGCAGCTAGAAGTATTGAAAAGACGTATAATAGATTTAACAATGTTTTATCTTCTTTATTAGTGTATGTAAATCTGGGCTACAGTCCACGACAAATTTTCTACGGTAGTTTTACGCCTGCATGCTGGTCCTTTCGTCTATCGCGGGGATATCATCACTTCAGCGGACATCGCACTGAAGAGATCCTTCCTGTGCTTGCGTGGCGGTGTGTTTGTGTGCTCACTTGGATTGAGACCAGCAGTGCTTTTTTAAACAGTGGGTGAGTACTAACTTATTATTGTGTAGTTTCATAAAAGCCTTACTCTTTTCAGTCACATAACTTTTGTTCATCTGCTAATAATAGGACTATCCATACACAAAGATGTATTGTGGATTTAAGTAATATCTGCGAATATTTATGTGAAAATGTAGCCTATTAGTGTTCTGCTGACATGAGATCTGAAAATGTGTTCTAGGACCTGATATGGATTAATCCAATGATCAACGTTTTCCTTTGTATCCCTGTTTTGTATACGCTGCCATTACATGATGGTCTTATGTCCCGGGTGATCGGGAGAAGTCACGTGGTTCAATTATTATTATTTTTTTACGTGGTTCAATTATCTGTTAATAAAATTTTTTTACCATGCATTTAGCATCAGGCAAAGCCTGCAATCAATCTATTAAGACAGAAACAATATCTTACTTATTATTATGTTGTTATGACAATATCATGTGATCATCTGAGTTAGAACAAAATCTATTCATTTTCAGGTATAACTGTGCAAGTGCCCTGAATCATTCTGTTGAAATGTTATGTGTTTAAGATTCTTTATGACATCAAGATGTGGTTTGGGAAGGACCTTCATCTAAATCTGAAGACAGGACATACTGGCTCAAAAAGGTATAATTTTTTTTATACCCAATTTGAAATGTTGAACAATTACTTTACTTTACTTTACTGTACTGGACTGGTCAAGCGTTTGGTCAGGAACTGCCTATACACTTGAAAAATGCACAGAACTGGAACAGCACATCAGTTGGGAGCACATTAACAAGGATGAAATTTATCCAATAATTATTTTAATATTTATAGGTAAGCAACTACTTGCTGAGTGTATTTAATGAGTGTGTATTAATCTCTTACAGCTCCCATACTTAGTACAGTATATTTTAATCAGTGTGGCAATAACTTGTGTTTTATTTTTATGTTTACACAGGTGTTTCTGATATGGAGAAAAACCCTGCACTGCTCATTTTATTTCTTCATCTTGAGAATACAGCAAGTTTACCTTTTGTCTGGAAAATGTAAGTTTTGAGTTTGGCTAACAATAGAGGTTAGATTTTGATGCAATTTATTACTCATCTCTTTAACTTGTATTTTTAGTTACTCAGTACATGTTATTTTCACAGGATTCAGCAAAGCTAACACCAACAACAATTTTTCATGGCACTTTAAACCACCTTGATGTGAGGAGCCAGCATCAGAATGGATGGTGTCAATATCCTGAAAGTGGAGGTAACAGAGGTACTGTATCTCTTTTTTGTCTCCTTCAGTGTAGCATGTCCAAACCCATCATTGCACACTAAACGTTAAACATTTTTGGTGACTACAAAAGACAGTCTATAACACTTCTAAAATTGTACAAACAACGTATTTCTATAAATTGTTTTGCCATAACAAACCTTACTTAGTGGTAATTGGTTCGTATATAGTTTTGTGTAAATTTGTTCATTTAACGTCTTAAGTTTGGAATGGTCTATACGGAATTAGTTTTGTGTTTATTGATAATAATTATTATAGTTAACACATTTATTTATTTCATACACCAGTTATTATTAATGGGTAGGGGTGTGACGGTCATTATATAACCGTGAGACCGACGGTTATAGTTGAACACCGTCATTAGAACTCTATAACCGGCAAAACCGTGTTATTAAAATATTTTTAAAAACATTTTTTATCAAAGAATTTTAAAATACTAATTAAAAACAATTGTTAACAGTCTGTGTTACACGCCCCCTCATGTTCTCACGCAGTGAAAATACAGAGCGGAGCAACACTGACAACGCGCTGACATACAGGACAAACCAGGTTACTTTTCGGTTACTTTTGAGATTAAACATATTAAACAAAGTCTCACCTTTCAAATCATCTCTTCCGTCAGTACACTCCGCTTTTCAAGTTCAAATCCTCCCATGCTAACCTACTAACTCTCCTGAACGCACATTCACTGCTTGCTGTTAATTTTAAAGAAACGTAGAGCAAGTAGCTAATCAGTGCCTAGTTTATTCAAACGCCGGGTGAGCACTGTGCAGCGCGTCTGTGGAGAGCGTTTGCTGCGCATGGCCATTGTGCTTTTACACCGGTTGCGTTTGCAGCGCATAGTGTGCAGTTTAATAACAATCTGAAGTTCACATTACTTTCTTTTACCTGCATTTATGAGCAAAACCTCTTCAATACGCTTTAAATCCACATTGTTTTTGTGCTGTTCTGTACTGACAGATATATATAGACACAATTACAGACATAAAAAGCCCATGGCACAAATTTGTTTCTCTAAAGATTATTAAGATAGATGATAGATAGAGGATTAATTTATGCTGGGCAGAGAGTGACAGCGCAGTCTTCTTGCAATAGTGTGTTTTTTAAATATTTCATTGCTTTCTGTTAAATTGTTCAACATTATTACTGTTTGAAACACACTTGGCATAACATTCATGATTTTATGGTAAAATGACACTTTCCCGTCAATCCACGAGCATTTAAACGAGCAAAACACACCCCACCGACAGTTATGGTACGAACCGTCACATTTGACTCATGTCATAACCGACATCACCAATTCTGAAACCGGCACACCCCTATTTATGGGTAATATTTGTGTCATGTTTTAGTCACTGAAATGTGTAAAATCGTGCAAAAATATTTAATAGTCTACCTGTGGTCTATTAAATATTATTTATTCAAAATGTAATTCTACTTCGCAGTGGTGGCTGGTGACTTCTCTCCTAAGTGGTGCAAATTCAAAATATGTGTTCAGAGTGTAATGTGTGTTGCTCATCATGTCAAAGTATGAGTTCGTTGTGTCATGTTAACCATGTGCATCTTGCCTTATGTGAAAATACGTGCCTGCTGTAAAAGCGTCAGAAGGGTTTATGATTTTATGACACTCACTTTCACAAAATACTCGCAAGACACTAACTTAACACTAAACTCTGATTACACATGAGATTTAGCGAGATCGTTTATAATAAACCCCTTTGAAGCATCTGCAGCAGACACGCATTTTGACATGATGCGTGATACACATAAGTTTACATGACGCGCTAAATACATGTTGTGACAAGCTTTGCATCGTGCACCCTTGAAAAAGAAGTCACCAACCAGCACTGCGACTGGGTTATTTAAGCTTTCAGTAATGTTATTGTAACATTCTCCGTAATATTTTCTCTGTTCTCTCAAGGTGGATCTCGAGACTTGGCCATGTTCTAGATTATAACTGGTGAGCTCAAAGTACATTATTGCTAAAAACAAGCATTTTAGATGATAAGTTAATTTTTTGACTTATTATTAATTTGTTTTATCATTTGTTACAGGATTATCACAAGTGCTGTCGCCCCTGCTGTATATGACGCCCCCACCACCTACACCAGGTGTAGGAAATGTCGGTCCTGGTGTGCCGTTGTCCTGCAGAGTTTTGCTCCAGCTCTAAACAAACACACCTGAACAACTAGATCTGAAGAGTCACCAGAAAACTACAGGTAGGCGAGGTTTTATCAGGGTTGGAAATGAAATCTGCAGGATTTCGACACTCCAGGACCGACGTTGCCTACTACTGACCTACACCTTCATCCTGCCACCACCACCCATACTACCTACAAAAAACTGTATTGTAATTATGCTTTTCACTGTATTGTATGATGTGGTTTTCTCATTTAGGGTAACTACACTATGGCAACAATTGGATACATTGATTGCTGACTGATTTTGTTATTTTTTCTTTACTTTTTGTTTAAAATCTAATCATTTTTTTTGTTATTTTTGTTAATATTGTTACAAATATACAGTTAAAACTGCACAATAAATTTTCTGCTTTTAAAGATATAGTTGTTGTCTTTATATTTAACATCAACCAATAAAATAACAGTATTTAATTTAATCTAAAAAAATACAGTAGTATATATTTTACACTGTAAAATAAATAACAGTAAAATTGAAAAAATACAGTAGTATATATTTTACACTGTAAAATAAATAACAGTAAAATTGGAAAATACAGTAGTATATATTTTATACTGTAAAATAAATAACAGTAACATTTCCAGTATAACAGTAAAATGCTGTATGTTGGATCTTACAAAAAACAGTATAATACTGTACTTCATTTTGCAGTATCCTTTAAACTACTGTCATTCTTTCTACAGTAATTTTACTGTTGTTTGAAATACAGGAACTACTGGATAATTGTTGCCAGTAAGTTACTGTTAATTTGACAATAAACTTTTTACAGTGTACTTCAATTCCAGATGGATAAAATCTATTTTCATTTCCTATTAATATCCTGGTTTACTCAGAAATCCATTGGATTATGAATTAAATATTGATTGTTGGCCATGATGAATTTAACAGTTCTTGTTTTAGGAAGCATAAGTCAAATAGTCCCTTTACCAATAAATAAAAGGTTGCATTCTTCCTGATCCCGTTTTTTTAAACCCTAGTTAGTGTGTAATGCCAGGCAATACATTTTCTTCAGAATTCGCCTTTCAAAGCCTACAGCGAACGGCCGGTTTGGACTACAGCCCTCTACTTCCTGCTTTAATGACGTCAGTAGAACAATTTTTTGACTAAACTCTGCCCACAGGAATACATCAGTTGCCAGCTAAGCTAACGGCAAGCTAAGCTGCTATTGAATCACAACACACTAAAAAAACTACACAATCAGAACTCGTTACGTATTTCTGAAGAGGGACTTCATTGAACAAGGCTATGCACAAGGCTATACACAACAAACAGCGCTATACAGATAAGTAGATTGTGTGAAAAATACTGCATTTTTTACATGTGAAACATAAACACAGGTTATCCTGCGCACTGCAAACACAATCAAAGCTTTAAAAACACAGAAAGAACGGGACCTTTAAACTCTAAGGTCACAGATCTTGGATATGAGGATGCATTTCAAACCAGTGACCAAACTTTTTATCACGTTCCAGAAATGTCCTTTCATACTTGATTCAAGTGCTAGCTGAACAAGAGACCTCACTGAGAGAAGTATCTCTGGCAATGTTGGCATAAACCTCTGGGCACTTGTTCCAAGTCACCTCAGTAGACTCATGTTTTCATCAAACTCTATACAAGGGGCATTGACTCAAAGGCAGGCTCAACGAAAAGATGTAAACAAATGAGACTGACACTACACAAACTGCCTATAGGTTAGCCCCTACGCTTGCTAATAGGTCCAGGCACAGCGTCTGAGTCTGTGTGCATTTGTCTGAGATAGACAGTATGGTCTTTGGAGTTCCTTGTGTGTTGTTTAGATGGGTGTCTTCAGTCACATGGACGCTTCTTAATCACATGGGTGAACTTGATCTTTTACATAACCCCAGACATATGTGACCACCAATACCATCAACTTAGGGGAAACTACATTAGAGCGAGAGAAAATGTTCATTTCACACGGCAGTTTGAAATAATGAACAGTATTAAGAAAACACAACCAAATTTAAATTAAAAAGACAGTATTTGTTGTGACTGGGATTCAACCCACAACTTCCTGCCCTACCAAGTGACTTACAAACACATCTCTATGTAGAAGTGTAGATCATGTTATATAAAGGTCAAAGATTTTGCAGCAATGGCATCTGTGCCTTCATATCTTAAAGAGAGGACACATGGAAGGGTAGCTGGACCCTAAATGCTATGAAGGTCAAGTAGAGATGATCATCTTGAGAATGACCCAACAGATTCTGTCATAAGCACACTGGCATGGCCTCAGGAAGACAGACACCGAAGGCTCAGCTGAATGGGTGCGCTGTAGATGTCCAATAGTAGCTTTCTGCTCACTGAACATACAATGCCCTCTTACAACACCATGTCTAAAGCAAAAGTAATGGTGGGCACTCCCCCTAGACAACTGTGTGTCTTCTTCAGAGCACTGCTGAGTAAAACTAATTACAGAAGACATTGTGTAGTGTATAAGCTACAATTTACTATTCTTCTACTCTTACACTGTCTATAAAACTATCCCTTTTCAGTCATTTTTGAGCCTTGATAGGTATTCAACACATTGAACTGTGGTACCTTTTGGGGTACGATATTATACAGACCTATTGTGTGCCTTTAAAGTTCACATAACACACCATTTTTGCCAATCTAATGTTAATCTTGGTTACCTACCTATATAGAGTAGTATTTCATCCTTCATATGTCCAAAGAGTCTTTCATGTTGTCAGATCATTAAAAGACAAGAACGGCCATTTCGGGTTTTGCCAGAAAAAGCCGAACACTTGAAGGATTACGGTGGGCGGAGCTGAAGAGTTATGAGTATGTGCAGCCTTTGGATACTAATCAAACTTAAATAAAACTATATCTTACAGTCAGATCGGCCTTACACATATGATCCAGAATTGGATACGGAGTCAGTAATTGATCAACAGGAACAACAGCAGCAATGATTACAGCAGGACGTCTCTATCTGGCAATTAATCCTTGTTTGTTTATCCGCTATTTTGATTAAAAAAATGCGTAACCGTTGTAAGTGCCAACTGAGGCGGAAAATGTTTGCTGTTGTTGGTGTTGTTTATATTACAAGCACGTATGCGGTGATTGCAAACAAAACGTGAGATTTTGATTTACTTACGCCTGTGGTTGCGACTCCTAAACAGTGTCTTTTAAAGTTCATCAGTTGTAACAAGTGGCAAATCCGCCATCAAACTGAGCCTTGTTTGTAAAGCAATCCTCTCCGAAATGCAGCCAGGGAACAAGCATAAACCCATTCGCAAATACGTTGCTATCCGGGAAAAATGAACTGCATCCTGTTGTCCTAAGACATGGAAAGTTAAATAAGGTTTTTTTCTCCTTACATTTAAAAACCCTTCTTTTGTCAAACCATCTTGATAAAACAAAGTTGTTGCGTGCTGTGTAGTGATACCGATGACTTCTACTCAACGGAGCAATGCACGTTCTCGCTCTTAACTTTTCTGCAGGTAAATGCACTTAATAGGAATATGGGGTCAATCAGTCGTAACGGATACGCCCGTTCAAAAAAAACTTTCCGAAACTTGTAGGAAAGAGGCGGCTTATGTTTAGCATGAGGGTTACAACTCCTAAACTGTTAATAAGTCAGAATGCATTAACCCCCCCCAAGACCAATTTTGTACCAGTAAAATTTGAAAGGTACAACACATTTAAATGTACCTTTAAAGGTACACATAAGTTACAGTAATGTACCCAAAAGGGTTCTAGCATAATCTAGAAACCAGATTATCACAGAGCACCAATATAACATACAATACACTGTCAGAAATAAAGGTACAAAACTGTTCCTTTTCTGTCACTGGGGCTGTACCCTAAGTTTCTGTTTGGTACCTTTACAGGAATACAAAACAGAATACAATTTTGGGTAGATTACCGTACCTTAAGGACCTACATTGTTAGAAAAAAGTCAAAATATGTACCCTAGCTGTCAGTGGGGCAGCACCTTTTAAGAAGGTAATTGTATGGACCATTAGGTACAGATATGTAAACATTTAGTACCAGTATGTACCTTTGAGATACTAATATGTATTTTTGAGGTACTAATAAGCTCTCTTTAGTCCCAGCATGTACTTCTGAGGTACTAAAATAAAATCCTTAGGTGCAAAGCTGTACTTTTTGAAAGGGTACAGCCCCAGTGACAGAAAAGGTACAGTTTTGTACCTTTATTTCTGAGAGTGTATAGGGACATGTTAATTGCGCAATTTAAAATAACACTGTGCATTCTGCAAGTGAACCGTGCCCGAACACACCTCTGCAAGTCGGCCAGGGTGCGATTAACCAAACCACGCCCGGGAACGGTACAGAGAGAGAGATCACACAAGTCAAACGAACCAGGCTTTGGGGGTGAAACGCTCTTGTGCAGTTTGGTTGGGATAATGTGAGCGTGCCTCTAATTTTCCCAGGAGGTCTCCCATACAAGTACTGACCAGCCTCAACCCTACTTAGTTTGAGTGGGCAGCAGTCTTGGGCTACAGAGTGATATGGCTGCTGGTATTACTTAAATAAAAAATAAAAAATAAACAACCCAGCTTGGGTTATATTTAATATCACACAAACTATATGAACTACAATATTATATTCCTACAAAAAATAAACAGAAATGGAACATGAGAAATACTAATGAGTTAATCTTACCAAACTGAGAGTCCTAGAAGAACAAAAAGGGCAATTTTCACAGACCAAGAAACCAGCTACATTAATACTTACAGAGCTGCAGAGCTATTAAATTGAAGAAACTGTCCAGACATCAACAATCTCTTCAGCACTTTACACATCTTTGGTTAAGTGGTTCCAAGAACATAGCTTTTGAGAAAGAGCAAATTTAAGTCATGCCTGGAGTTTTCTAGAAACTGTGACAACCAGAAACTTAGGGAAAAAATATAACAGCCTGACTAAAGTTGACCTGAAATACACCTAGATACGTTGCTTTGATATTGACATCTGGTCTTTTTATAAATATTAGCTTTCAATGTGGATTGTCTGGAAAGAAAAGCTAAAAATTACTTTAAAATTACTTTAATATGGATTATATTGTGTCTTTTTAAAGGAATAGTCAAACTGAAAAATTGAATACAAAACTTAAAAGTATAATAATAAAATACCCCATAACTGAATCAGTGTTTAGACCAGTACACAGGGTTCCACGGGTCCTTGAAATCTTTGAAAGTTTGTGAAACTTGGGGGAAAAATTCAAGGCCCTGGGAAGTTTTTGAAAATATACATACATAGATACAGGTCATTGAAAGTGCTTGAATTTATTTTATGCAAGAAGTTTTCTGGAAAAAAATCCATATAATTCCCTGTGTAGTGTAGGATAATATCATTAAAATTCTAGACTTTTTAAGCACGGGTGCTAAACTATTCAATGTTCGAACGTTGATTCATACCAAAAAAGGCTTTTTTGCAAGTTGTATTTAACACATGAAAACGTCTCGGATTATGTATGTAACTGTTGTTCCCTGAAAAGGGAACTCGCGCTGCGTCTCCTTTGCCATACTTCCTGCGTCCCTGTAACGCCGTCTTTGGAAATTTTTCAGATAGCGATATACTTCCTGGCTCTCATGTCACCCTGTCTTTGTCGTTAAGCCTCACCATTGGTTGAATTTGATATACCCCTTCAGACACTCTTACCCTTGGAGGCGTCCCCAATGTGTCACCGCAGTGACGCAGCGCGAGTTCCCTCGAAAGGGAACTGTAACAATGTATCTTAAAAGGTAACACGACATAACCTTGCTCTCCCTTGAAATGTGTCCCCACATTTAGTCCTTGAATTTGAGGGTATTGGACCTGGAAAGTCTTTGAACGGTCCTTGAATTTAAAGTTAACTAAGGTGTGGGAACCCAGAGTACATTTTGGTATTGAAACACATATTCCCACATCCCTACTCTACATTTCAAAAAGAATCAAATTACATAAAGTACACTTCTTTTAAAAAGTATGCTACTGACCTGATTATGCAAAAAGTTGCCTTACAGGGGACATTTTACAAGACTTTTAAAATTATCCCCTTCTGACATCACAGGGGAGCCAAATTTCAATGACCTATTTTTCATATGCTTGCCGAGAATGGTTTACCAAAACTAAGTTACTGAGATCTTTTTCACATTTTCTAGGTTGATAGAAGCACTGGGGACCCATTTATAGTACTTAAACATGGAAAAAGTCAGATTTGAATGATATGTCCCCTTTGAATAGTTAACCTCTTACAGCAAAACATTACTTTATTGTACTATATTCTGTAGTCCACGATACCATACGATTGTGGATTTCATGTATGAACTCTAAATTGCAGTTCACACTGCTGTTTAGTGTATCTGTGATATCTCAATGTACAGTAAATGAAGAAGATGACCTCTCATAAACCCTACCATGATACAGAACTAAACACTCTAGTAATTACCAGAGGAAAATATTATTTTAAACTTTAGAAAAAATATAAACATAAACAGAATCTCCATAAACAAGTCCAAGTGCCCATCGCATGCAGTATAAGAACCTGTGCCAACACCCTATTACAGTGTTCCCTGGAAAGAGAAACCCCAGTGTAAACCTCCAAGCACTATCTTGGGAAAGACACGGCACAGCGCTGTGCGTGTCTCCATCCTAACCTTGGCTCCTCGCCTGGGCAGAACTTCTAAATATTATGACACAAGACATGACAGAGCATACCTGGCAGAAACTTTCTACACTGTGGCAATGCGCTTGGTCCAGCATGGCAACTTATAGTTTTGTAGAGATAAGAGAATGAGGCAAAACCTCAAAAAACCTCAAAAACTCAAATCAAATCCATCTGACAGACGCTTTTAGCCAAATCATCCATAAAAAATCTTACACATTTATTTTGTGTGTGTTCGATTGAATTAAACCCATGACTAACCCTTACTTTTAAACTATAGGAACATTTCAAAATAAACCCTATATTTAGGTACTTACTAATAAGATTTTCATCTTTGAAAAGGTCAGTTTTGGATTTTAAACCAATATTATTTAATTGGGAAATGCACAGCACTGAGCATTGCAATCATGACCCTGCCATATTTTTCAAAGATGCATGTTGTGCTGTTTCACACCAGTGGTCAATCTTGCAGTTTGAACCTGTTTTAAGGTCATTTGCTGTAAGAACTTTCCCTCTCTGTTTTATTCTCCTCGTCTTTCCTCTGCCGGCTGAAGGGAGGTGTTAAACAAGCCAGACTCAAAGAGGACTGCATGAGACAGATGTGCGATATGGGGAGCTCTGTATCTAGCTCAGACTATCGCTGTAACGGCTGTTAGATAACAATGGAACATCATTTTATTTGACTGTGGAGCGGCGGCCACATCATAGAGCTCACCTGAAAGGGAATGTTGAGAGGCCGCCGCGGTGCTGGAAGTTATGGCCGGATGGATCGCACGTCTTCTGGAGTTGTTTCCCTGCTGCAACTTCCCAAGGTCTGTGTGTGCTGTGTCTGCAATGTGAACAGGAAGAAATTAGTTACAGTTCTAAACAAGTTTTTCTCATTAGAAATATTTTACCTTTAATGTGCTTTTATTTTGTAATAATACAAATGATGTGATCATTTGTATTTAAGTTTATTGCTCCTGATGCTCTGTTATCCATAAGTTAAGAATTTCCAAAAAGCCTGTGTGTTTGCAATGCTTTTATTTTATTAAGAAAAATAATATAATTATCTGAGATTTAGTTGATCACAAAAGATTTAATTTGCATATAAATCTTTTAATCTAAATGTGCTACTTGCTTCTAGACAAGTGGTGTGCGAAAATGCAGGCTTTTCATGACCTTGTAGAAAAACAGTTTACTTCTGCTTAAGTGAAAATGTTGTTTGGATTCATCAAGGCATAACATCATGTACATTTTACAGAACAAATATATAATTTCCAAATAACAATAATAAGACATATGTAAATATTTACAACAAAATCACCTAACCAAATTTTTCATATCCCAACATTTGATATTTCAGTTAACTTTTTATCATCTGCATTAAATGTGGATCATTACACTGTAAAAAGTAAAAAGTTTAATCAACTTAAAAAATACTTCAATTGATAACACTTGAAAAACTTGAAATTACACTTTAGGTAAAAATTTAAGTTGATAAAGTACATTTTTAGGTTTTACCAATTGAAGTATTTTTTTTTTTTTTTTTTGATCCAGCTTTTCTCCTTTTTTAATTTTTTGTAAAGCCTTGTTTATTTATTATCTTAATTCACTATTCACTATTTTTCTCAATAAAATTTAAGCACTTAAACACATTTAGAAATAATGGAAATGATGTGGAAATTCAGTACCGCTGGATTTTTTTTGGGTTGTTGTTAACATAGCAAACAAGGTGATTCAAGCAACAATTACATACATTTGACAGACATTTAAAGGGATAGTTCACCCAAAAATGAAAGTTCTGTCATCATTTACTCATTCTCATGTTGTTACAAACCCCCAAATTTATTTTTGTTCTGATAAACACAAAGGAAGATATTTTGAAGAATGTTTGTAACCAAACAGTTAGTGGACCCCATTGACGTCCATAGTAGGAAAAAAGAATACTATGGAAGTAAATGGGGTCCACAAACGGTTTGGTTACAAACATTCTTTAAAATATCTTCCTTAGTGTTCATCACAACAAAGAGTAAATGATGACAGAATTTTCACTTTTGAACTATCGCTTTAAGTTGATATATATGCACATGTGTATAACTTGATAACAGAAAAACATTACTAAGATGTTAGATGTGTACTCTACAACAGGGGTTTTCAAACTTTTTGATAGCAGGTACCCCGACATGGGACCCATTTCCGTCCATATTTTTTGTAAAGAAACATTTAAACTGTGTTAGATAGTTACTGATATTATAAAGACAACAAATTGTTTACAAACTTAAATAATTTTTTTTACAATTTTTGCTTCATCTATTTTCTCTTTAAATATTCTATGGTACCCCTTGGAACCTTCTAGGACCTTCCCCAGTTTGAAAACCTCTGCACTACAAAATCCTGTGACAGAATTCTTCATTTCAGACTCACGACAGCCTAATTACATTTTCCTTGAAAATGACCACTCAAGCAATCACCTATTGTCCCTGAGGTGTCTCAGGCTATAAGGGTCCACGGTCCAATAGTGAGTGCCATCTGTTTCTAGTTATCTTTACTTTCCTCTGTGATACACACAGTGAGCCTATGGCAACCAGCAACTCTCATCTGTTCAGTTGGGATGAGAGATGGCATGTCCCACATCAGGGAATGCCGTGCTAAAAACATTAATAAAGGCTAGCTCATTTACTCTACAGGGAAAAGCAGTTGTTTTGCAAACATTACCAGGTTATAAAAAATACAACTATGTTTGAGATGACCCCTCACTACCACTTGGATTAGAGATTGCTTAATTTAAATTTATTTCCAGTGCTTTTCACAGTTTTGCAGTACAAGGAAATATATTAAATAAATTATCAACAGTATTAATTAAGTATATTACCATAATCAACTGCAAAAAAGACCATTATACTCATAGTGCTATCAAATAAGCCTGTATGTCAAATTATTTATATTTTAATTACTATTTATACAGTGTAAGTGAACAAAACCGTTTCTAACGTTTCTTTAATAAAGGCCCTATTTTGAATTAAACCAATGCATAAATCAGTTAAAATTGTTTTTGTCTTAAATTTACTTGGCAGATGCATAGATTAAGACAGTGTATTAAAGCTACTATTATTATTATTATGTATGTGCCTCAGGAATCAAACCCATTTCCTTTGCACTGCTAATTCCCATTCTCAATTCAAGAACACATCTTGAAGCAAACATAGGTGTCGGTAATATTATACAGGCTCACTAGGGAGTGAGAAATGATGAAAATAATAATATTGTCTGTATCCAAATCTGTTACATTTATGAGTGCCACTATAAAAATTATAAATTACATTTAAACATACCGTAATAACATTTATTCTTTTTATTTACTATTATGCAATACATATATGTTTAGAATGACATCATTTTGGTTTATACTATGCCATCACTTTGTTTTATTTATTATCTTCAGACTCACAGTTACAATTGCCAGATGTTGTTCAGAATGTTTCTCGTCACATTAAACTCATGCCGAGCTTTGACCGTCAAGAGACTTTGTGGCATAGTTCATGTCTTCAGGGTCACATTAGGAAGTAAAATGAACTATTTTATTTTATTTTTTTTAAGATATTGATGCCATGATTTGTGTGTATAATATGTGTAAGGAATGGTACACCCAGGTGTGTAATGTGTATGCTGCTTCATTTCAAGAGAAAAAAGCACTGCACATCATGTTATCTGCCAGGGATGTTCAAAGACATTTTATCTTTACCAAGAGGTCAATGAAAGGCTTTGATAATGAAAAAGTGTTTGGGGATAAAAGTTCAATTTGAAAGTGAACATTACTTTGCCCTCATGAAGTAAATAAAAATGTATAAAAGGGTCTAAAACAGTCTTTAACGTGGAGCACTGTAAACTGTTTAGTTTATTCATAAGTCAATCGCCTCAGTAATTCCCTTTAATTACCATGAATTTACCAGAATTCATAAATACAAAAATGTGCTGTTCATACACGCATTGATATTCCGTCTTTTTACCAGTAAGACATAATTCACACATCGATATCAAAATACCGTTAAACCTGTAGAAAAGCGGAAGTTACCTGTGGCCGGTGTCGCGAGCTCAGCGTTGTATTTTTAAATAGTGATGAGCGAGTCACCCGAAACTCGGATCATTTAACCCGATCCCTAAAATGACTCGAGAACCATGAGTCCTTAGTGACCATTAACCCGAGTCAGTTGAGTCCTCTCAGATTTTGCATTAAAAATGAGAAATTGTATCAAACACAAAGCTCTTCAAATGTTTACAACAGAATTACAACAAATAACTCTACATAAGCTGACATAGGTTCTATAACTTGCAACAACGAGTTAATTTACATCACCAAATGTCGACTGGGGGTACCGAGTGAACCAAAAGCTGCTATTCCGGATCATTATTTCTTGCAGCTCCGAGTCCGAGTACAAAGGGATGCGTGCGCGCGACAATGAGTTGGTCGGCGGCTCGGGGATTCACACAGAGAGTGACTCAACTCATGGAGCTTGAATCCTGGGCTAGGAGAAACCTTGCTCGTGTTGTTAACCCACTGACTCATGTAGGCTAATCTGTTGAAATATTTGACTGGCACAATGTTTTGGGTAGAAGCTGCAAATGTTTAACATTTTTACCCGTGGACCCGTGCAGGAGCGGGCGAGCGGCTCTGTCTGGGACTCACTCACAAGATTAACCGAAGCCTATCGTGGATCTTTTAAGTCAATCTGAAACAGGACACGTTCCTCTCACGTCCAAGTCAACCAAGCCTGACATCTTCTAAATGTGGTGTTGATATATTTGTCGTTATGAAATGAAACTAAACACACCAAACTTTTACAATTTTGTTATTGATAATGTTACCACGGGCATGCATGTTTTTTACGAGTTCCTCAGGTCACATAAGCCCTTTTTTGTGAGCAGAGGAGTCATAAACTCGTAGCTGCACGCGTGATCCGAGTTGCTTGGTTGGCATTAGTACTTAGCGATTGGAATTGGGAGATTTTGACCAAGGGACTCAAGGGACTCGAGTGACTCGCACAACCCGGATCATATTAGTGAGTGACTCAGAATAACCCGAATCCTTAAAAAGATCCGGGTTGACCATCACTATTTTTAAACAATGGCGGGTTATGACTTCATATCCACAGTCCGTATTTTGTCGTTTTCACATCTGTGGCACCCGCTGATGGTCGCGAAGTTGCTCGTGAACAAACAACTTTGCGTTACAGGCGACGTCAACCGGAACCTGAGTTTGCAAGTAGGCTTTACCAAGGACGTCGACAATCCGGCAAATAGATGGTAAGCTGTTTTAAACAACTTGTAGAAGAAATGTAGATGTTAACTTCAGGTGTGCTCAACGTTTAAGCATCATGTGTGTGGAAACGTCCGTAAACAGTGCGGCGTAAACGCGTCATCTGAAAAAACCCGTAATGATTGGGTTGAAGCTTTCAGCGCGGTCTGACGTCGTCCGTTCTAAACAAGTATCGCTGCAGCCCGGAGACTGCAGGTAGGAGGACCTTATGCCGCAAGTGGGAGGAGCTTATGCCGCAAGTAGGAGGGATTTCAGAAATGTACAAGTAGGAGGAGTTTACGCTTCAAATGGGACGGTGGTGAATCCTCTGGAAGTTTGTACAGCCCACTTGCGGCTAAAGCTCCACCCACTTGCTGCTAACCCACCCATTTGCAGCTGGCTCCGACCTCCGTTTATACCCCTTTCGTTCTAAATGCCCGTAATCTATTTTTTTGTTCACACATAGCGCCTACCGGTAAATTACTGGTAATCTTACAACCTCTCTTATTACTCGTAAATTGGCAGCACTGATTTACCAGAAAGGTTCTGTTCACACATGAACTGTTAACTGCAATTTACCAATAAATTACCAGTAAAGACTGTATGTTAAGGTGACAAGATTTTTTTTATGAAAATCGGGACATTTCCTAGTTCAATGGTCAAAATATAATTAAAATCTCATTTGTTGTTATCTATGAATTAAAACAAAAAATATTGAACTGAAGTGATTTTGTGCATAAAACAAGCTAAAAAATTTGCCAATGGGGTAAGATTTTTTGCTCGTTTTAAGCACGAATTGGATATTTTTTTGGTCTAAAAACTGTTAAAATTCTACTGTTTTAACAATTTTTTAATACTTGTACTGAAAACACAAAAAAAATACTAAGAAAGTAATCGTTTTAGTGTTTCTAATTCAATTAATTGAACAATTTCTGTAGCCTAAATTTATTTTTTTTGTTCCGTGCACAAATATGACATACCTTGTCAAAACTTATTCTAAGGTACAACTTCAGCTGATTTCATAGCATTGTAAACGTGAAGAACAGAAGGAATAATGCAAAATGTAAACATATTTAGCCTACACGAAACAAATGCTCAATACCATGATGTGTTCAGTTCACTTTATTGGTTTATTACTTTAATTTAACATGAGTAGTTACCTTAACCCCCGATAACTTTTACTGTTTTCATATCTTGATTGATGATAACTTGATGACGCTTTCATATGTGTCTCGTAGTAAATTTTTCTTCGCTAAATCAGTGGCGCGCAACCAAGAAATCAGTGTAGCTCGCGGCACCCTCTGCTGGTGGAAATAATCATTACATGATTGCTCCGGTCTGGTACCACAAAGGCTACATGCTGATTGGGTTTTTCAGGGTATTTGCTGGTTGTTTTGGACGTGATGTAAAACGGGGACATTTCCAGGGACTGCTCCATTCGTGGACAGAACACCAAAAAAACGGGACTGTCCCTGGAAAACGGGGACGTCTGGTCACCTTACTGTATCTGTCAAAGGGACTATTGCAACTTTACTTGGGAAAAATTGGCTTGATTTTATTTCATTTTATTATATTGTATACAGTATGTGTACACTTTCTCTGCTAACCTTTCTCTCCTTTCCTCTTATTACAGATCATAGGTAAAAAGTCTTTATCACCAACATGAGTTGGAGTTTTCTCACTCGACTTCTGGAAGAAATCCACAACCACTCCACGTTTGTGGGGAAAGTGTGGCTGACTGTGTTAATCATTTTCCGCATCGTGCTGACAGCGGTTGGGGGTGAGTCCATCTACTCGGACGAACAGACAAAGTTCACCTGCAACACCAAACAGCCTGGGTGCAACAACGTATGCTACGATTCCTTCGCCCCACTCTCGCACATGCGTTTCTGGGTGTTCCAGATCATCATGATTTCCACCCCCTCTGTCATGTACCTGGGTTATGCCATTCATAAGATCGCCCGTTCCTCAGAGGAAGAGCGGCGCAAACACCAGAGACATCAGAAGAGAAACCATCACAGCCGGTGGAGAGATGGACACCACCTTGATGAGGTTTTAGAAGAGGAGGATGATGATGCAGAGCCAATGATTTATGAAGACAACACTTTGGATGCACAGGAAGTCAAACCAGATGTGGATAAGGCCAACGGCCAAGATTCAATGAAGCACGATGGCCGCCGTAGGATCGTGCAGGAAGGCTTGATGAGGATGTACGTGCTTCAGCTTTTATCCCGTGCCATCTTTGAGGTGGGATTTCTTACGGGTCAGTATCTTCTCTATGGATTCCGTGTGAAGCCCTCCTACGTCTGCACCAAGATCCCATGTCCGCATCGAGTAGATTGCTTCATTTCACGACCCACAGAAAAGACCATCTTTTTGCTCATCATGTACGTTGTGAGCTGTCTTTGTCTCCTGCTTAATGTCTGCGAGATGTTTCATTTGGGAATCGGCGCCCTACGTGACACGCTTCGTAAGCGTAGAAACCACGACAGACAACCTTCGTATAGCTTCCCCTACTCGAGGAACATTCCTGCATCTCCACCAGGTTACAACCTAGTGATCAAATCGGACAAACCGGGTCGCATTCCCAACAGCATCCTCGCACACGACCAAAACAGTGTGGTTCAAGAGCAACATTGCTCAAGCCCTGATGAGAATATCCCATCTGACCTGGTCAGCTTACACCACCATTTACGCGTTGCTCAGGAACAACTGGACATGGCTTTTCAAACATACAACACAAAAAACGCTCAAGCTTCCAGAACCAGCAGCCCTGTGTCTGGTGGCACAATGACAGAGCAAAACCGAGTCAATACAGCCCAGGAGAAACAAGGTGCTCGACCTAAAGCCAGCACTGAAAGGGTTGGGACAATACCAAAAAATGGAAAGACATCCGTGTGGATATGAATCCACAGTGGTAAACTATTACTTGACTACTCATTTGTGGACCATCATCTTTGGATCACTGTTCATAAAACATATTACCCCTGCTAAACTGCTGTAGTTAGGCCCACTGTCGTTTTAATCCTGAAGTAAAACATACTAGTCTACTTCAAGACCCAAGATTTTGGATTGTGTTCATTTCTGAAACTGTATAAGAACTTGCTTTGCATTGCTTTACCTGTGCTCACCCATTCCCAGAGCATTTCTAACTGTGCATAAAATATATTGTGATGTTTTTTACATTACAATGCATACAAGTGTATTGACCAGATTGGAAAAAACAACAATTTTGACCTCAATTGATCATCCATTTAATCACTACAAAAGAAAGATAGCCGTCATTTCACCATCTAGGTTACTAGACCCGATAGCCTGACGTTGTCATACTCAATTCTATTCCGAATTTGAGTCTGATACCGCTCCATTGGGCTATGATTATGAGGCGTCTGCATGTCTCAACCGAAAAATGCCTCCGCACTCAATTGGATAAACCTATGACCAATCAGAGCAACGGAGTGTGTGACGTATGTTGAAATGACGTCTTTTGCAACAATACGCATTACATTTGCATGAACAATATCGGAGCTTAGCATGTCCCTCCTCTTATTCAGCAGCCACGATTCCGGAAAGAAGCTGGCAACGACCGCTAATTAAATCCATCTCGAAGTGCACGCCGAGTTGCATCGCCATGATACCCATTTCAGTTGCTTCTTTAACTTGGTCCTCCATAAGTGCAATCAACTTTTGCCGAATCCCGTAGGATGGACGGCAAAAACATCTTTCCGATCAACAAATGCCTTGATCGCGTTTCTCAGTTCCTCTTTTAAAATCAATGCTCTCTCGATATCTTTTAGAACAGACTCAATGTCAGAATCCACACATCTGAATTTTACAGCGGCAGCCATTTCGTTGTAAATAGATTCAACAACACGCGCTCTTTGGTGACGTGGTTGATTACGTTACTGTTGATCATCTGTCCATCATCGTATAAAGCCCGCCCTGACAATTTGATTGGTCGACCAGCTTTGGGTTTCCTCAACAGAGAAACCCCAGACCGATCTTCCCGTCCTCAAAATGTTGTGGGCGGGGCTAAGATCGGCTGGCACCCAGGCTATAGACCCGATATAATCCAGCGATGAGTTACACACTTCTAGCCAAAATAAACTTAGACAAAAAATGACGTAACCAAATTTATCTTAAGAGATTTATGATATTCCATCATGTCATGTCAGCAAAGTCAACAATGATAACAAGGCGTTCAAGGTTTATTTTATTTATTTATGGACGATGGTAAAGTGTCCATTAAATTTTGCCTTATTTTACATGTCTGGTCTGTGTTTTGATGACTACTAGACGTCTTTTACAGTAAATGCAAAATTGCCGGCTGGGAATCTTATTCATCTATTCCACTTAAAATAAAAGGCACAAATCACAAAAGAAAGCCAGACTGACTCTTGTTAGTGATTATATTTTAGTGCTGATGTGCACTGTACATTTTACATGTTGGTTGCAGTGGTCTTACTAAATGGTTATGAATATATCTTTATGATGTATTGCTTTCTGGCCCATGCTGCGGAACAACTAGCTTAAGTTTGTAAACATCCTAACTACTGGCAAAATTTATGCAATTCAGATTGATTGTATTCAACCTGAAATGAAAGAATCCAGATTTCAGACCTAAACCAAATGGGTTACATAACTGACATGCTGTTACTCTTGACAGCTGGCTTGTTGACTGTTCCTGCATTGTTTCAAAAGTGACAGCAGCTTCTCAAAGTTATTTAAAATTAAACGCATCTCGGTGTTAAAATATGGTGGCCAAAATTGTTCCATTATAAAGCTCGGTTTATTTGAACATGGGCACATTTTCATGTTTTCCTTTTTCATTTAGAAAGTAGCAAAATAAATGCTGCCTCATGAGATTTCTCACACTGCATTGCCTTTATGCAAAAGGCAATATCAGAATGCATTTCTAAAAATATTTCATACAAGATTATAAAAATCTAATTATGTTGATTATAAATATACTTATCTATATATGAAGAGCTCAGATGTAGAAGCTGCTCAACACCACTATTAAAAATTAGATAATGACATTGACCGAAAATGCTTTCTGTATGCACAATGCAATTACAATTGACCAAATAATATAGCATGTTCGTAGCAGTTGATAACTGTAAATTCAAACTCTCTGTGAAAATCCCCCTTTGGTAAATTGCACCTTAGTCCTGCCCCAGAATTAGACCAATATTTGGAGCAAATGTTGGTATGGTGAGTAATCAAACTTCCTTATTGTTGTCCCTGCATATCAATCATCAAGCATACAATAGTTTTCCTTATAATTACAAACTTCACCCTTAAAGTGGGATGCATGTTTAACTTCTATTTTTTTATAAATTTCTGAAATCTATTATGCAAACATTTTCACCAAGCTGTTCTGTGAAACTTGTGTACTGTTTATATAAAAAAACTTGATATCATGCAGTAGCAACTTGAACTTTCATGTGTAATGCACGGTCAAAATACTCAAACCATGTTTAATTTTTACCACAACTGAAATTTTTATGATTAATATTTATTATGGTTTCAAAGACTATGTGTTTGTTCAAATATTTTTTTTAAATTTAATTTTAGGTTTCCTTGCCCAAAACGTGCCTTTATTGTTGAGATTGTAATGATGTTCTTTAATTTATGAGTCAGAATAATAATAAATTTAGAATTAACTTATCAAGATGCCTTTTGTGAGAGTGTTTTATATCATCAATCAATCAATGAACGCTTAAGAAATATCATGCATTACAGTATGTTGGATATGACAAATTGAATGCAATTTTTAGATAATTTTTATCCGAAAAAAGTTACAAATCTTAAAGGTACTATAATATAATAATTTTGAAATATGTCAAATTATTCAAATGATACATACACATGATGTCCTGTATATCACTGGCTCAAAAATAACGACCTCATAGGTTGTTTGTGCAAGCACCTTATTACGACATAAAGTGACGTATTAAGGGATTACTGTCCCTAGTGGCAGAAGCTTATACCTGTTGTTACGCTTAAGGTACTTTTGCATCTTTTCTTCAAATAAATGTATTGTTTGACCTCGGTACACTTGGAATATTTTAAGTATATTTTTTAAAAGTTGTGAGTGTTTTGTATGCTGTGTTTATTTCATATAATAAATAATTCGGCACGTTATTTGCCCTAAATGCCTGAATAGTAATGTGTAATAAAATACAATTAATCCTGGCGGTTTAAATTGAAAATCTTATCCCCGTTGATGTCATCATGGCAAAATTATACTCCCAAATATCATTTTATACCCTAATATATTAAGTTTCACCTCCTGCCGGTAGAGGCGCTAAATTTAGTAAATGCATCTATTGGTCGTATTTGGTGAAATGGAAAAACTACCAAAACAATCGTATGAGTTGGAGGATAGGTTGCACATTTACTAATAGCTTGTGCCAGACTCACAATGAGTGGCTGATTTCACTTTTAGAAATGTTTATGGATCTGCACTTCCGACTTCCATCATTTCTGGACATACTAATTCTAAATACTAGTGCGAGTATGCAGATATGGGTACAGGGTTTGATTTCCTTTATGTGCACGCATTTATTTGTTTAAATAAAAATATTTTTTTATTTAGTTCAATTTTTTTTTATCAAGGGTTGAATTTGGGGATGGTCCTACTACGAGGACATAATGTAATGCTGATCCCGTGGGGCATTTTAAATTTAAATTAATTTTGTCATCAATTTTTGTTTGTCCTCATGTTGTTGTCATATCATATGGCCTAGAGGTTACTTTTGCATGAACCTTATTTTCAGACACAATTTCCTTCTAGCAGTGTGTTTTGGAAGGGATGAGGGTGCTTGCTGTTTTGATGGTCTGCAGTTAAACGAATCATAAACACAAATCCTTTTTATTCAGACAGGCATCACGGACACTATGTTTTAAAGCTAGACTTTCATTTTAGACAAGTCTGACAAGCCCCAAGCTAGAGTTTACACTGATTCACTCTGTAAGGCTCAATGGCTGAACTCATTCTAATATTTAGAGAATGCTGGAACTCAGTTTTTATGTTAGTGTAACACAATGAAAGTCACCTTGTAAATTCACGCCATTCTTTTGCTCTTTATTTGACTTGGTTCTTGAATAACCGAAAGCATATGGCTCTAGAATTTAAGAATATCTCCATAGATAATTTGACTTTTAACATTAACAACATGCCAGAGGAACTTCCTTTAAAAAGAAAATGGTACTGTGCCTTTTTAATTGAACTAAAAACAGATGACGAAGAACAGACTGACAGGATAGCAAATCTTTTTTAGTGATTTTTTATGTAGAGAGAGCAGTCAGACCGACCCAGTCTCGTGTCCGTCTTATTTCCCTCACTAAAAAGTTCAACATTCGAGGCCTGGTGAGTTCAGTGTCCCCCAAAGAATAAAGACAGGATGTACAGGAAATGCTTTAAATAAACGATGCAATTTCCTGTAATGGCCAAGTCAGAATCAAGCTCACAATTTTGAAAATATATGTTGGTGCTTTATTTGAGGCTAGATTTGAGACTTGGTCTAGTATTATGCAAATTATTATTTTGTGTTTAACAATTAATACATTGGCCAATTTGTAGACATGTATTTTATTTCATTCTATTAATTCTATTTTACATGTTGATGATTTTGATTCAATATAAAAATGTATTTTTGATTCACACTTATGCTACTTCATATTTTTCGGGGTTTTTTTCACACATTCACATGCCCTCAAACACATCAAAATGTTCACCAGAAGGCTAAAAATGATTTAAAAGGTGCTGTAGAAGGAATTGTAACCCAACAGTTGGGTTTGTCCTGTTAATGTAAGCCACCTACACTTTGAGTCTCTGATATTTTAACATTTTACTTAATGGATCAAACTATGTCCACGTCCAAAATTGTTAGATACCACAGATCCAAATTTATAGATCTAGCTCACTAGATCTGTCTCATGTAGGGAAAAATTACTCAATCCGTTACTCAATAGTTAACCGTGTTGTAAGTTAATTCACAAGATACAGAGATGAATGAGAAAACATCAGACAGCAGAAAAAGTGATGTAATAATAAAATAAAATGGTTTTATTTTTAAAGCATCTTCTCAATGGTCTGTCTGACTTCGTCAATAGTTTGATTAACTTTGACGATGGTTGTACAAACTTTGTCTGACTAATAGAAGATTTAACAGGTGGTATTATACCAAACAGCCAGTGGAAATGTACTCTTCACATTCTTGTGACCTTGAGATGGAGACCATTGGACACTCATATCAGCATTAAAAGATAAAACATTAAACAAAATTAATAAAGTTATGTAGAAAAACAAGAAAGAATAAGAATGAATAATATCAAATAAAAATAAAGTGAATGATACAATAAATGAAAGATATAATTGAATTGATGATAAATTTAATGATGCAATTTATAGAACACAAATGTTTCTATTAAAAAAAAACATTTAAAAAACTATGATGACTATCATGCATAGTTACAGATATATTTTAAACAGATCACAAATGGATCACTAGAAAATCACATAGGCTATAACTCAGCAGGTAAATATTTGTTTGTTAAATCTTTATATAAAATGTTGATTTTTTTGTAATTATTTTCTTTTTAAAGGGATAGTTCACCCAAAAATGAAAATTCTGTCATTATTTACAGTACTCACCCTCATGTTGTTACAAACCTGTATACATTTCTTTGTTCTGATGAACACAAAGAAAGATATTTTGAGAAATGTTTGTAACCAAACCGTTTGTGGACCCCGTTTACTTCCATAGTATTCTTTTTTCCTACTATGGAGGTGAATGGGGTCCACAAAGGGCTTGGTTACAAACATTTCTCAAAATATCTTCCTTTGTGTTCATCAGAACAAAGAAATGTATACAGGTTTGTAACAACGTGAGAGTGAGTAAATGATGACAGAATTTTGACCTTTTTTGGTGAACTATACCTTTAAGCATTTGTATCATTATTTCCTCTAGGCGTTTTAGCCTTTCTTTTGTTATCTGAAAAGAAAAACATAAATCTGTCAAAATGTTTGGACAGAACTTTCTACATAATTAATTTTAGAGATCATTAAGTTTAGTTGCAACTATTTAATGTAGCTTATACTGTATGTATCTTTCTGTTTAAAGTTCTAGATTGTAGTGAATCGACGGGTTTGAAAAACTCACCAGCTCTTCTTTCCAAGATAATCTGCAAAAGCATTGCAGTAGGAGCAGTTAACACTGTAATCTCACCAAGAAATATGATCACTACAGGAAAGAAGAAAGATTCAGACAGTAAAAGATCACAGTTTTATCTTTAATTCTTACCATACAGTATTAAATCATTAATCCAGTATGCTGTTAAAGTAAGAGATAAGGGCTCTCTTGTTTATATTAACCAATAAACTTTCTTTTTTTGTTTTTAAAGGGGCCATGTCACAGGACTTTTTTAAGATGTCTAATATATCTTTGGTGTCCCCAGAGCACATATGTGAAGTTTAAGCTCAAAATACCTTATAAATAATTTATTATAGCATGTTAAAATTGCCACTTTGTAGGTCTGTGCAAAAATGTGCCGTTTTGGGTGTGTCCTTTAAAATGCACATGAGCGGATGAAGTGCAAACACTGATCACAATGATGGTGGTTTGTTGAAATTGAAACTCAATTGTTCTGTGAATTATTTTCTCTCTGCACTAAATGGCAGTGCTGTGGTTGGATTAAGGGGTGGTTTTATTATAATAAGAGCTCCTTATGACATCATAAGGAGAGCCAAATTTCAACGACCTATTTTTTCATGTGCTTGTAGAGAATGGTTTACCAAAACTAAGTTACTGGGTAGATCTTTTTCAAATTTTCTAGGTTGATAGCAGCACTATAGGCTAAAAAAACAAACGGTGCTATATAGCACCAAAACAATTGCTTTGGATCGTAACGATAGAAGAACCATTTTAGTGCCATATAGCACCGGTGAAGAACCAGTGAAGCACCAGTGACGCACCAGTGTAGAACCATATAGGGGCCATATAGCACCACATATGGTTCTACATAGCACTATATGGTTCTACACAGGTGCTTCACTGGTGCTTCACTGGTTCTTCACCGGTGCTATATGGCACTAAAAATGGTTCTTCTATCGTTACGATCCAAAGCAACTGTTTTGGTGCTATATAGCACCGTTTGTTTTTTAGAGTGTAGGGACCCAATAATAGCACTTAAACATGGAAAAAGTCAGATTTTCATGCCATGGCCCCTTTAATAAATATTCTTACCTCTTGCTGGAGTTATTGATGCTTCGGAAGACGAATCTCCTTGACATTGTGAGGTGGTAACATTTATTGGTGAAGCGGTTGGAGCTGCAGCTGCAGAGAATGCATATTAGTTCTGGTATAAATTGTTGCAGACTAAATCCCATTACATCATCAACATTATGATACTTGATACCAAGTTACAATTCTAGTCTCTGTTATTATTTTGTTCTATAAATGTTTTTTTGGGTGTGCATATAATTGTGTTTTGAAGACATGAAGCCCCACATTGACATTAAACTCATTAACGGGTAGACTTGTTTTGTGCACATAAAAAAACAACAACAAACAAATGACACGACTGTGGGTATATGATGACAGGTTAAGATGGGTATGCAGTATGATCATGTTATTAAAGGAAATGTTCTGCATGTGTATAAAAATGTTCTGCAGAAGGTGTGAAAAACATTTTCACAAGTGAGATAAACTTTTTACCATTATCAAAGCTTAAAATAATTTAATTCTATATCCGGTGAAATCAGCATTCATGTATGATAGAATAATAACAGAAATCATTTTTAAAAAGCATGAATAGTAAAACATATAGGGTCTTGGAAATAGGGTCTTACCTGAGTATTTGACAGTAAAGGTGTCTGACGTCTTAACTTCACTTCCTTTAATAACCTGACATCTCAATTTTGTGTTGTTGTCTTTACTAAGAAGTGTTGTAGTCAATATGCTGCTTGAGTGTCCCAAGGATGTTATCCGATATCTGGGGTCTGTTTGAAAAGCAACACCTGCCTGATTCACCCAGACCAGCTGTACTTTTTCAAAATCAAAAAAATGACCATACAAATGACAGATGAGAGTCAGAGAGCGCCCTGGTCTGATCTTAGTATGTGTGGATGCTATAAAAACTGAAAGAGAAATTAGGACAGAAATAGCATATGAATAGGAGTCTGAAAGAAAGTGCTTGTTTTAAATTGATCATATATTGAATGAAAAATCTGACCGTAAAGAACATGCAGCAAAACACGAGTTTCTTTTTTTTCTCTGATGACGCAGGGGTAAATTCCATAGTCATCTTTTGTTATGTTTTTGATGTTCAGAGAGCAGTCTGATGCCAGACTCAGTCGCTCGTTGTCACTTTTTATCTTTTCATCATTGAACAGGTCAATTGTCAGTGTACCCCCAAATGTATGCCATGTGATATTAGTGCAGTCAGAAAGCTTTTCATTAGCCGGTAGACTGACATCATCTCCACATTTGCCAAAAACATGTATGTATTCCACTCCACTGGTACCTAACAAACAACAGATGTCGTACAGTAACAAATTATATTAGTTAATAGTTAATGGTGAGACTAAATTGTTTAAATATAGTATAGAAAAAATGAAACAAACAAAAAATCCTTCCTTAAAGTTGCATTAGTGCCAAACAGGTCAAAAGTTTACAATCACTTGACTAATATGTTCTCAAAAACCTTTTGATCTTAGGAAGCATATAAATGTTTAACATTAGATGAATAAGCACAATAACCTTTTTACCCATTACAGCAAGGTAATTCATTTCATTACGACACTAAATTTTTATTTTAATGATGAGTAGCAGCCAGTCAAAGCCCAGCCTTGATGGGGACTTCTTTACTAATAAAAAAGCATAACAGGGTGATACAAAAGAAGCTGGCTAAAAGGTTGATAAAAATGTCACAACCTAGATTTTGTTTTCACTACATAATTCCCATAGATTCATTTGTGTCCCTGGACCACAAAACGGGTCATATTGGATGGGTGTAATGGGTAGAAATTAGGGATGGATGATATATATTGGGGGATTTTCATGCGTGTTTCATCGCCAGTTCCTTGGTTAGAAGGAAATCGCCATCAGCTGCTTTCAGATGGAGCAGCATTTACTACATAGACCCATAGTTCACTGACAAGCTGGGCCATATTGCATTAATTATTGCAGGCAATACGTCCTCGATAATTAATGCGAAATTGCCCCGATTTTAAGCAACTACAGCTCTGTGTAGTAAATGCCGCTCCATCTGAAAGCAGCTGATAGCGATTTACTTCTAATCAAGGAACCGGCTTAACTGATGAAACGCATGAAAATCCCCCAAGATCTATCGTCCAGCTACCCATTACACCCCTCCAATATGACCGGTTTTGTGGTCCAGGGACACAAGTGAATCTATGGAAAATCTATTCTTATTAATATGTGTTGCTAAGGACTTAATTTGGACAACTTTAAAGGCGAATTTCTTAATATTTCATAATACTTAATATTTTTTTGCACCCTCGGATTTTTCCAATTTTATATCTAGGCATAGAAACAACGGAAAAAGTATTTATTCAGCTTTCAGGTAATGTATAAATCTTAATTTTATAAATTGACCCTTATGATTTGCGGTCCAGGTTTTGTGTGTGTGTGTGTGTGTGTGTATTTCATAGTTTTAATGAGTTTACTTTAAATACAAAATGTCTGTTAAACAAAGCCTGCAGTATTTAGAGAAAACAACTTTACTAACAGTAGAAAAATGTATATACGATATAAATCTGCTTACCTTTCAGAAGGAACAGAAAAATCAGTTGCATCAGATACACACACATTTTCTGTCTATTCAGGCTTTCTCCTCTAGTACATCACTCTTTATAAATTATTTGCACCTCCTCTGGTCATTACTCAACTTCCTGTGATCTAACGTTAAATCCTGTTCAAGGCTAGGGTTTAGTGGTACTAAACAAATCTACAGCAATTTACAGCAATTCAAATGAATTAGATGATAAAGGACACGATTCATTTTACCATATGAACCTCAGAGAGTTTCTCTCACTACAGTTCACTTTTCACACTCACTGGGATTGTAGGCAATAGGTAATTAATTGTAAAGCTGCTATTAAACATAATAAAGGCTGCAGTACAAATACATTTAAGTTGAAAATGTTTTTCTTAAGATTTATACAACCCCCAATTATAACGAAAAAGTTAATCTGTGTAGTGTGCATATGTCACGCCTATTGTTATACACCAACGGGATGTGTGAATTGTAAATAGCATGTGTCTCTATACTACCTAGCTAATGTCAATAAAACAGAAATTCACATCACTGAGTTCAACTTATGCTTCCTGGCTGTGTCTAAAATAGCCCCCTACCTGTACATGTGAAGCTATGTCAAATCATGTTGCATTTAGCTAGTGTTAAAGAGGACATTTCACAAGACTTTTAAAGATTTAAAATAAATATTTTATAAAATAAAAAATAAAATGTCCACAATTGGTCCCCACAATGTAATAATTACCAGGTACACACACACACACACACACACACACACACACACACACACACACACACACACACACACACGTACGCACACATACGCACGCACACACGCACGCACGCACGCACACACACACACACACACACACACACACACACACACACACATATTCTATAAACACATATACTTAAAATAAAGTAAATGAAACAATAGCAACATTCCTACAAAATGGTCATTGCTATGACAAATTACCACTTGATGTTTAAATGATCATGAATAGATTTAGTTACTGGTGTCTGTTATACATTTACATTATGTAGTTGTGTAAAATTATAAAACACACATTAAAAGCAGAATAGAAGTGTTACCAATATAAAAGTATTGACATTTTTTGTTAAATTATCACAGAAGTCATGGCAAACTGGAGACCTTTTTCTGTAGTCGAACGCAACACAGTCTCACACCCATGGCGTCAATATTTGACGGCACTTGACCATGCGTCAATATGTTGACGCGGAGGGTATACCTTTCGCGTCACTTTTTGACGAACTGGGGACTTCAATACTATCAGGTACGCGAAATTAAACAGTTGTCAACTGACATTGGGGTTAGGGATAGGTTTGGGTAGGGATGTCATTATGTAAATCTAACCCTAAACCGACGCGAAAATGGTAGAAAATGGTAAGAAAATAGGAAAGAGAATTTCGCGTACCTGATAGTATTGAAGTCCCCAGTTCGTCAAAAAGTGACGCGAAAGGTATACCCTCCGCGTCAACATATTGACGCATGGTCAAGTGTCGTCAAATATTGACGCCAGTGATGGGCAATACAGAAAGCAATGATTTGCCTCAAACAATAGGGTATCTAATACGAGGTCATAAATACCTGAATACTGCAGGCACATTTATAATGTTTTGCTAGTGAATGTGAATGGTGATGACAGGAAATTACAGATGTGTGAGGTGAACTTAACCACAAGGTTGTTAAAGACTAAACTTATCACCTGCTTATGAAATACCAATTGTGTGTGGGATATTATTTTATGCATACGATTTCTCACTTTTTTTTACCACAGTAAAGGGCGATTTATACTCGTGCGTAGGTCCTACGGCGTAGCAGCGACGGCGTAGGTTCCGCGTCGGTTTTCATTTATACTTGTGCGTCGCCGTCCGCGTCGACGTGCAAAGACACGCGAAACCGCTGGTTGGCAGTAATCACGCGTGTAACCACAGTAGCAGCAGAAGTCGTCACAGAAGAAGAAGCTAAGCAAGTTAACCCACAAACGAAGAAAAAATAGCAACTTGTTGTGTATAATTTGAGAAGACCAGCAATGATGTAAGTAAATAAACAGCGACTTATGTTGCAGTTTTAGTTAAATCACTCCTCGACTTGGCTCATCTTTGTTTTCACCGTCTCAACCGGAAATACCTATGACGCAGTTTTTTTTACCTGACGGGAGGGGTTCTGGTGGACCAATCACAGAGCTTGCGGTCCGCGTAGGTCCGACGCGCTGTTAGGAATTTTGTGAGGTGCGCGTCAGGCTACGCAGAGCTACGCACAGGCTACGGATAGCCTACGCCGTAGCTACGGCGTAGCACCTACGCACGACTATAAATCGCCCTTAACACTGTGCTCTTCTATATAAAAAATGTAAGCTTTTAAAAAATTCAACAATTTTAAAAAGTAGGGGAAAAAAATAAAGTAATATGTAACGCAATCCATGTAATGGAATCTATAACAATAAAAAAGTAATTGTATACCATACTTTGATTACGAGTATTTTAAAATGTATAGTAATTTGACTACAAGTACTTGATTTTTGGAATCTGATTATGTAATCCAGATAAGATCTAATCTGTTACTACACAGCTCTGGCTATAGACGGTTTTATGGGACGCACACGTAATTGTCGCGGTTATGCCACTGAACTGAAGAGAACTTCCGGTCTGTATTTATTTATCGTCTGGCTAAACTAATCTCTGAAACTAATCTCTTACATGACAAGTATACCTTGTCGAAAATAAAATGTTTTGATTTGCTAAAGACAAGGGGAGATGATGAGCGTGAACTGTGCGGAGATATTTGGCAGCCAGGCAAGACCTGTAGGTAACATTGTATACATTAACTTTACACAGTAATGTTAGCTCATAGTAGTTTATAAGTGTTAGCCCTGCTGAAAAAAAACAATCGAACCATTACAGAAAATTCTAATGGTTCCCATTAAAATACCAATAGGAACCATTAGCTTTTACCATTAAAACCACTTCACTGTAGTGTGTTTTGGGTCATATTCCATTAGAACTAATAAATATTTCATTAGAACCAATACATAGAACCAACAGAACCAATACATACCATTAGAGAACAACAAAAAAACAATACACTGTATGTGTTTTGGGCCATATTCCATTAGAACTAATAAAATTCCCAATAAAACCATTAGAATTTTCTGTAATGGTTTTATTGTTTTTTTTCAGCAGGGAGATATGATATTTGAATGAGGGTAATTTACTTGTCATTTATTTCCCTTGTTATCAGAAATAAGTTTCAGTTAGTGTTACTGATTCTATGTGGAAGTCTACCGTAAATTGCATTTAGTCCAGCTGTTTGATTATGTTGTTGCTGCTGAAACCATCTACTGTATATAAGAAAATAGGGGGCTATTTCGTACATAGACATTCTTATGACAAGCAATGTATTCCTTCAAAATCAAAATGTTTGCCAAGCAACACAGACGCAGTAGTTCAGTAATACTCTGATGTAACATAAGGCCACAGACGCACTGTATGTTACTGGCAATTTACAATGCTAAAAAGTGTCCCAGCCAATCATAATAAAGAAACAAAACTATAAGAGGAAATTGATCGATTGTGATCTATTAAAGTACAAGTCAAACGTCAGGCTACTGGCGCCCTCTGCAGGTTAAGAAATTAATCCACAATTATGACTACATTTGCAACATATATTCTAAAGCATATATGCCTCTTGAATATATTATTATGCATTTTAACATAGTTTTGACACTTTTTGTAAAATTATTGATATATAATATTATAATATATATAATATATTATATAATAATTTTAAAGGCTAAATGTTACCTTGGTCTATTTTTAATATTTATTACTACAAAATACTTCAAAATAATTGTCTGATTAATCGATTACTAAAATAATAGTCAGTAGCAGCCCTCAGAAATGTACATTTTAAGTATCTTTATAGCGGGCAAGTAACTTTATACTCGGACTACTGAATGACAAATTTAATTGTACCCGAAAACAACCACATGACAATGCTTAATGTCAAGCCTTAGTTCAGGTTTTACGGCTCAGCTCATGAATATTAATGTAGCACTGCGTTTTGCCCAAAGGCTTTAATTTATTAAAAATCATACGGATATGCTCATGAATATTAATAGTTTGCGTGAATAATATTTGTATATACTATTAATAGTTTTAATATTAATACAATATTACTTTTATTCGTTTTTCACAGTTACCTAATTAATATTAATAAGATCAACCTTCACCATAGTATGATCAACCTTCACCATAGTAAGATCAATATACACAGACTTACACCAAAGAGTATAGAAGTACAAGAGGGGAAACTCTCCTTCGTTTTTGGCATCAGTCACTAGGTGGCGCTTCAGTAGCGCGGCCGCCATTTTGGAATGAAACTTCTCACAGCCAAATTCATTCTCAATTCATTCTCAGCGAATCTCACAGCCAAATCAGAAGCGCAGTAGTAAGTTTCTTAAATAAAAATTTTGTTCACTTGCTACACCTACACGAAACGCTGTATTGTCTTGTATGTATGTGTTGATTTGTTGTTGTTATCAGTTGTGGAATCCAATCATTAAATAGATACACATTTGAGGTATTTTTTTCTTGCTTTATTATGTAATTCTATTTTATGCTACTTTACACATTTACTACTATTATTAGTTACCAACTCCACTAGGTATGAAATATATTTTGTACACATTAATCCCCTGGATCCCGCTACAAACATTATAATCTTATAAAACATGATGCATTGTTCTGTCTGTTATCCTATAATTGCCACTTTTGGACAGTGGCTGTGTTTTTTTTAACTTAATCCATTTCGAGCAATTCAGATGTATATGTGTGTATATGTGTATGTCTATGGAGCCTAAATATTATGTGTGGATGAGTTTATGTCGGTGTGTATCTATGTAAAATTAGCCTATATAAAAGTGGAAGACTTGTCTAAATATCTGAAACAAGCTGTAAAAAGGGATTAATGATCACTGGTCTGATTGTATGTTATTCTGTGTAATCATCATTCAGTTTGAATTTGATCTTTTAATGTACAAAGTAGTTGATATTGCCATTACTTCTAGTTGACTCCCGATTCGCTTTCATTCCAAAATGGCGGATTCGTGGGACTGCTTCTGGGCGCTGGTGATGCAATGGAACGTTCTATTGAGTTTCCTCTCTTGTACTTCTATACTCTTTGCTTACACAAACAGAGTAAACGCAATGCAGTATGGGAAGCAAGATGGAGGAAGAAAGGGCAAGAGAACATCAACCCACCTCGTTTAGAGGAACTTTAAGCCTTTAGGCTTTTTACTGTAGCAAACAACACGATGCATAAGGTGGCTTTGTTTGCAGGCGCTTTTAGAGGGGTCCTGGCAGGATCACGCGGACTTCACGGGCAGAGTTTACTTCACTTCTGCACGAGACATGAGACTCAGATGGGAAAACACACTGAAGATCAAACCAAAAACACTACGGGCCACTTTACCTGTTACAGTCTGCAGCACAGGACTCTCATCAATATATCTGGACATGACACCAGCTCATTTCTTCAAGGAATAATCACCAATGACATGGGTCTTTTAAGTGAGGATGGGGTCAAAGCCATGTATTCGCACATGTTAAATGTCCAAGGCAGGACATTGTATGATATAATCATTTACAGGTATTATTTTAAATTATTTACTATTTCAGTAGTTTGACTTTTAACTGATCGCGAAGTCGATGTAATGTTTTAGAGACGCTGGAAATAGTTGCCTTCGAGTTGATAAGGCACTACGCATATTAAGCGGCACGTGACATAAAAGTATCGCGATAGCGCTTTGAAAGCACGGACCTCGATTCACTCTCGCGGTACTTTATTATAATAGTCTGTGCAGCTGTGTAGAAACACCTGGGCGTGACCTTAACATTTATCTAACAGTCCCACCTTGGCCTGTTTGAACTGCAAATAGATAAACAGTTGTAGAACAACAAAATAATAATTTTGAGTGAACCAGAAAACAAAATTACGTACATAATAAAACAAAAAAATACTCCAATTATTTGTGATAACTTGCTTTATGCTGACACATATTATGAAACATGATTTAATGTTTGGGGTATATGCTAAACCTGTGTCAACAAATATAGATCATTGTATATTATAAAAAGTTCTGTCTTTTAGTTTAAAGGAAAACCCGAGTGGACTTAATGGTGTGCTTCTGGAGTGTAATGGCTGTGTACAGGAGTCCATTATGAAACATCTGAAAACATACAAGATACGGCGTAAAGTCAACATCAGCACATGTCCCAGTCTCTCGCTATGGGCTTTGTTACCTCAAAACAAAGATGATATGACGAAGTCCGAGCCAGATGTTAATGCAGCAGAAAACGTGATAGTGTTGGAGACAGACCCAAGAACTGAGCTCATGGGATGGAGACTGATCACCAGTCACGGGGTCAATCCAGTAGACATTATTTCGGCTTGTCACCAGGGTATGACTGAAGAATACCACCAACATCGATATGAAATTGGTATTAAAAACTTTTTATTATTACAAGATGTATTATGTTCCAGTCAATTCCAGTCTCGGTTAACTTGATTATTCTTTCCTGCACAGTAAAAATAAAGAACATCATATAGAAAGCAAATAAATTTTTTATACTTACAAATTCTATTTTGAGACTTTATATAATTTGTATTTTTACAGATTATTTGTCACACAACAGGACTACTTAAATAAATTAACTAATCCTAATTTATTTTGTAATTGGTTTTCTTTTATTAGGAATACCTGAAGGCGTCCAAGATCTTCCACCAGGTGAGGCCCTTCCACTGGAGTCTAATCTGGTCTACATGCAGGGAATAAGCTTCACCAAGGGCTGTTACATCGGACAGGAACTAACTGCCAGAACTCACCACACCGGTGTAATACGGAAACGCCTAATGCCTGTTAGCATGTCTGCCCCGGTGAAAAACATGGACCAAGAAACTGCTCTGATGACTGAGGGTGGAAAACCAGCAGGGAAGCACAGAGCAGGAATCGAACACCTGGGTCTGAGCCTTGTACGCTTGGCTCACGCCAAAGAGCCACTAAAACTTAAATTGTCTGATAATACGACTGTGACTTTACAGGCTAAGGTGCCTGACTGGTGGCCAAAAAACACAAAAGATAAGTGAATCTTCTAGCCACTTCTACTACATTTGTTGTTTTTAAATGCTTGTCAAACTGCTGTTCTTGCATTGTAAAGCATATTTATTTATATTTGGAGTTCAATTAAAACTTAACATGAATCACTATAGCCTTTATTTATACATTTGTTGGCGACATGCTGGATGAACCTTGAAAATAAAATAACTTAATATTATACAACTTATTGTGTTTCTAATCCAAATTGTGTCTGTATTACATATTAAGGAATGAAACATAACATCCCACAGGGAAAAATTTAGGACATGACTTTATCTGAACGAAAGGACAAAAAGGAAAAAGTAGGGTAAAGTTTGTTAACATGTTTCCTGAAAAAAGTCCTAAAAAAACCCTCAAAAGATATACCATTGATAAAAGGATTTATTAACACATTTCCTTTTTTGAACTTGTACAATAATGGTATATACACAATACCATGTATTATACAATAGTACGAACAGCATCTCTAATCTCCTGAAGTAAATCCTCCGGTTTGAAGCTCAGGGATGTGGGGTCCAATCTCTTAAAGTCTTCGTTGCTCAGCATGCTTTCAAATATATATATAACTCTCTGCAAATCAAAAGCTGCATGGTGAGGGCCCAATGCAAACAGATTTTCACCAAGGTGACCTTGGCAATTGTCTGCATTTCGAGGGCATGAATTTAAAAATGATATTCGATTATTTGCAATGGTCTTAAGGAAAGTGGCAAACTCCCCATAATCAATTCCTGTACATGATTTCATGATCACCTAAAAAGAAAACAAAGACTATGAATTATTTAGTGACTCCTAAATTAATGTATGTGAACAATAAAGCTACAAATAAAATACAGGTATATGAATTTCATTGCATTATAACATTTAAAACTGAGTTTGTTAGGTTAGATTAAAAAGTAAGACACTTATTGGTTGTCAAATTTTGGAAAATGTCAATAGTTCCTAATATGAGTTTAATAGTGACCACAAAAATGGATCAGCAAAGCATAAATTGTTAGATGATGGCTTTAGTTACAATATTGTTACTTGATGACAGTCATACATTTGGAAATACTTGTCACTGCATAAACGATTAAAGGGGACATTTCACAAGACTTTTTTTAAGATGTCAAATAAATCTTTGGTGTCCCCAGAGTACATATGTAAAGTTTTATACCATAAAGTAAATGTATTATAACATGTTAAAATTGCCAGTTTTTAGGTGTGAGCAAAATGTGCTGTTTTGGGTGTGTCCTTTTAATTGTAAATGAGCTGATATCTGCACTAAATGGCAGTGCCGTAGTTGGATAGTGTGGATTAAGGGGCGGTATTATTCTGACATCACTAGGGGAAACAAATTTCAATGAGCTATTTTTTCCACATGCTTGCAGAGAATGGTTTACCAAAACTAAGTTACTGGGTTGTACTTTTTCACATTTTTCAGGTTGATTGAAGCACTGGGGACCCAATTATAGCACTTAAACATGAAAAAAGACAGATTTTCATGATATGTCCCCTTTGACACAGTTACCTGACAATGTTGATGCCAGGTGTCCATAGTATCACGCCATTCCTCAATCTCTCTCTGGACAGAGGAAAGTTCCTCCTGTAGAAACTGCCACATGATGTCCAAATTACAGCCATTCAGCCAATTATGATTGATTGAGATCGTATCCTCCTATCATTAAAGAGATTTTTTAAATAATATAGAAACACTTGGAAATCAAAACATTTGCAACCACTTACAAAATGCAAAGACAAGCTTTTGTTATATAATGACTTAATAATTGAAAAAATATATATTTTGGTTAGTCACAGTAAAGATTAAGTAAATTTTGAAAGAAAATGTGAATCACGGTCACTTACCAAATTGTAAACTTGATGATGCCAACCACTTGGAACAAAGATGATCTCGCCAGCTTCTTGAATGATCTCTAAAGGCTGACAGGCTTCTTCAAACTGTGCATATAAACCTTTGTCTTGAAGTACAGGTGCTGTCACATCATAGGCCAAGTTGCCATGACAATCCCGGAGAAACTCCTCTTGTCCTGGAGGGTACAGGAGCCATTTCTTACGTCCGCAGATGTTGGCAGACCAACTGTAAGAGCGAAACACGTCTGCATGGAAAGGTGTCCTGAAGAAAAACAGAGAAAAATATCATCATCATGGGTTAATATAGTAAATAAATCTAATCTTGACATCCTTTATATTAGCAGTGTTTAACTGTTAAAAGAAAATAATAAGAAAACTGCAGAAAATAAAATATTAACCACAAATCTTGCTTAATTCCCAAAGTGCATTATTTTTTTTTACTGCAGAGCTTGTTTGATCTACATTTCACTTGTAACCTTGAAGATGCAAACCACTTGGAACAAAGAAAATTTGGCATAAAGTCCAAATTCTTTCATGCAATTACATCATAAGGCCTCTGATTTACCATGACCCTTTAGGTCCCATGTAGACAAATCGATAATCATCCACTTCAATCGTGTCCCAATATTCATTTAGCCAATCAGATGAGAAGTAGATTGGGGTCTTGTAATTATTGTGGTCAGGAAAGTTCCTAGGATGAACATGAAACAAACACCATTAACATGGAGAGTATTACAACTTTAAATTATACATTTTTCTATACTTTAAATTGTGTTTTAATACTATTCTTAAATGCAACATTCAAATTTCAAAGTGGGTACATATTAAGCAAAATAATGTACAATAGCTAAAAACGAGCTGCACCTGTGAAGATGCCAGTCCTTTAGGTATAAGCATCCTTTGGGTGAAGAATGTCCATTCTGTATGTACTCTCTCCAGTACTGGATAAACTCCTTAAAAGACATGATCTGCTTCGGATTTGAGTTATATTCTTTTGCATTACAGTTTGCAACTGGAACAGGAGCCTCATCTGTTGAAATGAAATTATGATAATTTAAGAAGCAGTGCTTTTTTGTTGTATATGTCTTAGATTCAGACAGTGGTTCTCAAACTTGTTGGCGTTGGGGCACCATCTCACGCCCCCAGTTTGAGAACCACTGGATTAAGAGGAGATCCATTTAAAATGTTCAATTTATAATGCATGCCAAAAAATTGTAATGGTAACATGCTTTGCTCACCAAATTCATGCAGAAGTCTCTGGAAATTGGGTTTCCCTTCATCTGTAACCCAGTTTTTCCTGCAGTTCCAGTCTTCAGTGAATTTTTTGGAGAACATGCAGGGATGGTTAGGAATCAAGTAATTCTTGAAAAATTTGGTGTATGGTATTTCTTTCTCTATATAATCAATAAAATGCGAGGAGCATTGTTGCTGCTGCATCTGTCTGGGCATTTTGACCAAACTACAGCAATTGTGAAAAGTTTCCCTATCCATGTCATGCCAAGATGAAACTCAGCACTGGTTACTTACTAACATAACATAATAATACTATATAGTAGAACTTAAAAAATTAAAAATCAGTGCCTATGAAAATGACAACATAGGCAACTAACGTT
Organism: Paramisgurnus dabryanus; assembly: GCF_030506205.2. Lineage (NCBI taxonomy): Eukaryota > Metazoa > Chordata > Actinopteri > Cypriniformes > Cobitidae > Paramisgurnus > Paramisgurnus dabryanus. The sequence continues at coordinate 15,124,376 of NC_133342.1, read as the reverse complement.
AGCACACGCTGCAGAAGCCTCATGCCTCTAATATGACAGGCTTGAGTGGATATGTTTGACCAATAGAAAAGCAACAGTTCGACGATTTAACGGCACGACTAGAATAAAATCTTAAAATTAATACTTTATCATTTTCTATATTCATATAATACTGACGAAATCATTGGTTTTCTGCGCTCGCCTTGTGTCATGGCTAACCGGTTGCCCACCGGAAGAAATACATGTGTGCACCAGTAAAGTAATTGGACCGTTGTTTTTAGAATTAACGTTATTTTGAGTACTGTTGGGAGTAATACAAATAAGTATATTCAATTAAATATTAAATAATTAATAAAAAATAGATAATAATCTGAATAAATTTGACACTTCATCGTCATTAGAGCGGAACTTTCAATTGGTAATCTTTGCACATCGGACTGTAAACATGAGTGAGCCAAACAACCACTGCAGCATTCAGCTGTGTTTACATCGCTCAAACACAGCGAGGAACTGATGCACAATTTCTTCATTAAATCTTTCAAGTAAACACTAATTCAAACAGTAAATGTCTCGTAAGTTACGCGATTGGGATGTTTTTCGGAAACACATGTAACATTAGGCATTTTACGATGTGAATGGATGTTGTTTACGTTAGTGCGTCATATATGTCACACCCTGCCGTTGCTGTCTAAAGGTGAAATTCATCAGAAAGGTATGAAATAAATTATGATCATTGCGTTTGTATGGCTTTTGTTGAGAAAAATCACACGTCACCATCTGCTGTTAAATCCCGTCAAATATAACGTTCATATAACGTTAATAGTAATATACGTGACACTGACAGTCTTTATAACCCATCAGCAAAACTGGATGACCATGGCGCATGTTTCCACTTTAAAAAGCTTTTAAAATCATCCAAAAAGCTTTTGAAAGTGTTGATGGATTCCATAGACTAACATTGTTAGCACATTTCACCCAGGATGTCCTCTCTATTGGACAATAAGTCTGTTAATAATGTCTGAAATGCTAGACTTTTATAAATAATTATAAAAAAAACATCTCAACATAAAGTATAACTGTAATATGTTAATGTAATGGGATTTACAAGTGTTGTGTGAACTGGGGTCCCATAGCCATGATAACCTGATAACCACATGATAGCCACAGCTTTTTTTAATAATGTCTATTAAATCATGTGTAAAAATACCTATCTAGTAATCATGAACCACTAGAAAAGTTGTTTGCATGTTTGGTTTGACTCTTTAGGCATTTTCTTCAAAACATTTACCCCTTACGCACCTAATTTCCAATGTACCCTGAACTGTGCTATTGTATTTAGCCAGGCTGCCAATGGAAAACCTCCTTAATATGTGCACTGATGCTTCGAATTAAAATGTCTCCAAAATGTCCATGTACTTAATACCTTATTGTTTTTACTACATCATTCACAGGTGGCTGGTGAGCCGTATCACCCCATCAAGATGAGCCAAGATGTCCCCATCCATAGTTGGCCTGGCTCTTATTACATCAACAATGAAAAACGTTGGGTCAGCGGCACCCTTTCTTTAACCCGCACAACTCTGCGATTCACCTCTGAGCAGAACCAGGAGAGTCTGGCTGGTTTGCGGCTCTCACGCATCATGGAGATCAAGATGGAGTCCTCGAGCTTCATTTTCAGTTCGCTCACTGTGTTGGAGCAGGGAAACATTAAGCACTGGTTCAGCTCCCTTAGGCCCTGTCGTGCGACTGTTTACCATGTGCTGGAGCACTTTTGGAGAGAACGGCTGCTGTCACCCACAGCACCCCAGGGAGCCGAAGCTCCCCTAAGTAAAGGCCAGGAGCTGATCAACCTAATATCTGGAGCTCAGCGGAGGCTTGATGACACTGGAAAAGTTCTGTACCACCAGGGAGAGCAGTTTGACAACATGATTCAAGGCCTGGACAAGATTGATTCAGATCTGAATGTGGCTGATAAGTAAGTTTTGTTCAGTAAGTTATGTTTGAGACCGGAAGTTAACTTCGGGCCAGACGTGTAACCGCGAAAACGCGCCTGTTTCCGATGATACCATCTATGGATAATGAGTACATACTTTTAGATAGCAGGGTGAGAGATTAGTGTCATAACCAGTGAATGAATCATGGGTAATATATCAATTATGCAGTATCCACAATATGTGTACCTTGTTTTTCTTTTTTATTTAAAGTTAAGTGTTTATAACTAAATTAACTAATTGAGTCAGAGTGTTCACTGTTATTCATGTTGTAAAAAATATGGAAATGTTAACTGTCAAGCTGCCCATACACTTAATGATAATCTGTTTATCTTTTGCATGCAGACTACTCACTGAACTTGAGTGCCCGTCTTGGTGGCCTTTTGGCAGACTACCATGGAAGTGCCATCAGGACGCCAAATCTGAGGCAGCTGCCAAGTCAGCCTACACCAAAGGATCAGGCAAGGGCCAAAAAATCATAACCAGCATTCCAGCCATCGTCTCCCATGGTGGGAACTCTGGGGACATGAAACCAGGCAGCCTGACGGTGTTGGTCTCTTCCCTGGAGGTTCGAGAAGCAAACGGACAACTCCTCCATCGCTTTGAGAGAGAAGAGGTGGACGATATCCGCGTACACAACCCCTACGAGATAAGCATCCGACAGCGCTTCATCGGCAAGCCTGACATCTGTTATCGAGTTCTGTCTGCCAAAATGGTGGAAGCTTTGTCTGTACTAGAGATGCAGTACAAGAAGAAAATTGAGTTTACCCGGGACTACGCCGCGTTTCAGATGACCCCAGCGACGACACCAGGCAGCCCGGATGGTGCAGGAAACATCTGGAGTGCAGGTACAGAAGGAGGGATAATTTCTTTGAGTTTCAAGAACATATGCTACAGTAAGTGCATTTTGATAACAACATAGATGACATATATAATAAACATATGAACAGTTCAGATGCAAAAAAAGTGCATCTGATGTGTTTTCTGGTAAATAAGCATTTTTTTATCAGACCCTTTATGGATTCTGCCAACAAACTGGTATTTCTGAATAGCCTGAGGCCAGGATTAGGTGGATTTGAAGGAAAGGTGTTTGATGAACGACGTATAATATATGTATATAACATATCTACCTTTCCATAAATATATAATATCCATAATATCAGTTTTTACCAAAAGTTTTTAACCATAATGATTAGGGATGCTCAGATCGATCGCCGTGGACAATTGCATCCTCATGCCGACGTTTATTATTTGCATGCGTTTTAAAGATTTGATAGTTTAAACTTTCATTTTCCTCACAGCTGCTCTCTTCTGTGTACATCCAACGCGCACAGCAGCCTGTGATCAGTGCACGTGAACAGAGCGATCTCTCTCTCACGTCTTAAAGCTACAGTAACCTAATTCATCTCTCGATAAAATCACTCTTTGCTCTTCACCGAAGAACTGTTGTACTTTTTATGAATGTGTGTGTATTTAATTCATACAGTTAAGACTGTAAAGTGTTTTATTTTCATTACTTTTAACAGAAATAAACCTTTTTAAAGACATTAAATTTCTCTTTGAAGAAGAAATATTTGTTGTGCTAATTTATTTGATCCCCTATTAAAACAATAATATACCCAATTACTGCAAGTAATATAACAAAGGCAACATCTGTGGTATTACTTCATCTAAAAAAAATGTTAACAGTTACAGTCATGAAAGAGCTTGAATATCAGCTTGAAAAATCATTGGCATTGGTATCGGCCGATCAAAAATCCTGATCGGAGCATCCCTAATAATGATATCTCAGATGTCAATATTTGGTTGCTTAAATAATAGTGCAAGGTCTCTATTTAAGTCTTTTTACTGTTTTGATTATCCATAGTTACTGTAAGTAAACAGAGCTTTTAGAATTGTAACATCCATAACAGAAAAATGTGACATCTATGTTTCTTTCTTATAAATGCGTATGTGAAAGTTAAAAAAATATTATTTGTTCTTTGAAGAGCCATTCTCTATTTCATTTGTTGGGTATTATTGCTTCTGGTATGTGCATTTTAGATTCTTTATTGTCATATCCATGAAACATGTATATTTTCTATTCTTCACAGTTGTTGTTGTTGTTTTAATGGTGAAGACCCTGTATATAAAGAAGTATGATCATTTATATCTGCCACATGGTGGCAGTCAAGCTTCAACATCTGATTTTAGTATGATGTGAACCTGCTCATCATGACATTTTCCCATTTTTATTTCTCCATTGTGAGCTTTTTTAAATGCTTTTATCAACATGTTCAGCTATATTATCTACTTATGTTCACTTTAATGTATCAAGGCATTTCATACTCTCATACTTTTATCATTTTTGTCTCTTATACTTAGTATTACCTAAGTTGCTTACAAATCCTTTGTAAGCAACTTATTCTTATTTTGATTCTTATATATCTTACTGTCATTCGCTGATATGTCTGTGTTTTTCTATCTTCTGTCTTCAGGTCATGGGCAGGAGACAGATGTACCAGTGGAGGTGCCTGCTGGTGAACTGACTCAACTGCAGCTACAAGTGCTGCAGCCCACTGTAACCGAAGCAGAAGCACAGGAGCTCAAACAGGTCAGCTGTAAACTATTTTTTCAAAATAATGTTGAGCAGTCAAATACACTAGATGGCTATAACTACTTGTTAACATCATGAGCAATCTTGCTAGCTCCTTCGGTAAGAATTAAAAGTAAACACAAATCTGAGTTGTACATGACCGCATTACACATCCCCTGGCCCGTAGTTTAGTATTTAATGTCACAGGAATGGGCCGTCAGCTCTAGGCATTCCCCCACCACACACAGATACAAATTCTCAGTATCATCGTCTCCAGACGACTGCAGTGCCAGCTGTAGTAAAACCCGCGGAGCACTCAGCTGAGGTGTTGCATGGTACGCAGCAACCAGACATAAACACTGACGCAAAAACCTTAAGCCATTTTTCACTGAGTGCATTATTATGGGGTTGTGCAGAACAGCGCTCTTTGCGTTGAACCATTTCAAAACACAATATTAGTACTTTGAGCAGAAATAATTAATGGTTGGTCAACCATCGCAGATATCACTTTTCAAGATGGTTTTGGGGTTGAGAAACACTAAAAACAAACATGTTAAATGCCATGAAGATATGGTAAAGACGTTTTTTAAAGAGATGAGGTCTTGTCTTTGGCAGGGCAGCATGTCTTACAGAGGCCTGTAATGCATATACTGTTTATGTGAAATCTTTCAGTCTCAACAAAAAGGTTTAAAGAGAAGAGAACATATATAAAATTACACATTTTTAAAGATTATTTCAACAAGGGACAGTCAATACATAATCACAATGTTGTAGGCCTTAGCCGTTTTAATGATATTGTTTAAATATTTCAGGATGTCTTTAAAAAGTGTGTCCAAGATTACAATAATGGTTTGAGTACACTTTATACTTCTTCACATACCCTACAGCGAAGCCTAATGCGAACGTTTTAAAAAATGTAACAACACATTGATTCTGTGCGGACAGCAAGCACTGTGATTGGTCCTCTAGAACCCCTCCCTCAGGTCAAAATAATCTCTGTCACATTTCCTCATACACATTTCTGCTTGTGACCGTAAAAACAAAGATGGATCAAGTTGAGGAGTGATATTTAACAACTCAAGCTGCAAAAAAATCTTTACTTCCATCACCGCTGATGCTTCTCCAACAATGTACACTTTAAAGGATTAGTCCATTTTCTTAAAAAAAAATTCAGATAATTTACTCACCACCATGTCATCCAAAATGTTGATGTCTTTCTTTGTTCAGTCGAAAAGAAATTATGTTTTTTGAGGAAAACATTCAAGAATTTTTCTCATTTTAATGGACTATAAGTGGCGCTGTCCCGCTCACGGGACACCTAAGTTTACGTCAATATTTTCCATAAAAATTTTATGTATATCACAACAAACTATATATTGTTGGAAAGGTCTAAGCCTCTAGAATACATATATCAACAGTGTTTTATAAAATAAATTATGAGGGGAGAGTAATTGATTCAATTTTAAAGAGAGTGTGCCCCAAAACATTTATAAATGATAAATGTCACTGTCCCGCCAGCGGGACGCCAACATTTACTTCAGTGTTTTGCATGTGAATTCTTATCCAATCATGACAAACTATATATCATTTGAAAGCTCTAAGAGTGTAGAATTCATTTATTATCACTATTTTGGTAAAGAAATGACATAGTGAGAGCTATTTTCTAAAATGCCACGGGTATACAGGTGGGCCCACGTTGTTGTTATATATTTGTAACACTAATACCCTGTTCCAAACCTAAACAATCATGACAAACTATATATCACTGGAAAGCTCTAAGAGTGTAGTTTTCATATTGCATCACCATTTTGGGAAAATAATGATGTAGTGAGAGTCAGTTTCTAAAATGTCACACTGCCACAGTTGGACTCAATTTGTTTTTGCATATGTATAGCACTACTACCCTGTTCTAAACCTAAACAATCTTGACAAACTATATATTGTTGGAAAGCTCTAGGTGTGTAGTTTTCATATTTCATTACCATTTTGGGAGAATTATGACGTAATGAGAGTCAGTTTCTAAAATGTCACGGGGCCACAGGTAGGCCTAATTTGTTTTTATGTATTTATAAGACTAAAACCCTACTCTAAACCTAAAAAATCATGACAAACTATATATCACTGGAAAGCTCTCAGAATGTAGTTTTCATATTTCAAAGTCATTTGATGATAGAAATAATGTAGTGACAGTTTTTAGTTACATGACCCCACCCCCCATAGGAATGCATATTAATTTTATATATTCATAATTCTAATATCATATTATAAATCTTCAAAAATGTTGATAAACTATATATTGTTGGAAAGCTCTAAGAATGTAGTTTTCATATTTCAAAACATTTTTGCAGTAATAATAATGCAGTGATAGTAATTGAGTAATTTGCGACAAGTGTATGCTGCAAACCGTTGACACCTAGTGGCCGTTGTTGGCAAAACCATTAAAAGTGTGACACACACCTCATTTTTTGTGATTTTAACTTGAAATTTGGATCAGAACTACTTGAGACATATGGCTTCATGTTTGCATTATTACTTTTGTGAAACATTTACATTTTTATAATTTTATTTATAAAAATAATATGTTATGGAATTATTTTTATTTATTAAAACAAATATAAACTGCTATAACAATGTAATTATTTAATATGTTCACCTCCTTTCACCTCTGTGAAAACCCCCAAAGGGTCTTCTTTAAAACAAGACCAAGATTAGGCTTCTAGACCAAAAAATGCCAGAGTTATATTAATTTGAAGATCTATATCACAATTTCACCCCCCACTCTAAAGGTATTTGCACCACCTAAGGGGTTAATAGACACAAACACTTAACAGTTTTAATGCAGTTTAAAAATGCAGTTTCAAAGGACTCTAAACGATCCCAAACGAGGCATAAGGGTCTTATCTAGCGAAACAATTGTCATTTTTGGCAAGAAAAGAAAATGCACTTTTAAACCACAACTTCTCATCTTCTTCCGTTCCTCTGAAGACCCAGCGCGACCTGACGTAATTGCGTAATGATGTAGAAAGGTCACGTGTTACATATATAAAACGCACATTTGCGGACCATTATAAACAATAAACTGACACAAAGACATTAATTATTATCATCCGACATACAACAACGTCGGAGTGGTCCTCTTTCTCCACACTTGTAAACACTGGGGCATAGTTTCGCATACGCCATCCGTGACCTCTTGACGTGATGACGTATTACATGAGGTCACGCTGGCTCGTCACACAGCCGGAGGAAGAAGAGAAGTTGTGGTTAAAAGTGCTTTTTTATTGCCAAAAATTACAATCGTTATAAGACCCTTATGCCTCGTTTGGGATCAATTAGAGTCCTTTGAAACTGCAAATTTTAACTGCATTGAAACGGTTAAGTGTTGGGGTCCATTAAAGTCCATTAAAATTAGAAAAATCCTAGAATGTTTTCCTAAAAAAACATTATTTCTTTTCGACTGAACAAAGAAAGACATCAACGTTTTGGATGACATGGTGGTGAGTAAATTATTTCAATTTTTTTAAAGAAAAAATCAAATCTATCAAAAGTCCTTCACAAAAATGGAATTACCTCGCTTTTTGCTCAAAATTTAGTATTTTTGAAGAAACCTACCCATAATAAGAGGTGATAAAAAGAAAACAAATGAAGGTGGGATGAAACAGTTTGAAAGCAGAGGGTCTGTTCTTTCATTATACATATATTGTATGTTTATTTAAAGAAGAACATTTTCTGGAAGGCATAAAATTTTTGTGAAAATCATGAAAAATGCTGGCGCTAGCTGGCAACTTAAAAAAAAAACGCTGGCGGTGAAAGAGTTAAAGGCACAATATGTAAGAATTTTTCTTTAAAATATCCAAAAACTACCAGCACAGTATTATATATTTTGTTTACATGTGTACTTGAATTATCCCAAATATCTGAAATGTTTTTAACAATGTTTGTATTCAGAGAATTAAAAGGGCTTATTTCGTCATAGCAACTGGCTGCCTGTACACTATCCCACTTATTACATGGCTATTTACCTCACAAGTACGATAAAGAACATTAAAGGGGACATATCTATAATTGGGCACCAACCCAGAGAATGTTAAAAATGATCAACACAGTAACTTAGTTTTGGTAAACCATTGTCTGCAAGCATGTGAAAAAGTAGGGTATTGAAATTTGGCTCCCCTTGTGATGTCAGAAGGGGATCTTATTATAATAATGCCACCCCTTTATCTGCACTATTTAACCATGGCACTGCCATTTAGTGCACACAGAGAGCGAGAGAGAAAATAATTGACAGCACTGTTGAATTTCAATTTCAACAAACCACCATCATGGCAATCAGTGTTTGCATTTTATCAATGGTCCCTTTAAATATTGATTTGATATATTTTATTTAGGGCCGGGACTCGATTAAAAAATTCAAAATTAATCTAATTAATTAGAGGCTTTGTAATTAATTAATCTAAATTAATCGCATTTTAATCTCATATAAATATTTGACCTGAGAACATTAAGAAGTATTTTTACATGGATTTTTATGAATAACGACTGAATACATAAGCTTAACAAAATATTGTTTATTTTTGTTCAACCAAGTCGTTGTACCCGGAGTCCACGCTAGCTGCTGTATGTTTTGCATTGAGATGATACTTGAGGCTCGATGTGCTGCGGTGATATGTGAATTCCTTGTTGCATATCTTACACACAACCATGCTCTTATCGACGCTTACCAGTGATGCGCGGGTCAATGTATAAACAACCCGCCCGCAAATCGGACCGCAAAGAAAATATATACCCGACCCGCTTCCTGGCCCGCATTTCTTAAAGTAGTTTGTTTAATATTGCAGGGTTCGGGACTTCTCAGGTTTTGACTGTCTGTGTTCTGGTACCTATGTGCGCGGATGCCCCACCTCGCGTATAAAAACAACAAAACATAATATACTATATAGCCTATATTAAAATTAAAATATATAAAAATGTGCATAATATATTTTTTAAGTTGCACATCGTTTATAGGTTTCTTAAGTGAGATTCGGATGTGAAAAGCGCTGCATAATGTACGCGCCTTTAGTGTTACCATTGAAACTTAACTAAATTAAAAAAATAAGAGGTGATATATAGCTTTAGCCTACATAAATGCTTATTGCTTTAATGTTGCGAGTTCCTCTTCGACTTTTCTTGCTGTTATGTTTATAATAGTTCATTGTTCAGAGTTCATATTGATGATCTTATAGTCAATTTAAAAATGCTCTTACAAACTGACTCTATTCGTTTAACTTTTTTCCTTTACCTGCCGTCGCTGTTCTCTGTGTGTGTCCTCCGTCAAAGTAGCCTATTAAAATTAATATGAAGTTGATTTTTAAAAGTCTTAAGCACACCGCAAATCAAACGTGCTGCTACAGTATGCTCTAAATGCGCGTGTAAATTTAACTTCTGGGCACTGCCAGGCTGATTTTTTGAAAAGTAAGTGATATAGGCTAGGCTACTCACTGCATGTTTTGGCATTCGGTAGCATATGCATCAATGAGATGCAAGGTGTTGCTTTTAATGTTCTTTTTAATTTATATTCACAAAACCTAACAACAAAACATTGTTTATAATTACGAGACAAATTATTTGAAACGAAATTCGTTTTAAAGTAGCAAACAAAACTTAAATTAAACTCGTAATAAACTAATTAAATTGAAACAAAACAACATTACAACAATATTTAAACCCAACAATACTCAAACATTAACATATAACAGACATTACGATACATGTTAAAATAATCTGTAGTTTGTTGGTAGATGTTTATTGGGCAAAACCTGCGTTGCAAACCTCCATTTACCAGAATAAATCATTTTTACTTTGAAATTGATGCGTTGTCACGTTAAAATCAGCTGTTCGTTTAGGTTCCGTCTACTTTTATTTACACTGCATCACAACCCCGGAGTTCTCGAACTAAAACAGGGTCTGCAGCATTTACGAATGACTCTATTAATAAGTGCGATTAAAATGCGTTAAAATGTTTAACGCGTTATTTTTTGTGTAATTAATTAATCTTAATTAACGCGTTAAAGTCCCGGCCCTAATTTTATTAGCTTATTTTTATAGCGAGGAAAACATTTCAATTTTAGTTTTAAGATAAGACAAGATGTTTAGGGGTCACGAACACACTATTTGGCTTAATCATTTGTAAATATAGCGTCATATATGTTATTAAAAAACATTTATACATATTTTTTGTAATATTAAACTGTACCGTGATTTGAAGCATCCAGGTTACCGCAAGTTATTACTTTTGAGTGGTTGTTTTTTGGGAATAATAAACCTGTAAATGTCGTGACTGTCTAATCAGAATCTAGCATTCCAATGAGCTGTGTAATAAGTTTTTAAAGCCCAGAATTAAAGACATAATCCCCATATATTTATATTTAATTCTCATGAGTTTGTTGTGTGGTGTTTTGTGCAGATGCTACAGCAACTGAAGACTCTGGCCCTGGAGGCTGAGACAGAGCTGGAACGACAGGACGAGGCTCTTGATGTACTGAGCTCTTCTTCTGATCACGCCACCATGAATATAAACAGACACACTCGCCGCATGAGGAAACTGCTGTGATCTCCTGAACTTTTGGTCACGCGATGAACTGTAAGATATATACGCAGGTACACAATAATATAAAAAGGCAAATATTTCCCAGTAGAAGAGTACTTCCGCTTAATAAGTTAATAGTATTCGTTTCATCTTTATGAGTGAGGTGTGGCTATTCAGAAAGCTGCACTTGGTCACTGATTTCTGATAGCAATACTAAACATCAGCCGTAATGCGAGCTTTGTGTTAAAGCAGTGATGCATTTTAGAGGCTAGATAACAACAGTCACCCAATGAGAATGTGTACTCTATGTGTAGCGATTGAGTAAATCACTACTAAACCGTAACATAAAAAATTCAAGATGGTGTAACATCAGGCTACCTTGAGACTTTAATAGCCTTTTGTGTGTTGAAAACAGCATGATAGCATGTTACTCATTTGTTATAAATTTTGAAAGCAGTATGCATCAGAGGTCTTCACGGGTCCACGTATAACCGAAAACCTGAGGTCCAACAAGAGACCCCGAGCAGGTTCGGGTCTAAAGCTGCATCCCAATTCACCTACGAATGCTATGCCCTAATAGTATGTAGGGTTGTATTGATAAATTGCGTGTCCCATTAAAGGGCTAGTTAGGCCAAAAATGATATTAAACCCATGATTTACTCACCCCCAAGCTGTCCGAGTTGCATATGTCCATTGTTTTTCAGACAAACACATTTTCGGATATTTTAGAAAATGTTTTAGATCTTTCAGTTGATTAAATGTAATGTTACGGGGTCCACCCATAGTCCACGAACTTCAAGTCCAAAAAAGTGCGTCCATCCTTCACAAAATAAATCCAAACGGCTCCAGGATGATAAACAAAGGTCTTCTGAGGGTAATCCGCGCGGTGTTGTTGTAGAAATATCCATATTTAAAACATTATTAACGAAAATAAATACCTTCCGGTAGCGCCGCCCTCTTAGTCGCGTCCGCATAAATTTTTTATTTTTAAATGTTAGTTCCTTGAGGGCTTAAACAATGATTGAAAATTGTAGCGGAGGATGAGAAAATTGGTCTTGGACACATTTATATTCCTTATTATTGTCTCTACATTTACCAATGATCACCAAATAGCACATGTTTCTTTACTGTAAATGTTTATAGTATAACATGCACTGAAGCTTTTTATTTTTTAGATTTTTTAATTAAAAGTATTTTCATGTCAAAGAACCCAAATCCAGTCATGGACACGTTGCGGTAATGAAAATTTCCCCATAAATGTGGAAAAAACAACAAAAATTTTTTGTATGATGTCATTTGAAATCATGTGCAAAATATTACATGAAAAGATGTTTGTAACTGTCTGCTTCTTATTTTGATACTCTTACTTTGCATTTACTTTTTTTATCAAAATGTTTCATGACACCTTATAAGTCTAATTTCGCGAGAATCACCCAAGAGCACTTGCGACGTCATGTGACTTAGCGGTAGGTTAATTTTCGTTGAGCTAGACTTGTTAATCAATTTTTAATGCAAATTGTAATGGTACCTTGGTGTCATCATCAGCTAACAAATGGAGCCGGAGGCCAAATTGGTTGCGAGGCCACCGGGGTTTCTTTCTGTCTGCCTGGTGCGTGCCGGCCTGAAGACTGCACACACATCTGTGCCATGTACATACCGGCCACTGGGTCAGGTTGGACTCGGGTCTAACTTTGTCAGGTTTGTCTCGGGCCTTTAAAAAAAAGAAAAGATTTATGCACATAGGTTCGGGAAAACAGTAATTTGGGTCATTTTGGATCGGGTACCCGAGAAGACCTCTAGTATGCATAGTTTATTGTGGTATAGGTGTAGTTGACAATTGGCAATGAAGCACATGTTTACACAATGCTAAAAAATAATAATTTTCTGCATCACATTTTGCATGGCCTCTATTCTTTGAAAAGAAACAAGAAACTGTGAGCGTTATGTTTATATAAAATCTGAATGTTTCATATATGTTTTTTTGTTCGATTATGCACTTTATCTCAGGCGTAACCCTGTGTAATTACATGACAATTACATGCGTGCTGAATTTAAATTACATTGTTGATTCCCATAAACCCATAATGCTGTATTTATTTACTGTATTCTTTGTGATTAAGGCAACTGTATAATAAACTAAAACTTATATTTTTTGTTATCGTTCTTCTATGAGGCCGGGGAATTGATTTGATGATAACAAACTTTGTTTAAACTTAAGTCAGCTTAAACAAAACCACAAAGGAGGACAAACCCAAGCCCCACCCAGTCTTCCCTCCACATCTTGATTCGGCACGTCAAAACATTTCCCGGCTGGAGTCGGAAGCTCTTTACAATAACAGCGCTTGATAGTGCGGAGTGAAGGCTTTGTAAACAGTTTGACACACTTGTGGGGGAACCCTGTCATTACAGCATCCTGTTGGCACAAGAAGTTAAGCATCTGCTCACCACCCCGGCGTGCAGTTTTCACGAGAACGAGAGAGACCACCGTGCGCTAAAGGCGCAGATAGGTTTGATTTGGCGAGGGCACTGGGTCCCCTGGAGTCTCCGATGGAGGAAGACCTGGCAGAATGGGTGATGATGGCTGTAGCGTACAGGGTTGCATTTTGATGTAGTCATTGGAAAGTGTGCTGGATGCAGGAGTCAGTCAATGAGGCATCGCTACATAGTTTTTAGATCCATTTCCTTTGGTAAGGTTTTACCCGGCTCAGCCAAAATATGTTCGACTGACCAGGGAGTTTCTCCTGTGGTCTGCACCCTAATAACCATGTTATCCCTGATCAGGATTCGGTTTCTCGAGAGACATCCGCGATTTTCTCCAAGTATCTCACAGCATTGGTAAGCTGTAGTGTGACTCGAATGTTCCTTATTTGCTAAAAATGTCTTAAACATTCTGTTTACTCGAGGATCCTGCGCATGCGTGAGATTTACTGCTTCACTGCTTTCTTCTAAGTTGCGTGATCAACAGATAGCTAGCGTAAACTCTCGACACATACATTTCAGCTACTTGTATTGGGAACCCTAAAGACACGGAGAGAATGAATACATAGTGATGTGGTTAGAAGCAGCCATGCAATGCGAGGAAGTGGCGGCGGTCTGGGCCAACCACAGTCGCTGTACATGAGATCCGGCTCTGCCTTCCAACGGATGGTGCGGAGACACCAGTGATTTTTACTGGCCTTGACTCACTGGTCTGTTTATATGATGGACTTGTGGTGGGAGAAGGGGTGTCTGTATTGATGGTAAATCAATCAGCTTTAGCCTCAGTCATGGGAAAAGGTTGCTGAGGGCATGAGCTTTGACTTTGTATAGTTGCTTTACTTGACTCCAGAGTACAGTATGGATGACTGTGGAGATCTTTATAGCTTATCGCTTTTCCATTTATATTACTTAAATTTCCAAAAAAAAAAAAATTTATTCTGTACATCCATATTAAAGATGTTTTGATTGTGCCACATCCCATATAGGGGCAGTTTTCCGGACAGGATTTAGATTAAAGGGATAGTTCACCCAAAAATGAAAATTCTGGAAATACTCCCTCTCGTGTTGTTACAAACCTGTTTAAATTTCTTTGTTCTGATAAACACAAAGGAAGATATTTTGAGGAATGTTAGTCAGGGTTCCCACGGTTCCTTGAAATCCTCGAAACTTTGTGAATCTGGGGGAAAAGTTCAAGGCCCTGGGAAGTTTTTGAAAATATACATACATAGATATACAGGTGCTTGAATCTATTTTATGCAAGAAGTTTCCTGAAAAAAAATCCATTTTTTCCTGTGTAAGTGTAGGATAATATCATAGAAATTCTAGATTTTAAGCACATGTTCTAAACTGTTCACTTTAAATGCTTATATCTTCTGCATGTGAATGTTGATTCATACCAAAATGCTTTATGCATAGTTGTGTTTGACACATGAAAACGTTTCGGGTTACGTATGTAACTGTTGTTACCTGAGAAGGGAACAAGACGCTGCGTCTCCCTTGCCATACTTCCTGCATCTCTGTAACGCTGTCTTTGGCAATATTTCAGATATTGATATACTTCCTGGCTCCTGCGTCACCCTATCTTTGTCGTTAAGCCTCAACATTGGTTGAATTTGATATACACCTTCAGACGCACTTACCTCTGGAGGCGTCCCCAAAGTGTCACCGCAGTGACGCAGCGCGAGTTCCCTCGAAAGGGAACTGTAACAATGTATCTTAAAAGGTAACACGATGTAACCTTGCTCTCACTTGAAATGTGTCCCCACAATTATTCCTTGAATTTGAGGGCATTGGACCTTGAAAGTCCTTGAAAGGTCCTTGAATTTGAAGTTAACTAAGGTGTGGGAACTAGGGATGCTTAACGATTAATCGTGATTAATCGTTAGCAGAATAAAAGTTTTTGTTTACATCATATATGTTTTTGTGAACTGTGTATAATAACTTTGTATAAATAAATGTACACACATGCATTTATATGTTTTAGAAATGTTTACATGTGTATATACATTTGTATATTTATGTATAATTTATATTATATATAAATACTTAATATATAATTTTTTTTATTATACATGAAGGTGTTCATATATATATATATATATATATATATATATATATATATATATATATATATATATATATATATATATATATATATATATATATATATATATATATATATATATATATACACATATTTATTATACACAGTTTACACACATATGTGATGTTAACAAAAACTTTTATTCTGCTAACGATTAATCGCGATTAATTGTTTAGCATCCCTAGTGGGAACCCTGGTTAGTAATCAAACTGTTTGTGAGCCCATTTACTTCCATAGTATTCTTTTTTCCTACTCTGGATGTGAATGGGGCTCACGAATTGTTTGGTTACAAACATTCCTCAAAATATCTTCCTTTGTGTTTATCAGAACAAAGAAATGTATACAGGTTTGTAACAACATGAGAGTAAGTAAATGAAGACAGATTTGGGTGAACTATCCCTTTAATCCAGGACTAGGTCTTATTTAATGTTTTAACAATCAAACCTTACAAAAACAATACTGTGGTATACAATGGCACTGATATATTTTAAGATATGTCTGTACAAGGTGTTATTAATTTGAGGCAGCTCAAACATGCATTTTAGTGTGGGACTAGGATAAGCCCTGTCTGGAAAACCCATAATGACTTATTATTATTATTATTATAAGTGGTCATGGCCAAGTCAGCAATATTATTTTAATATTCTTTATATCTAAATATTTTGCTTCTGTTATGTACATCTCACTCACAGCTAGGCATTCAAGCCAAGTCGAACTCCATTGACCATGAAGCATTTGATGCATGTGCACTACAACTGTTTTGTGTTAGTCAACAGTGCAGTTAACTGTAAGTGCATTCTCAAATGACAGGCACACATGTTCACACGTTTACAAAAATGTGGCTTCACACGCACAGTCCGCAAAAACAAGCATACTTTAGCCTTTAGGGTTAGGGATTTGCTATATATCGTGGCTTATAGAGAGGTCTGCTATTACTTTAAGTACGTTTAAATTACATTCAAGCAGTTGGAGGACGCTTTTATCCAAAGCGACTTAGTGCATTCAAGCTATACATTTTAATCGGTATGCATGTTCCCAAGGGATCAAACCAATGACGTTTGCGTTACTAGCGCAATACTTATTGATTGACTTAGCCATATGAATATATACAGTACTGTGCAGTGATGTGTGGTGGACAATGAAATATCCTAGACTTGCATTAAAAGAGGAATGTCAGAGCCAAGTCTAGAGACCAGACTTGGAGCTTTTGGAGGTTTTTTTGGTTGGGGCCCCTAAATAAACACCTAGCAACTACACAGCAACGCATTCAAGAAACAACCAAGTAACCACATAGTAAGCACCTGGCAACCACCCGCAAAATCAGCATCATGGCAAGCACCACTCACAACAAGATCTACTGAAACTGATCTGTGCAGTCTGAGACTTTTATTTTTGTCTGTGGTGCTAATTCGGGCAAAAAGAAATACACAGCTTGCACATGAGAACAGCCCAATTAGAACATGTCTGAATGTGGAGCCTGACTCATGTGTTGGCGGCTCCGGGCTCGCTGCAGGTGTTGTTTCCTCTCACTCTGGTTTGCTATGGGAGGTTTGAGTTACAGGAAATAAGCCTTGTTGCTTAATGTTGGACCTCAGTGAAGAGAGCAAAAACCTTGTGGAAGCCATTTGTGTGGCAGTGCATTCTGGGAAAGAGATAAGTCTACTTAGTAAAACGTGTTTGCCTAAAAACATCTTGTTGCGTATTTGCTGTTGGTTTTGCATCTGGCAAGGCCTCGCGATGAAGCTATGACTTCAGTGTTGTAAGCAGTTGGATAATATGCTTTAAATTAAACGACAGCAACTAAGTAATAAAATAAGCATTTTATGTACACATATATACCAAATACTAATATTATATTTTACATGACTCAACCTCAAACCTACATTTTTGGCACTTCTTGCTTTTTCAACACTCCATTTAGCCCAAAAATAACAGCCTCATGAGGTAAATGTATACCTTGTGATATTTTATACCTCCACCCTGCATATATGCAGGTGGACTGTTGCTGTATTTGCATTGGATAGGCAACCTGTACATAAGGATATATAAGATGTTTTGCCATCTTCAGACTGTTATGCTGGGTGCCACATTGAAGTAAAAGGCTTTTTGGATATGAGTTGATCAGCTGAACCTGAGATCAGTGATCAGGTAAGTAGCATGGCGTGGAATAACACCTTGCAAAGATCTCCGTCTCAGCATGAATGTCCTCAATTTGACTGTAATGTACATTCCTAAACATTGAATGTCCATGCAGAGATGAACACGATATCATGAGCAGTCTGCAGATATTATTGTTATTGTTTCTTTGGTGGTGAATGGGCCTTTAAAGTTTCTTTAGAGATACACTTGTTTGACTGTTGCTAAGCTAATCGCCACACAACCCCAAACTAACAAACAGTGCTCACCTCATCGCAAATATCTTCAATTAGGGCTTTTTTTGCCTGCCAATGGCTGGTGACTTGAGAATAATTACTGGCCATAAATATTTTTTTTTTTCAAACTACATCTGCACTAACAAAACATATTTTAATGGGATTTACTCACCCTCAAGCAATCCGAGATACATATGTCCATCACTAGCTTAAGGTAACAGCGCCATCTTGGACGTGTTTTAGCGTAGTGAGCATTCGTTGCCATAGGTACATTGCGCAGTGACTCTTGTGAATTGTGTGAGTTCAAGATGGCGTTGTTAGAAGCTATTATAGTTCATCAAGTTTAAAATATGAATATTTTTCTTATAAAATCACATCAGTTACCCAGAAGACTTATATTTACCCATTCGACCCATGTGGATTACTTGGATGGATGTACTTAACAGGGTTTACATCAAAAGTTGTTCCCTGATCCCTGTTTTTTACCGTTAGAAAACATGGAAGAGCAAGGACATTTACTAAAATAACTAAAAAATGTGTTTGTCTGGAAGATGATGCACATATGTATCTCGGATGGCTTGAGGGTAAGTAAATCATAGGGTAATTTTGATATTTGGCTGGAGTATCACTTTAAATAACACTATGCAATAAGGTACTATGTATTTATACTGTTTAGCTACATTAGTTAAACTTAACTGCTGATTAGGACAAATTATTTATTAACAGTAACATTAATAGCACTAATTATTACCAAAATCTTTTTAAAGAGGTTGTGTCACTGCGCCGCTATGTTTGCAACGCTTCCAGGTCTTGCTAACAAAGCCCCTCCCTCAGATGATGTCATTCTTTTATGTTTGACAATTGGCTCTTTTTACTAAAAGGCGAGACTTTGTGGCAATATTGACTCTTGCGATCTCCCTATTAAAAGAAATAGTACTGAATCGTCTTGTTAACTCTTTCTCCGCCATTGACAAGGTTTTTTTACCTTAAAATATCATTTCCAAAAAAAGTTTCAGTCGTTCATCCACTCGAAACAGGGTGAACGGCACTTTCACATTTCGCTTTGCAGCCCTCTATCGGCCAAAACCACACTAAAGAAGTTTCCAACCGTCGGGTGCTTTAGGGCAGACCTACAATCCAATCACAGCCAGCTTTGCTGCAGTAGGCTAAATTATTTATGACAGTTGTAATGAACAATTCCGCTTCCAACCTGTAGGGGGAGCAAAGAGCAAAAACTCTTTAGTGTTGCTTTAAGAGAAAAAGCTTCCCTGCCAATGACGAGTAATTCCAGCAATCCGTAATACCACTATTATCTTTCACAATTTATAAAACTCGGAGGTATAGCCCTAGTGCAAACAGCTGTATGGCCGTGTATGTTTTGAGGATAGTTCTGAATCTGATCTCTAGCAAAATTTCTTCACAAAAATGGAATTATATCAGCTTTTTTATCAAAATTTGGTATTTTTGAATTTTGGTACTTTTTTTTAAAGCAGAGGGTTTGTTCTATCCTTTGATATATTGTATGTTTATACAAAGAAGAACATTTTCTGGAAGGCATTAAACTTTTGTGAAAATCATGAAAAATGCTGGCACTGGCTGGCAACTTTTATAAAAATGCTGGCAGGGAAAGAGTTAATCTTAAATATCTTTGTTATTACTGAAATTCTTAATATGAAAATACAATAAAAGCACTTAAACAATTTTTTCAAAGTATGTGACCCTGCCTTTGAAAATCCAGCTGTGTGTGTGTGTGTGTGTGTGTGTGTGTGTGTGTGTGTGTGTGTGTGTGTGTGTGTGTGTGTGTGTGTGTGTGTGTGTGTGTGTGTGCGTGTGTATTTTGAGACTTTATATAAGATTTTACAGACAACAAATAACAGCTTGAATTTGATTATCACACCAGCCTTAGCAAATAATGAATTTTATTTAGTTTCTAAGTAGCCTTCTAAAGCTACATTATACAGTAAGAGCAAATACTTCACACATCCAATTTTTCATTTATACCAATGCACACATATACAGTAGTATGCTCTCTTGACAATGGAAAAAGAATCTATACTCATATATTTTTGCCTTGAAATATGATGATACAGTGGGGCAAAAAAGTATTTAGTCAACCACCAATTGTGCAAGTTCTCCCACTTAAAAAGATGAGAGGGGCCTGTAATTTTCATCATAGGTACACTTCAACTATGAGAGACAAAATGAGGGAAAAAATCCAGAAAATCACATTGTCTGATTTTTTAAGAATTTATTTGCAATTTATGGTGGAAAATAAGTATTTGGTCAATAACAAAAAAGCAAGATTTCTTTCTCTCACAGACCTGTAACTTTTTCTTTAAGAGGATCCTCTGTCCTCCACTTGTTACCTGTATTAATGGCACCTGTTTGAACTTGTTAGCAGTATAAAAGACACCTGTCCACAACCTAAAACAGTCAGACTGCAAACTCAACTATGGCCAAGACCAAAGAGCTGTCAAAGGACACCAGAAACAAAATTGTAGACCTGCAACAGGCTGGGAAGACTGAATCTGCAATAGGTTAGCAGCTTGGTGTGAAGAAATCAACTGTGAGAGCAATAATTAGAAAATGTAAGACATACAAGAACACTGGTAATCTCCCTCGATCTGGGGCTCCACGCAAGATCTCATCCCGTAGGGTAACAATTATCACCAGAATGGTGAGCAAAAATCCCAGAACCAGATGGGAGGACCTAGTGAATAACCTGCATAGAGCTGGGACCAAATAACAAAGGCTACCATCAGTAACACACTATGCAGCCAGGGACTCAAATCCTGCAGTGCCAGATGTGTCCACCTGCTTAAGCCAGTACATGTCCGGACCTGTCTGAAGTTTGCTAGAGAGCATTTGGATGATCCAGAAGAAGATTGGGAGAATGTCATATGGTCAGATGAAACCAAAACATAACTTTTTGGTAGAAACTCAACTTCTTGTGTTTGGAGGAGAAAGATGCTGAGTTGCATCCAAAGAACACCATACCTACTGTGAAGCATGGGGGTGGAAACCTCATGCTTTGGGGCTGTTTTTCTGCAAAGGGACCAGGACAACTGATCCGAGTTAAGGAAAGAATGAATGGGGCCATGTATCGTGAGATTTTGACTCAAAACCTCCTTTCGTCTTTCAGTATGGCAGTGATCCCAAACATACCACCCGGGCAAAGAAGGAGTGGTTTCGTAAGAATAATTTCAAGGTCCTGGTGTGGCCTAGCCAGTCTCCAGATCTCAACCCCATAGAAAATCTTTGGAGGGAGTTGAAAATCTGAGTTGCCCAGCGACAGCCCTAAAACATCACTGCTCTAGAGGAGATCTGCATGGAGGAATGGGCCAAACTACCAGCAACAGTGTGTAAAAACCTTGTGGAGACTTACAGAAAACGTTTGATCTCTGTCATTGCCAACAAAGGGTATATAAAAAAGTATTGACATAAACTTTTGTTATTGACCAAATACTTATTTTTCACCATAATTTACAAATAAATTCTTAAAAAATCAGACAATGTGATTTTCTGGATTTTTTTTCTCATTTTGTCTCTCATAGTTGATGTGTACCTTTGACAAAAATTACAGGCCTCTCTCATCTTTTTAAGTGTGAGAACTTGAACAATTGGTAGCTGACTAAATACTTTTTTGCCCCACTGTAATATATGCAACATATTTTAAAAGTGAAAGTAATCAATCTAGGAAAGTCCCAGTTGCCTTAAAACACTTTCCCCTTAATATCCCATTTATTTCGCAGGGGCTGCAGTCAGGGGCTGCAATATCACAAAGCAACATTTAAATGGTTTACTTGATTCCAAAAGTTATGGAGTTACTCAAAATTAGATTAGAATATTTCTTCATAGCTGTAGGATCTCTTCTCATGTTATGAATTTCCACCAAAACAAAATAAAAACAAGACTGGTGGCTACCTAGACAAGAATTACTAGTGCTTTATTTGCTCTACCAGCAAAGTTGCTCTACTTTATTTGCTCTACTTGGGAACTGATGTATTAAAATGTGAAGCTGACTATTATGTTACAAAGCTATTAGACTTCTTGTTTTGAATTGGCAAATATATAAAACTGAAAAAAAAAACAATCTTAACAGTGAAGATATTTAGATTACATTGCATTGGTTCTTAGAACTTTTTTTGCATACTTCTATTGCATTGTGAAACACCTTTATTTGTAGACAGGCACCACAGGCACACCAAATCAAACTCTGTGTAATAATGCTCTGATAAGTACGCACTAGAGCGTCTGTTTGTATTATCACTGTATTATGTGTTCATTAAAATCCAATCTATACGGCTCCCCAAACAGGTTGTCAGGCAAGCAGCCAGTCCCCACCGCATCAGTATTTTACGAGAGGGCCCCCCAGAAACCCAGGCCCTGCTTGTTTTTAGTGGCCCTGGCTGCAAATGGAAACACTTAGCTCCCACAATAAATTTACTCGGCCTCTGTGATGCCATACTGCACACGGGACCTTCCACCTATGCCGGGCCACAGGGTGAGTCATAAAGCAGCTAGGAGGGGGCTGCACAGTTATCAGCAGAAGGGTGGAGATAAGGTTTCAGGCCAGATCTTCCCCTACAAGGGTGGAGGAGGTATTCTTACTAGACTCTTAAATGTAGCGGTGGCCCTGTGGAAAGTGCTTTGAGCTTGATGTGTGGAGACTCTGGTTTAAGGTGTCGTTTCGTATGGAATCTCTAATAATCTTTACTAAGTAAGGAAAAATGTCTAGGAGAAAACCAGTGAACCAAATGAACACCATGAATCATTCCAAGCCATTTCAAATATCTCCACCCAAAGGGAAACTGCATTGCTCAATGGTTGCTCTTTCGTAGCTCAGATTTGATGGAGTTCTCAGTCGTGATTCATTTAAGTATCAGCTTACTCTGATATATTGGATTTGGGTAAATTTGATGAGAAATGTTGGAGTTCATATTGAAATCTCTAATTATATTGACTTTCGATTGCAGTCAATATAATTACCCACCCAGATTGGGTGTTGCACATGGACAGCTTGAGAACACCCCACGAGCACATACAGCGGAGATTACACGAGCAGTAGAGAAAGAAATTAAAACATAATAAAAAAATACATCTAGAGCAGCCCTGACTAATTCTTAACTCCAAGAAAGCAAAATACACTTTGGGATGCTCTTCCTCTGCCTTTTCACTGTTCAGTGAGTGGCAGGGAGAAAGCGTTTCCCAAAGAATCAATTCATGAGGGTCCTAATTTTCCACCCCTAATGTCTGTTCACTTGTCAGAGCGTCGTCTGTCAACTACATTCCACTTGAGGAATGCACTAATAAATTAAACTCCGTTCCGCTTATCAGCTACAGCCTTGACTTTCAGTATTTTGGGCTTAATTGATTTGTCGCGCACTGGACCTCCCGCCTACCGTGTTTTTGACTGCTACGGTGATCTAACCAGTGACTGATACAACTACCAAGTCTCACAAAATGATGTACCTATATTTAGAGCCCTGCACGGGCCAAAAACTCCAGCCCTAACCCGGCCCTGGCCCGTAGTGTTCAAGCCCTACCCGACCCCAGCCCGACAATGCCTGCAATTTTTTCAGCCCCGAACCCGAACCTGACCCGAGACCAATATCAATCTCTTTTAACTAAAGTTTACAAGATTTATGTTATTTTTAGTTGGTCATGTAATATTAACATAAGGGGGATAACGTTTGTTAACCCTTAGTGCAGAGTTACAAGTATTTAAGACAGATAGGCTAATAAAGGTATGATTCAACTGAACCAATTGAAAGCATTTCAGAGATGCACACACACTAAAAACATTGGGCTAAAAAAAATTTAAATGGATATCCATTGTAATAATTCTGTACCTGATCATTTTGTATTTACCCAGCACATTCCTGGCAGTGCTACATGTCTCAACACTGTTGTTTTAAGCGTTGTGTGTTACAGGGCAATGAACATTCACTCACAGCGAACTCCATCAGAGTTTACATTTCAGCAAGAAGAGAGCGCATGCAGCGATCGGGTGGGACTCGGGAAAGTCCTCTCTGTCTGACAAAGGCCCCTGGCACAGGGCCAGCATGGTAAGCAGAGCTTCCACTGGGCAAAGATGTGAAGTCATTGTCCAGATGCACAGTGAGACGCTCCAAAGAGAAGGGATCCAGAGCAGCACACCCACCTGGAACCGTAATGAAGTTAATGCGGTGCAGACAAGCGGGTGAACTCCAGGCCTGGCAGCGAGGGGCTGCAGGGTTCACACACCATCAGCACTGGACAGAACACAGCTAGACGTGCCAGCGAGACGAAAGACTGTGGCTTGGAAGGAGATCATCTCGACATGGAGCGAGAGGTCGTCTGTGGTGCTTCCATTGTGCGGTGATGAATGAAGTTCGCTGTTCCAAAATCTCAATGAAGATTAAGTGGGAATTCAGTAAGGAAGTTTTAAATTTAAGAATCAGAGAATCGGACCATCGTGTTGGAGACCGCTGTTATAGGTGCTATAAAAGCTTCGTAGTTCATACAACGTGTGTGCTATTACCCAACACAACAAACTATTTAAATTAACAATGCAAAATCCCTTTGGTTCTCACATATTGCATCCAACTTATTGTAACCAAGTCTGAATATTTAAAAGTACAAACAAGATTTCTGTGCTAGGTGGCAGGGGATTTTAACATAAGACTTTAATAGAAAACACCTAAACCTAGACTTTCTGATCAATCTGGCTTATGAAACAAATACGTAGAAAGGTGTATGTAGAAAGTATTAATGTTACAAAGTTCTTTGGATAAATCAATTTATTGTGCTTCTCACTTTTATAAGTCACTCTGGATTAAGGCATATGTTAAATGTAGATCATATGGATTTAAAACAACATAAAAGTAAATGAAAACAGATTTTTATTTCTGAGCGAGCTTTTAAACTTCACACTTTCTTTAATTTTGCAACAACTAAACCCAAAGTTTTGGGGTGACTCGAGGTGACATGAAATTAGGTCAGCGACAAAAAACACCAGGCATGATTTTGTGTGAAATAATGTTCAGACAGAGCCATTCGTAAAATATGAATAATAAAGGAAAATTCACATGCAAGATAATGAGTTCCAATTCCGACTGACATTTTCCGAGAAGCGATCGTAGCATCACATGGTCCGCACACAATGAGAGGATGAGAGTCACAGACATTTTCTTTGGGTTTATTTCTCTAACTGCATGGAATTCGTGGACAACACCTATTTTGGTGGAAAATCTCGCTGCCTTCCAGATCATTTGTCCACGTAAGGCAGTCTGTAGTTTTGAAACTGGAGATGACGGTGCTCCACTGAGAACACAGACCAAGGTCTACCGAGCCATCAAGGAGCGCAGTCAAAGATTCCCAGATGTGGTGAATAGCACGCTCCAGCATGTGTTAAGCAGATACAGATCTCCGCTTCGTACGGCAAACGTGCCAGAGACGAAGCGAGCGTAAACCCGCGACTCATAACAGGTGAAAATCAAAACATTGCAAGTCGACTGTTGATGGTGTGCCTAATGAAAAACAATGACGTCCGTGCGGGACCGTTTTCCTGGCGAGAGAAACGTAAGCGTTCCTAAGGATATCGCCCAGGAATCCCCTGCACAGAAGGGAAAGCACAGCGCAGTCAAAACAGCGTGCCATAATCCCGCAGACTGGTTTCAATTATAGCATAGAATATCAAAGTTAATTACTCCTTTTTTAATGCGCCTTTTTCCGCTTTTCCTCTTCCGCGCCCAGTTTAGTTGGACTGAAAATTTGTGGGTGGAGCCCTCACTAATTGGTATGGAAAACTCGCACCCGTGGTAAACCGATGTTTTGAAAGACTTAGATGTTGAATATTTGCGTGTGCGTTCAGCTTGGTGAAGTTTGGATCCAGCCCATAAGACCTTTAGAAAGTCCTTTTGCCATGCTTGAGGTCTTTCCTTTTGTTCTGTTATACATTTATCTGGAATCTCTGCTTACTTAAAGGATATAACAGACAGCTTGATGAATTTAATACACTTAGTTTAACAGTCTAATGATGAAAGGGGAAAAAGGCAAGCATGCCATAAAAGCTAAACTTTGTTATCAAAAGCTGCTGATTGTTTGCTTTTAAAAATCTCCTTCCTCATTAGCATGCAGCGACATAAGAAGTTGCATTGTTTCTATTGTTATGTCAGTGGAAATAAATTTTGGTGTTCAGCTGATAAAAAATGGGGGTTTATAAAACATAAAATGTTATCAGATGACTTCTTCTATTAATTCAAACTCTTCTCTTAAATATATGGTTGTGCTGTGTTCATTCGGAAAAACTACAATTGTATAATTAGTGAAGTTCTACTTTTATGGGGTGGTTTCCCAGACTAAAATGCATGTGCAATTTTTAGGTAAGGTTTGTTTGTAAAAACTTCTTACATGTCCTAATATAACTAAGGCCTAGTCCCGGTTTAATCTAAACCCTGTCCAGGACACTTCCCCTATATAAATTAACTATGGTATCTAATACACACAACAGATTGATTATTTGGAAACAACATTTTATTATTGGCCACTGTTTGATATCTTTAACTTTTTATTAAACAAATAATTTTTATCAAGTAAACTATATAATGGTCTATGGTACTCAATATATTATATACACTCACCTAAAGGATTATTAGGAACACCTGTTCAATTTCTCATAAATGCAATTATCTAATCAACCAATCACGTGGCAGTTGCTTCAATGCATTTAGGGTTGTGGTCCTGGTTAAGACAATCTCCTGAACTACAAACTGAATGTCAGAATGGGAAAGAAAGGTGATTTAAGCAATTTTGAGCGTGGCATGGTTGTTGGTGCCAGACGGGCCGGTCTGAGTATTTCACAATCTGCTCAGTTACTGGGATTTTCCCGCACAACCATTTCTAGGGTTTACAAAGAATGGTGTGAAAAGGGAAAAACATCCAGTATGCGGCAGTCCTGTGGGCGAAAATGCCTTGTTGGTGCTAGAGTTCAGAGGAGAGTAATCTGGGCAGACTAATTCAAGGTGATAGAAGAGCAACTTTGACTGAAGTAACCACTCGATACAACCGAGGTATGCAGCAAAGCATTTGTGAAGCCACAACACGCACAACCTTGAAGTGGATGGGCTACAACAGCAGAAGACCCCACCGGGTACCACTCATCTCCACTACAAATAAGAAAAAGAGGCTACAATTTACACAAGCTCACCAAAATTGGACAGTTAAAGGCTGGAAAAATGTTGCCTGGTCTGATGAGTCTCGATTTCTATTGAGACATTCAGATGGTAGAGTCAGAATTTGGCATAAACAGAATAAGAACATGGATCCATCATGCCTTGTTACCACTGTGCAGGCTGGTGGTGGTGGTGTAATGGTGTGGGGGATGTTTTCTTGGCACACTTTAGGCCCCTTAGTGCCAATTGGGCATCGTTTAAATGCCGCAGCCTACCTGAGCATTGTTTCTGACCATGTCCATCCCTTTTTGACCACCATGTACCCATCCTCAGATGGCTACTTCCAGCAGGATAATGCACTGTGTCACAATGTTTGAATCGTTTTAAATTGGTTTCTTCGACATGACAATGAGTTCACTGTAGTGTCACCAGATCTCAACCCAATAGAGCATGTTTGGGATGTGGTGAAACGGGAGCTCCGTGCCCTGGATGTTCATCCCACAAATCTCCATCAACTGCAAGATGCCATCCTATCAATATGGGCCAACATTTCTAAAGAATGCTTTTAGCACCTTGTTCAATCAATGGCATGTAGAATTAAGGCAGTTCTGAAGGTGAAAGGGGGTCAAACACAGTATTAGTATGGTGTTCCTAATAATCCTTTAGGTGAGTGTAATTATTACATTTAAATATGTTGTTGATATCCATACATTCCCCAAACTTGTAACTGATGAAGATCTTTAATGACTGAAACATTGAAAGTTGATTTTTATTGAGGGAAATCTACAATGTTTTTGATTTTTTTATTCTGTTCCTGACTGAGATAATGTGGATATATGTACTTTCTATTATTCTTGAGTTTATTTTTAACAATTATTTAAAAGAATCGTGGTTAAAAACAAGTGTGGTGCTGTATGACAAATTAAAATCTTCTAGTATGGCTATTTTTTGACACTATGAACCTTTACTGTGCGTTCACATCAGCCGCGGTAGAGGCGGCAAAAACGGTAGTTGGATGCTGAACAATTTGAGTTTACTCGCTTCATCCGTGCGTGAAATTCTAGTCATTCGAGCGTACCTCACCGCAGGATGCCTATTCACGTCTTCCCTTGTTGCCTCTTCCACATCTAGTGTGAATGCCACATTAGAGTATGATATCAGGGAATGATCAAGGAAGCATATCAGCAAATAAATAACCATAAATTTGTCACAATTGTATGCAAGCCTTTTGATTTTAACTTATTAAATTCAACTGTGGTGTGAACTACAGTTTAATCAATTCCTCTTCCTATCATTCCAATTCAAATTCAGCATCCGGTAGGGCGTGGGCAATTCATCTCATGAAAAGCCCAATTTTTTCGACCTCATTCACCCCTTACTGTTTCCATATAAAAGATCTCAGTTGAATTCCAAAAAGTTGTTTTTGTTTTCTTCTGTTTGTATTTGGTTTCCTTCTCAGTTTATATTTAATTTTTTATTGGGGGACATTTCCAATGTTAAAATTGATTCTTTCCAACCAAAGGTAACATGGACAAGTATCCCATCTAAATAAAAACATGACATGCGTCATGCAGTGGCGATCCCTCCTCTGTAGCTCTGTGGTTTTTGACCCAAAGAAATCTCTATTCTAGTTTAAGGGTTTGTGGTAGCGTCTAATCTACAAATTAAAGATGGAAATTGAGCAAATATTCCACACATCTGCAAACAGGATGGAAAACTGACAGAAAAGGAAAGCAGAGAGAGAGCGAGAGAGACCAGTGGGAGTCACTCAGCTCTAGGAGAGGAACGCTGGAACACCATTGTTTATTTGCCCTCTTGACCTTTTCCTGTCAAACATGATACTTCTACTTACAGAGGACCTGTGGTAGACTTGACCATGAGACTGGCACGGTCAAGCTCTATTTCAAATGCACACTTTCTTAGTTTTATGACAGTTCCTGGTGATTATTGCATTTTCGTTTTTACTGACTATCATGTGGCAGCTTAAGCTCATAAATTACACAACTCTGTCAAGTTCTGCATTTTAAATAGGGGTGCACAGTTAAATCCCGATATACACTATGTGGCCGATAACTATTCTGAATCGCACAGCTGATATTATACACCGCATTTCCTGTACTACGGCTTTTGATCAGTAAGTCCTTATCGATCTGAAATCACTGTTAGTTTGAGTCGTTTATAACATGCATTTAAAAAAGCAACACTTGTCAAACATAATCATTATACTGTACATATTCTTTATTATCATGAAAATACATGAAAAGGTTTGAAGAAAAGCAATATAAATATATCCTTAAGACATTTCCTGGAGCTGCGTGTCATAGGTGCGTGTGTATGGTTCTTCATCTGCAGTGCATGTTGAGTTTCTGCATGAGAGCGCCCTCTGGCTTTTGGATGTAGCGGCATTTCACCATAATTCATTAAGAAGCATAGCAAGCATCATCGGACGATATATCAGTGCACCCCTAATTTTTTATGTGTAGCGCTGCTATCCAAACTGTTTTCACATTCCCAAAAATCGGTGTTAAAACAGTCGATACAAAATAGTAGCTCAATTCCTAGAGCATTGTGCTAGCAATGAAAAGCTCATGGGTTTGATCCCAGGGAACACATACTCTTCACTCTTTCCCCGCCATTGAAGAGTTAACTCGTAAATTAAGAGAAAACGCATCCCTGCCAATGACGATCTGTATTTCCACTGTTATCCACCTTACCCAACTTATAAAACCCAGAAGCAAGCCCTTAGGTCAAACAGTAAGAACTCCATGTATGTTTTGATTATTGCTCTAAATCTGATCTTTATCAAAAGTCCTTCACAATAGTGCAATTATTTCAGCTTAAGCTGAATGTTTGGTATTTTTTAAGAAACGTACCCATATAAAAAGAACAAATGTAAGTAGGGACGCTTTTTTTATGCAGAGGGTAGCGATGGGACGATAACCGGTTTCATGATTAACCACGATAAAATGTCCTGACGGTTAGTATTATCATTTTTAAATTTTATTATCATTACAACCGTGTTTGATTACCGTGATTTTGAAAACTCGCGGTAAATCCTGTCCAGCCAGAATCAGTTTGACGCAGGCGCTCACATGCAACATATATTTTATGGGATAATTAGGGCTGTGCAAAAAATCGACTGCGATTATCATGCGCGTGTCATCAGTAAAGCCGGTTCCGTGATTAGAAGTAAATCGCCATCAGCTGCTTTCATATGGAGCGTCATTTATTACACAGACCCGTAGTTCACCGAGAAGCTAGGCAAAATCGCATAGAAAATCGGAATCGATTTTCCTTGATTATGAACCCGATTTTTCCTGGCTTCTCGGTGAACTACAGATCTGTGTAATAAATGCCGCTCCATCTGAAAGCAGCTGATGGCGATTTAATACTAATCACCGAACCGGCTTTACTGATGACACGCACATGATAATCGCAGTCGATTTTTTGCACAGCCCTAGGGATAATGTATTATATTCATTCACGGTAAACTTATTAGACAGATTTATTTATTTTTTTACCACACAAATAATTTCAGGGACATGAAATATTAAATTATGATTTTCAAAGATAAAACTTTAAATGTTTTTCAGAGTTCTTTTTTAAACATTTTTATCTCATTTTAACAAAACCATGATAATATTGATAATCGTGATAACTTTGGTCACTATAATCATACTATGACATTTTCATACCGTCCCATCCCTTGCAGAGGGTCTGTTCTATGATTTGATATATTGTAGTTGAAATGACTTAATTTTTTTAGGTGTTTTCTATCAAAGTAATTTTTTAAGTTGATCCGATTTTTCACTTTATACAGTGCATGTATGAATGTTTTTTTGCCAAATGGTTCCATAAAGAACCTTTAACATTCAATGAACCTTCCTGTTTCACAAAAAGTTGTGAATTTCTTTTTTTATGGCATCACTGCAAGCGTCTAGCCTGGCTAACACCAGACCTGATCTCACAAATTTTCCGTGGGATAGTCACAGAATTTTTTGCTCATTTTTCCGTGGCATTCTCACGGATCTCCGCATTTTTCTGTGGCCCTGCAACGGACTGTCTTTTTCCGTGGCATTCTCACGGATTGGTTACTCAACTAATTTGTCCTATTTTCTTACCATTTTCGCTTCGGTTTAGGGTTAGATTTACATGAAATGACATCCCTACCCAAACCCAACTCTAACCCCAACGCCAGGCGACAATTGTTTAAAATTTAGAAAATATAAAAGAATAAATCAGAAAAAATTGTATAAACCAATAGTTAAAGTGACATACTAACGCAAACACCAAATCTAACCCTAAACCGAAGCGAAAATGGTTTGAAAATAGGAAAAAGCGGTTGAGTAACCGTATCCGTGAGAATGCCACGGAAAAAGACAGTCCGTAGCAGGGCCTCGGAAAAATGCGGAGATCCGTGAGAATGCCACTGAAAAATGAGCAAAAAAGTCTATCCCACGGAACTTTGTGAGATCAGGTTGCTCATAGAGAATGAGACGTGGTCTGGGAACCACATGTTAATTTACTCGTATTTGATGCGTGGTTTACGAATGCCCAGAGCCGTTTATTGGGCACTACGAATGTCTATCACAGTGGTTCTCAACTCCAGTCCTCGGGCCCCCCCTTCCAGAACATTTTAGATGTCTCCATATATAAAACACCTGATTCAGTTCATCAGCTTGTTAGTGTGTTAATTAAGGAAACATTTTAAACATTCTGTCAGGAGCCTGATGAGTGGATTCAGGTGCTTCATATAAGGAGACATCTAAAATTTTCTTGGAGGGGGGGCCTGATGACTGGAGTTGAGAACCACATGTCAAATGCATCTGTACGTAGCTCATTGCCAAACAATGGTCCCACAGACGTCGTCATCGTCTTGCTGCCCCCTCCCCGTTCTGTGATTGGTTCCCTATTTCAGGCGAAAACTTGGGCCATGGTTTCCATGCTAGACTTGCAGCGTGAATAAATTTGCGCGCAAGGCAGCATGGGAAAAACCCAGGC
The DNA here is from genome assembly GCF_030506205.2 of Paramisgurnus dabryanus. Taxonomy (NCBI): domain Eukaryota; kingdom Metazoa; phylum Chordata; class Actinopteri; order Cypriniformes; family Cobitidae; genus Paramisgurnus; species Paramisgurnus dabryanus. The sequence goes on along the minus strand of NC_133342.1, from coordinate 15,092,153 downwards.
TAGCAAGCATCTTTATTTTTAAGAATGTAGCTTGAATTGTACTTGCTTTAGATAAAAGCATCTGCCAAATGCATAAATTTAATTTGGTGTTGGTAGCTTATTTTGCAACTGTAATTGGACATATTTAAAAAATGCAACAAAACCATGTGGGACAATTCATTGTATAATGTAAGGTGTAAAAAGTTGTTGAAGTGGAAGAGTTTCGTAAATAAGAGAGATTTGGGACAAAAGCAGGTAGTTGGAGCTGTATAAGATTGAAAAAAATATTTTCTTCTTTGTAAAATTGTTACAGTGTGTACGATGATCAGAAACATTTATTCAGAAAGCTAGTGTTGATTTCATGTTGACTTAAAAATGTAATCAATCATACAGACAGCAGCGGTGTACCTTTGGGATTTTCAAGCGAGACTATTGCAACAGTGCTGCTTGCAATGATGTAAAACATTTTGCTTATTTATTTGTCCAGTTAAACATTTGATTTTCCAATTCTGGAGGTCAAGGCTCATTATCTCTTTAGTGACTTATCTGATATTTTCTGTTAAAACAGCATCATAGGCCCTGATAAAATCAAAACACAACACTCTCGTAATTCCCTAAAAGTCCGGTTTTAACAAAAACGTGCTGTCTGTACAATTCTTGAATTGGCCGAGCAAATCAAAACTGGAACAGATCTGGAATATGATTGCCAGCAGTATATGAAGTAAAGCCTGGGGTGACTTGTAGTATTATGCATAACTGTACTAAGTTATTGTAAAAATGTGTGTGAGGTGCATTGGGTGGCCTTAGTGCAAACAAAAAATGCTACTGTCAATCAATTCGACCTAATATCTACTTGAATCTCTACTTTAATTTTAGAAAGTATAAGTACAACTGTACAAAATGCATTTATAGCTTATGCAAATAAAGATATGTACATGCTACTATGACTAGATATGATTTTAAGACAAACTCAAAAAAATTCTGGGTGACACCAATACAGGCATTGTAGGTTGCTTGATATTAAAGCGTTAATTAAAGGATTAATTGGGGAATAAATAATAATTATTCTAAATACTGCATAGTTTGGTCACTAATAAAATAGTCAAATTACACTGAAGTTGTACTGCAATACCAAGAAGGTGGACTGCATGGGCACAGTTTAAGAAAACACAGGTTTGTATTAAAGTCTATTGCAGTAAGATTCTACTCACACAGTGCAAGGCTCCTATCAAATATCTGGGGGAAACAGGCCCTCTTGAAATTGAAGATATGGCACGCTATAACAAAAAGAAGTCAAGAACCATTGAGTGTGCGACTCAATAAAAATGCATTTATTACGATTTTGACGTGGGCCACTTAAAGTTAATGATACACTTCCTCTTTTCCTGAACATTCAAGTAGGAGAGGCTGTTCTCACCTTATACTTCAATACAGTCTGGACTTAGAAAAAGATGAGGTTATATCATGCAAACAAAAAATTTGCAGTCCTGTTGGACATATTTGTTGTAATACTCTTAAAACTAAAAATGCTACGCAGTGCCATAAAGGAACCATTTGTGGCTGTATGTTTCCATAAAGAACAATCCAAAGAGCCTTTCTGGTTCTTGTAAAGAGAAAGGTTCTTTAGACTACAAAAAAAGAGGAAAGAAATGGTTCTATTAAAAACTGACTAAATGGTTCATTGGGGAATTAAAAATTGTTCTTCTATGGTTCTTAAACCACCACAGAAACCACCACAGAGGTTTATCAATGTCATCAAAAGTATTCTTTTGTTTTGTTTGTTGATCACGAAGTACAAAATAGATGAGGAAAACTAGTATTTCATATATAAAATGGACCAATAATTAACCTAGCAACTACACAGAACACTTTAGCTAAACACAATGCAATGCACAGAAAACCTCTTACAACACTGTAGCAAATACATCACTGAGAAAAATCATCTGTATATGGTTGGTGTGCTAAAATAAAGTTAAATGCCTTAAGAAAATAAGACATCTATTATCAAAACATTTCTAAGCGATTGAGAGTAACTCTGTCAGTTTACACAATCGGACATGACAAAATGTAGTTTATACGATTGCTTGTAATGTTTTCAATACACAGCAAAGCGTGCAGAGACATAGTTTGAATTAAAATGGCACAGCTCTCGTTTGTCTTTCGTCTGGTCCAGCTGGTATCACCTCAGCAGACTGAGAAGGTTCCTGGAACCACTGCTCGTGGGAAAGCAGATCTGCTACTTTTGAGAATGGAAACAAAATTTTGGCAGTCCAGTCCACTACAATACGCTTCGGTAACACAGTGGAAATAAGGTGTAAGACTTAATACTACTAATATTGCATGTAATGCCAGAAGAACTACAATGTCTTCCTGGAATTACGGCGCACACCCACTGACACACGTCCCAGCGGTTGATTTGTAGAGGTTTCGGGTTTCATAATGCAGTAACTTGGACACAATAAGTTAGGTCTGAACAATGACTTTTCCAGAGCAAATCATATCCTTGGAGTCGACAAACATATAGGTTACACGTAAGACTATGACTGCAATGTGTCATAAAAGCAGCAAATATTCTCAATTATTACCCTCGGGGTCCAGCGCAAAGGATAGGGAAAGAAATGTAGTCTCTTCGTCAAGAGACTAATAAGTTAAGAATTATGAGGGAAAACCACAGTTGACACTTCACTTCCAAAACACAATGTAATTTATAATCAACAGCACACTGAGGAGTTCAAAACTGAAGCAGCTTTGGATTTATTATAATGGAAACTGAATGCAAAATTGTGACATTTGGAAATGAAGACCGCCCGATGCATTTTATACAGAAGACTTTTATTATAAGCTGCTGAAATTGGCCTATATGATTTCACACCTGCACAAAACTACTGCATAACCAAATCCAAGTTAGGTAACACTTATGCATATTTAATAGTGGGATACTATTCACCAATATGGTATCTCAAATATATTAAAAATAATTCAATGAATCTGTCAGTGTTTGAATCGGTCCACACAACACGTATTGAGAAATTTGGCCTACCATGTCACGTTGAAGCAAAAATTGAGAAAGTAGGGTAACCATGTCTACTAACATTAAAAGCACAAACAATCAGAGTAAAATGAGGTAAAGTTGGTCAAACCTTGTGCCGCTCCGGGCTGCGTTTACCACGTGTCACTTTACATTTCCTTCTGTACAATCCCAAAGTCACAAGTGAGCGACTGAAGTTTATTTTACAGTTTCCCTAATCATTTCAGTCTGATCTGAACTATTTGTGTGGCACATTTCAGTGCAGATTGTTTTGTGAACCCATCACATTTAAATGTGAATACCATAGGTACACTGTAAAAATAAAAGAGAAAAAAAACAAAAATTTTAGATGTTACCGATTCAATTCAGTTTCAGTTTTATTTCTATAGTGCTTTTCATAATTGTTTAATTGTTTCAAGTTTGCTAAGATTAACAATACTAGCGAGTGTAGTAAAAATATAACTTATGTAAGAGGGTGCTAAGTTAAGCCAATGTCAGCAGACTCCCCGGGGTTAAAAAATCCAATTGAAGCAATTTCTTTAATCAGACTTTCAATTTTTACAGTGAATACCAGTGGTGCAGAGGTGGGTAGAGTACCCAAAATCTGTACTCAAGTAAAAGTACAAGTACTTATACAAAAATGTACTCAAGTAAAAGTAAAAGTATCAATCTAATTATTTACTTGAGTAAGAGTAAAAAAGTATTAGATGAAAAAACTACTCAAGGAGTTAGTTTCTCGTTACTTCCGATCTGATAGAGAAGTAGCGCAAAAGCACTGAATTTCAGACTACTTGGAGGGTTTTCACAAACCTCTCCTTAAAAGTCTCATTGTTCTGCTTATATACAAGTAAAGCAGTCCTAAAATGGGTACATTAACATCACATAACGTGTCATTTGAGAAAAAATCTCAAACACACACACACACAGATGTTTTTCTGACGGTTAACTCTGTATTTATTTAAATGTTCACAACACAAACTTGTCAGCATCTGCTTTTAAACATGCAAACAGTAAACAAAAAAGAACGTGTGTGTCTGTTTGTTATCATGTTTTTATATGAATAGGTTATTTTCATTGCCATTAAAGTGCAATTACTGAACATTAACACGAGCTTAATAAAAATGATCATTTTAGAATTTCATATGGAACTTATCTGTTTGTGCAAATCAACTTTACATTTATTATAATATATAATACATGTTTCTTTAAAATCAAACTTTATTCTTTTATTTTTATTCATTCATTCTTTAGGAAGGATTTAAATAAAATACAATCCCGTTTTTATTTGAATGTATTTTCTACACATTAGTGAGGTGTCCGGATTTGTGTATAAATGCAAGACGTTGTTACGTTCAGTTTGTTTAGTTTTGTGGGGAAATGATATGGAAATGTGCAGATGTGAACGTGCTGTTTGTATGGTTTAACTTACACTAGGTTGTGTCATCGATTGCACAAGAGTGCATATGGCAAAAAAACTCGGACAGTGTGTGAAATGACCATTAATAGTGTTCAAATAGACAATACTGTGACACTTACTTCAGGTTGGATCTTGAATTCCTGTACACTGAGATGTCAGCTCGTTTACTGAACAAAGCATGCATCGCATTATGAAACTATTCTTTTTGACCTCTTGGAGTGAAACCATAGACCGAACTTGAAGCCACGCATAATCTGCCTCCGATATCTCGCACAACGCACATGCGCCCTCATCTGCTTCTCCTATCTACGCGCGGTCTCGCGCGCTAAAGAGTGACCGCGCGGTCGCGCGCTTAAGAGTGACGCAGCTGATTCGCGAAACTTTCGAACACGCCCTATAAACTTTAAAAAATATATATATTCATTAATTATTACCATTTGAAAGAAGCGCAGTAACGCCGCCGAATGTAGCGAAGTAAAAGTACATTTTTTTCACTAGAAATGACCTTGAGTAAAAGTAAAAAGTACCCATCCTTAAATTTACTCTAAAAGTACTAGTTACCCCAAAAATGTACTCAAGTAAATGTAACGAAGTAAATGTAATTCGTTACTACCCACTAGAGGTCTTCACGGGTCCACTTAGATCCGAAAACCCGAGGTCCGACCCGAGACCCGATCGAGTTCGGGTCTAAAAGTTTCACATGTGCCTCGGACATGGGTCGGGTACAATAATAGCGGCATCGGGTCTCGGGTAATTTAAAAATGAATGAGTTATCGTCTCCAACGTAAATCTCTTTTCTTGAAGAACAGCAAACACACAGACTGTAGACACCAGTTTACTTCCTGACGGGCTTGTTGACGTAGACAAGACCGACATTATCATAATTCCTTCCGCTTTGGACTCACAGCCTGTAAGTTAACTCTTGTTAGCATTGCATTGTGAGCGAATCTTTCAAACATGGTAAGGAGCATTACATTTCCGGCTGACGTCAGAGGTATTCAGGCCAATCACAACGTACAGATTAGCTGGACAATCAGGAACACAGCACTTTTCAAATCAATGACTTTTGTACAAAATCAGTGCGTTTGAAAAAGTAAGGGGTATCTGGATCTACAAAAATGTACAGTGTGTGGAAAATAATGTGTTTTTCGAACCATAAACCACGCAAACACATTGTTTATCCCAAATACATAAAATAATGTTGTTTTCTAGCAACGAAATGGGTGCTCATGGAAAGATGAGCGAGACGGAGAAAATGTCCCATCTACATCAGAGTCTGTTTCAGCTTTCTTCAAGGAGACCGCAAGTGAAGCGGGTCCTGAGGTTTTCCATTTACATGACACAGACTCACATATTTAATCACAGGAGTGTAGCGGTGAGATTTCTACGACACAATGCCAAATGACTTTAAAAGACAGCATGAGTTTCCCAGAAGGAATTGTTGCTTTTTCCCAAAATGGTACACTGAATTTACGTGGCTTGAATATAGTCCAACAAACATCTACACTCACCTAAAGGATTATTAGGAACATCTGTTCAATTTCTCATTAATGCAATTATCTAATCAACCAATCACATGGCAGTTGCTTCAATGTATGTAGGGGTGTGGTCCTGGTCAAGACAATCTCCTGAACTCCAAACTGAATGTCAGAATGGGAAAGAAAGGTGATTTATGGTTGTTGGTGCCAGACGGGCCGGTCTGAGTATTTCACAATCTGCTCAGTTACTGGGATTTTCACGCACAACCATTTCTAGGGTTTACAAAGAATGGTGTGAAAAGTGAAAACATCCAGTATGTGGCAGTCCTGTGGTGAATGCTTTGTTGATGTTAGAGGTCAGAGGAGAATGGGCCGACTGATTCAAGCTGATAGAAGAGCAACTTTGACTGAAATAACCACTCGTTACAACCGAGGTATGCAGCAAAGCATTTGTGAAGCCACAACACGCACAACCTTGAGGCGGATGGGCTACAACAGCAGAAGACCCCACCGGGTACCACTCATCTCCACTACAAATAGGAAAAAGAGGCTACAATTTGCACGAGCTCATCAAAACTGGACAGTTAAAGACTGGAAAAATGTTGCCTGTTCTGATGAGTCTCGATTTCTGTTGAGACATTCAGATGGTAGAGTCAGAATTTGTTGTAAACAGAATGATAACATGGATCCATCATGCCTTGTTACCACTGAGCAGGCTGGTGGTGGTGGTGTAATGGTGTGGCGGATGTTTTCTTGGCACAATTTAGGCCCCTTAGTGCCAATTGGGCATTGTTTAAATGCCACGACCTACCTGAGCAGTGTTTCTGACCATATGGTGTTCCTAATAATCCTTTAGGTGAGTGTATTTTGCTGTATTTTGCAAAGCAATTCCTTGTTTTGCATAGAAAATAACAATTAAACTAAACTAATGTTAGTCTGTTAGGTAAAAATAAATGTATATTTATGTTTTTAAATTAAAATGATTTATTTTTATATCACTGCTATTTTGCAGCAGAAGAGGAGACAACCACGCATATGTCAGACGTACGAACTAAATGGTATAAGAAATACCACTTATTCATGCAATGATTTTGGCAAGGTGTTAGCGATGCATATGCATGCATGCACACACCCACCCTTCCTCCCTCTTTATATATATGGTTGTCCCCTCATTTGAACGTGGGACCCCCTAAAAATGTCATTCTTGCTACACCCCTGTAAATACATTTATCATTTGCCATTTGAAGGCAGCATTTAAAATGTCTTTGAATCACAATAACAAACAACTACAAAAAACCTGTTAGATCCGTTTAATTCATGGGATTCAAGGGTTTAAGCGAGACTTTAAAATGGTCATGTAGAACAAAATTATGACTGTTTTGGACTTTGACTAAAACTAAGTCCCAGGGAAAGAATAAAAATATGAATGATATTACATCTTTAAGGCATCGTAAATGTTTAAATCAGTAATTGAATACTGGGTCATAAATTTTAATTGCTCTAATTCGCCAAATCCTCCACTTTGATCTACATTATTCCCAACTTCCTATCTAAAAAACAGATATAAGCCACATTTTCCTAGTTATCAGAGCTTGCACTTGTCCACTGGTGAATTATAGTGATTTCCACCACATTTATTCACAGTTGAGAAATCTTTAAAGTCCTCAAGAATAATTTCAAAACAATATTCAACCCACATTTAATTGACCATATACCCTCTCCGTCCAATAAAACGCCATTAAAATTGTTATTGTCGAGATCTCTCCAACTGGAGTCAATTATAATGTGCTTCAGCTTGAATACAGATGGGAAACATCGCAATGCAGGTCGATTCCTTCGCAAAATTTCCCAGCTGTCTAAGACCCCCGAGCACATTGGTGAAGTACTTTACCAAATCTCTTCTCATTTAGGCTTCTGCTATAGGCTCCAGGTCTCTACTGTCTAACGCTCAACTTTACAGATGCTTATGAACCCAATAACCAGTATCTGCAGATCTTTCCAAAGCTGTCAGAGGTAGATTTACAGTGAAACGATATCCTGTCACATTACTTTATCAGATGCTCATTATTTGAGAATGAAACATTTCGGGAATGAACGCTACCCAGCGTGCATTTAATCAGGATGGAGTTTGTCAAAGGACATCACATCAACCGTACCGTCATGACAATTTGATTTACATTCAACTGTTGAATAGGGAGTTAAAAAAGTTAAAGACTGATGAGGACAGCGAGTAGGCACTTTCCAATGTCAGACGCTACATTTATTATGTTGGCTGGGCTATCTGAAGAGATCTCCCAGCAGCAGGCAGTAATTTATGACTTGCCACTGGTGGTGGAAAAACAGAAGGTGGGCCCAGATCTCATCGGATCGGGACCACACTGTAGCCAATGCAGCTGAGTATCAGAGCGCAGAAGAGCTTTACCTGCTCATCCATCAGGATGGAGAACACATTTCCTCCCCTGCATTCTCTGTGAAGACACATCTCATCCGGTGGCTGCTCAATGGATCTTTGTCTTGCCTCACTGCTTTACTTTTCTATGTTTTTCAGCAGTTTATTGTTACCTGGTCTGGGACGATTAATCGCGATTCATACTAATAATACCTGTCTGAAATGATTCTGAATCACAAAGGTGAAATAATGCACAGCTCTTATATGTCCTATAGCTCTATGATCAGTAGAAAAGTTATTATCCACGTAAAACTACTTTATAACATGCGGTAAATAAACACTCCTCAAACATTATCAATATAAATATTATAATATATATGAAGAGTTTGGTTCCAAAACGCAATAAACGCCATTTAAAAAAATGAGTTACCGCCAAAATCAGTATTGTATCAGGTCAGTATTAAAACGTAAATTCTTAATTTTACACAAAATCCAATATCCGCCGTGTTATTCATGTTATCGTTTAACCCTTTTTCCCAAAACACAATAAACGCCACTCCTCCTTTTCTGCAGAATGCTATAATTCCACTCGACAAATCACAGCGCACCATTCCACGCATTGTAAACAATAATGGAGGCGCGTTGAATATACAGAATCCTTGTTTTCCTCATCTACTTTGTACTTTTCTGTTTTAAACTTTCACATAGCATCTTTAGGTTATACAGTAAATGGGCGTGTTCGCATCCACTTTTGCTAATTTAACGACAGGAAAAATGGTTTGTGCGCCGAGAACATGGTTGAAAAGGATTGGTCCTATTTTTGTAATGAGTAATGGGAGTGTTTTGGGCGTAACCAATGAGAGTCTCAGCTCTCATCCCCTTTAAAAGCCAGTTGCGCTGGCGCTATGTCTAATCCCTATTTAGATGACGGACTTTGTAAACTGAAAAACTAAGCGGAGGAAGAAGATCCCCAGTTTAAGATTAATGTTAAATAATTGTGTTGTTTTTCACTTGTATTGAAATTGTTATTTTTTATTATATAAAACCTATTTTCTTTTAGTCATGGAAGTAAAAAAGCAGGCATTTAATTGCTTTAAATGTATGGCTACCTATCCAATATCATATCAAAATTATTTTCAAGTATGTAAGAAAAGGTTTGTACTGTAAAAAAAACTTTATTTGTAACAAAAAGGAGATAAAGAATTTACAAACGGCTCTCCGCAAGGTTCAGCACTTGGACAGCGTCACAAGTTTTTTTTAAGCATTACTTAAAAATGTTTCTCATCTCAACATATCCACAGGTAGAGAGTCATCATATACAATAAATCCGTGAGGTAGCATTTAAAAAAAACCTTTAAAAACAGATGCATTTGTTTAAAGCAACGCATTAATTTTTTTTACCAGGCTGCAGGTGAAGCTGCTCTTTTTGTCTTCTAACGTCTCATAATTAGTCCTCATTTATGTCCAAGAGACTCAATAATAATAATCTTTTACATTCAATCCTTTAATCTTTCATATTTAAAATTCCTTTTTGTGCTGCTGCGCATTCATGTATGTGTTAAGCAAACCCGCGTTGTCGTCCCGTTTAGGCGCATATTACTAATGCGCTTTTTAAATAACAAAAAAACTGTTCAGTTTGGCAACTAGTCAGACCATTTAAAAAACTAAAACCAGAAGTAAAGTTCGGACCAGACCCGTATCGCGTCACCACACTTGCGTCCGCTGAAACCGTCTATAGAAACGGGGCGTGTCATTATGATTGGCGTTTGGGCAGAATTTTGATACCATGGCTCAGCCTCTGGCTCCATGGACGATTTCTTCTGCGTAATTCCCGGATCCAAACTTACGTTTTTACGTAATGTGACAGCGCCCATGGTTGGACGTTTTAGGCTTTAATTCATTTCAATGGAAGGAAGCAATGTCATGTCGTACATCTTTTTTACAGTCTATGGTTGTTACATACACTAGATTTTTACACTAGATATGTAGATTTTACAAACCTACATATATCATACTAAGTTTCATGGGACACAAGCATTAGTGTGTTTATCATTTATATAATGTTTTTGGTGTTCATTAAGTGTTTTACACAGGGCTTTAAATATTTTAACACAACTTATGCAAATATTGAGTGCAAAACAATCAAAAGTATAAGTAAAGTCGGCCCCCCAAAGCTCCAAAAATTTTCAATGATTTATTTAATAAAAGCATGGCATGTGACGTTTCGAGCTTGCAGGCTTTTCATAAGGATCAAAAGTTAAAATAGGGCCACTTTACGTCAAAAAGCCACAAAAACCGGCATGTGCAAAGTCAATTTGAAATGCCCCACCTTGTTGCAAGGCCTTTACTGAAAGTGGTGTCAGTGGTCGATGAAAAAATGTGAGCATTTAGGCAGGACATATTTTCAACATAACCCACAGGATGTGTTGGAACAATTCACTGAACGCGCTTGGGTTGAGAACCGGCAGGTCATGTGTCGTTGCCCCAGCTTTAAAGGAATGACCTTACAACTGAAAGCAGCATCTCATGGTGTTACATAACTAAATAGCATTTGTGAACTGAATTAGCAAGTCATTTGGAACAGAATTAAGATGATGATCAAACATAAAGACATGATCTTTCCTGTTGGAGCATTGGGGAAACTGTAGTTCCTCATTCACACAAGCAAAATATAAGAGCAAACCAGAAGTGAGGTTCAGAACAGAGTCAGAAAATGGCATTTTGGCTCGGGAAGTGCACGAGGCAGCCAATGGCGCATGCTTCTCATGCTTTAGTGCCCAGAAAAAGTCAACACCACTGAAAGTCCCAGTGCATTGAAAGTTACATTATACCAATTTTGGCATGAAATAAACACTTCTAGGCTTCATTTTCTCTTTAATTTCCAATCATTCATGCTTTTGATAAAACTCAATTGTGGTTTTTGTTACACTATTTGTCAAGGTTGGTGGTCTCATTTTACGTCACAAACTGAGTGACCCATGAGCGCAGGTTGAGAAATTCATTATAAAAAGACCTGTTTAGTCTCTTGTGTAAGCAGAATGAGGTTTTGAGTACCTCATCGGGGGCACCCAGACCCAAGTAGTTTATCGTAGATAAGATCTTTTCAAAATTAGCACACATTATATGGAAATTACAAAAAGGTGCCTTGCATTGTGGGAGAAACAAAGCATACAACCACAAAAGTGTAATGTAACATGCTGTTGGGTTCAGAAATGTGTCTAAGCTTAGCTCGTAAAGCAACCCAACTACATTTGTATTCATATCAACCAAAATTATCAAGTTATGACACTTTGATGGCAAAATTTAGATCTTGTAAATAAACAAATCTAAATATTAACACAATTTAAAAGTAACATCATCTAAATGTAACTCACCCCCTTGAGTACTGAGTACTTGTTAACGCACCAGTAATGCAAGAATGCGCATTTAAATACAACAGAACTGTGTACTTGTCAATAGCATGATAACGGTTAAATCCACAGGCATACAGATTGATATATAGATCAAGTAATAAACGTACATATGCACATCTAATCTGTGGACAGCTGGGGTAATATGACACAGTAAATAAATTCACGCTCCCCCACGCAACTCCAATGAGAAAATCATACGCGTACGACGATCCTGAGAGCTAAGAGAGGCCCAGACAGACCAAGGTCAAAGCAAGCACACAACATCTGGTTCGGAGTTGGCAGCGAAGCATCATGTGTTGAAGAAAAAGCAGAAAGGGAAAAAGGAACATCATTCCAGTGAGCATCAATGGAAGAGAAGGTGGAGGAGTCTTTACTACGGCCCAATGCTCAGGATGGGATCCAGACAGCTGGAGTGACATGGCTGGGGAAGCCCTTAAACCCTTGTATGACTCTTATGTTGAAGGATCTTGTCACTTGTTTAGCATTGAGGGCCGTTAACACTTTGGATGATAAACTGTTACTTTAAAGGTCCCATTCTTCCTGTGTTTTAGAAGCTTGGATTGAGTTTACAGTGTGCAATATAACATGTGTTTTAACAAGTGTGTTGTGATTCGACAGCAGCTTAGCTTGCCGTTAGCTTAGCTGGCGACTGATGTATTCCTGTGGGCGGAGGAATCGGGAAGTAGATTACTGTAGTCCAAACCGGCCATTCACTGTAGGCTTTTTGAAAGGTAAATTCTATTAAAGAAAATATATCGTCTGGCAGTGAACTTTGAGCTTTATCATTTTACAGGTATTATTTATGCTATTATAGCAACATTACACACTAAGGGCCCTATTTTAATGATCTAAGCGCATTGTCTAAAGCGCACGGTCTAAACGGCCGTGTCTGAACCCGCTTTTGCTAATTTAACAACGGAAAAAAAATTTATGTGCCACGCGCACGGCCTAAAAGGGTTGTTCCTATTTTCGTAATGAGTAATGGGAGTGTTTTGGGCGTAACGTGCAATAAACCAATGAGAGTTTCAACTGTCATCCCCTTTAAAAGCAAGTTGCGCCTGGCGCCATGACTAATCCCTATTTAGAAAGCGGAATTTATAAACTGAAAAACTAAGCGAAGGAAGAAGACCACCCGTTTAATATTAATGTTAAAAAATTGTGTTGTTTTTATTTGTATTAAAATTATTATTTTTTGAATTAAAACCTTTAAAAGCCATTTTCTTTCAGTCATGGAAGTAAAAATAGCAGGCTTTTAATTGCTGTAAATGTATTGATTTCCTACATAATCATTATAATCTCATAAAATAATTAGCGAATATGCAAGAAAAGGTTTGTACTTTACAAATACTTTATTTGTAGGAGATAAAAAATTTACAAACGTGCGGAGAGCCGTTTCAGCACTCGGACAGCGCATTACTTAAAACATTTTCTCATCTCGCCATATCCGTAGATACAAAGTCATCATATACAATAAATCCGTGTGGTAGCATTTAAAAAAAGATTTAAAATATATGCAATATTTGCAGTTGCTTAATGCAAAACACTTATTTACTTACCAGGCTACAGGTGAAGCAGTTCTTTATGCCTTCTAACGTCTCATAATCAGTCCTCATTTATATCCAAGAGACTCAATAATAATATTTTACATTTTAATACTTACATTTTCATATTTTAAAACTAAATGAAAGCACTAAATGTGAAAATGATAATTGCGCCGGGTTGAAACTAGCAAAAGACACTTGCGTCGCGCATTGCGCTGCATTGCGCCGGGTGTATGATAGAGCCCTTACAAGGGTTTAAAAATGGGATCATGAAGAACGTGACCTTTAAAAATCGTCTGAATTGAAAAAGAAATGCGTTCACAACACAACTTTAACAATAAAAATATAAGGAACGTTATCGTTGGGCTCAGTTTCAGAGCATTTTTTCAGCTGGTGAACAATATAACATATTGGCAAATATACTGTCCCCTTATACTGAAGTCGCTATTTTGTACTGCCATGTTTCTAAAGTAGCCCAAAAAAGACAATCTGCTCTTCAGAGCGCGTTTTGTCACTATGTTGTCTCAGACGGCAACATGTTGGTCCTGTGGCAGCTACCAGAGCTTCTCTATAGACGATTTCAGCAGTAACAACATAAACAAGCGGCATCCGTGGTGCACACGTAACTTCCGGTAAACTCTGCTTAGAATAAATGCCAACAAAGTACTTTAAATGTAGTTTATTTTTATAGCAAGCAAAATAAACAACACGTAGATTACTTAGGAAACCAAAACATTTGTTGTTTTCAACAAGGTATTTTTTCAAGAGATTAGTTTAGAAACAGACCATTAAAAAAACTCAAACCGGAAGTAAAGTTCGAACCAGACGCGTATCACGTCACTGCACGTGCGACTGATGAAACGGTCTATATGCTTCAAAAGGGTTGTGGCTAGAAGGGATACAGCAATTTTTATCCTAATCCTACACCCAAACCGAAACCTAAACCCAACATTTCACGATATTTAGGCCGTAGCTGTATTCCATCAAGCCAGAACTGCTGTTTTCATCCTAATCCTACTCCCAAACCTAACCCTAAACTCAACACTTTGTGTTATTGAAGCCAAAGCTCCATCCCTTCTAGCCAAAACCCTTCGAAAAGTTGGGGGTGGACTGGGCCATTGGTTGCAATTGACAACCTCACCACTAGATGCTGATAAAATCTACACAGTGCACCTTTAATGTTATCGTCTGGTGGTATAAATGCTTTTGATTGTTTAGTTATTGTTATAGTTAATGCTATTTCAGCCATTTAGACTGCTGGAGACACCAGATTAGTTTATGCCTTCTGAACGCCATTCTAGCATCTATAGCTATATTCGTGGTGAGAACCAATTAATCTAAACAAGTTAATCCACAAGTTGCTTTATGCACACGTTGGAGGAAAGGGCAATTTGACATGTCCATTTCACCTAACCAGCATGTCTTTGGAAATGCGGAGTACCCAAAGGCCTCATACACCTTTTATTTCTTAATCCTGTTCTGTACACACACGTTCAGTAAATTATGGGACTGACAATTGCATTCTACAACCGAATGAACTCTCGCAAAATGCAGGTAGTGACAACCGCATTTACAGACACTCTGCATAGTGTGTACAGTACATACCCAAAGTAAACCCAGGCTGATACAGGGAGAACATACAAACTCCACACAGAAAGGTTTTCTGACCCAGCCGGGGCTCAAACCGGGGTCCTTCTTGCTGAAAGGCAACAGTACTACCCCGAGACAACAGACTTTGAACAAACTAGATTTTTTTTCTTAATGTACTTATTACTTTATTATCAAAAATGTTATGTTTCACGCACTACTAAGATGGTGCTGCATCAAGAGTTTATCTATTCAAGCTTTATTAAAATGTTATAAAGCATGTAGTCATATTGTCTGTGTGAGTTCCATGTCCTGCGTGGGTTTCATTTATAACTCATCTCTGTAATGATGTGAATGAGATATTAACGGTGCACTTTTCCCCTCATATACTGTACATCTGTTCTGTCTCAGTCATTTGGCTGAAGAGGCACAAATTGGTCCAAACAGCGCTAAGGTTTTTAATGTCACTGAAATGTTGTTTTAGAGCGCATATTTCCTCCATGAGCACTGCCAGTTCCTACAGTATGGCCAAAATAAGAGGAAGGGCCGTATTTCAAATGAACCTGAGAATTGGACAGGCCTATGTTGACGTTTATAAATCACTCACTTCTATAGAAACCAACCTATACACACATAAATAGTAACAAAGAGGCAATGGGAGAAATGATCAATCCTAATTACAACTATGTACAACCAACGGCAACTTTTAGTATTCTTTTCAGCAAATATAGATCTACTGACTGTAAGCAGTTAAGTATAAAATATGTTTTAATGTAACAAAATATACATTTATGTGACCCCGTGTGCAAAAACCCTGTGATTTGTGATTTACTGTTTTCTACATAAAATCATCCTACACTGTGGCAGCTGGTGACTTCTTTTTTTGAGGGCGCTCGATGCGAAGTTCGTCACCCGTCATATGTGTGGTTCCTTTTTTCAAAATATGAGTTTTTCGCTTTGAGAGATTGTGTGTGCATCATGTGTCCTGCCAAAATAAGTGCCTGCTGCAGATGCGTCTAAAGGGTTTATAATAAGAGAGACGCTTGCATTTGCCAGATACATAATCTCATGCGTAATCAAAGTTTACTGTTAAGGGTGTGTCTTGCGTCTCTTTTATCATTAACAGTTTTGATGCGTGTGCAGCAGGCACTTATTTTGACAAAACACGTGATGCACAGAGGATCTCTCGACACGCAGGACACATATTTTGGAAAAGGGAACCACACACATGATACACCAAACACTTATTTTGAAATAGCGCTCATCGGATGAGGAGTCACGAGCCGCCACTGATCCTACATAATGTAACAAGCATTGATATCTTTAAAGTTGCCACGAAATGAAAGTATCGATTGCTTAATTTTCCCCGTGGTGACGTATATCCGAGTGAAACTGGCTTCTGAAATGAAATAAGGCAGGGCTGGATTTGTCGATTGAGATCTGATTTGATCGTATGAAGTTGGGTCGTGTTGGTAACTGCTAATTGCAGCAATCTTCTACTGGACCCCGCCCACCTGCCATACCATATGACCGGAAGAAAAGAGAAATCGTTTTGAGGAGGGGAGGAGATTCGCATTTTTTTATTAAAGATTATGAGGGCACATTTTTTTAAATAATGAAGCTCACAGATGTTGCAAACTGCAAGTTTGATGTCTTCTTTTTTCACGACGAAAAACTCCCAGACCGCGGACATCTTGTCTTCGCGCAAAACTAGCATACTCTTATTAAGCGTGCAACAGGCGTCATCTTTGTGCTACGTCCAAAAGCACCAATCAAAACTCCACATGCCCAGCAATGAGCAAATTAAGTGTTTCAACAAGCCAAAATAATCCATTATTTATCTGATTTATTTATCGGCCTAATTTTGCTATCAGACCGATAACGATGATATTAAAAATTAGCAGTTAACGCCCGATAACGATATGTCAGCCGATATATCGTGCATCCCTACAAAACACGTGATGCACACAGGATCTCTCGACACGCAGGACACATATTTTGGAAAAGGGAACCACACACATGATACATTCGGATGAGGAGTCACATAATGTAAAAAGCATTGATATCTTTAAAGTTGCCACGAAATGAAAGTATCGATTGCTTAATTTTCCCCGTGGTGACGTATATCCGAGTGAAACTGGCTTCTGAAATGAAATGGGTAGGGCCCTATAATTTCCGCGATCACGGAATTGGCAAATTAACACGGAATCTATTATTAATGCGGAATTTCGCAGAATTTTAGAATGTCTGGGGGAAATGCAGACCGGGGGAAGTAAACCTGGGCGACACACCCCCTCCCATCGTTTCAGACACCCTCCAAAAAATAAATTCACTTTCAATAGCAGGGGACTATTTTCGGGCATTGCGTAATATCATTGCACCTTCTGCAGCCATGTTACGGCAGCAAAGTCCTTGATTATTATGCCAGAATGAGAGTATAGTTCCTAGCAATATCTGCCTTGAAAATCACAACTTTAATTTTCTGTCAGTCTTAGTACACAAAGTAACTACAGAAGAGTCAAGTTTCAAAGAGGAAAAATATCAAAACTCTTTGGTTATTTTTTGCGCTATGCTAATGGTCTAATCAGATTCAATGGATTACGCTAAGCTATGCTAAAAGTGGTACCACCAGACCTGGAGATTGGCTGAGTCGATTCCAAAATGGTAAAATCAAATGTTTAACTCTAGAGGAGCCGGAAAATAAGCATATTTTGTCCCTTTAATTTCAATGCAGTTTCAATGCAGCTCAAATGATCCCAAACAAGGCATAAGGGTCTTATTTAGCGAAATGGTTGTCATTTTTGGCAAGAAACTGAAAAAAAATTCACTTTTAAACAACTTGCTTGTTTTCCACTAGCCGTGTGATGCGCCCCCATGACCATACGTATTGCATGGTCGTGTATTGACTAAGACCATGTCAAAAAGATTGAAACCAAACTTTGATGCTCCTAACTTCAGCCTAGATTTCATAGACAAAATACTAAAAATGTATGGAGAAAATAAACTTCATTTTACGTACATTATTTATAATCTGTCTAGAAATATAATTTTTTTCCCTAGCTACTATATTTTGTACATTGTACCCTTTTAGAATAAAAGGAAAAAAGTTTACACCAGGTCAGTACCTTTTCAAAAAGTACATTAAAGGGGCATATTGGTACCTCAAAGGTACCTGTGGTACATATTATTACCTTTTAAAAATGTACTGTCCCAGAGACAACATTTGTACCTTTAAGTGTACTTAAGACTTCTTTTAAAACACCTGCTTCCTGCAGCTGATCCAAGATCCATCTACACTTGACTATCCGATATGAGTTCTGCTAATATTTGCAGCACCCTCACGCCACATACTACATAAACAACCTCCATCATACTGGGTTGTCATGCGGTCGAGACATTGAACGTCCACAAGATTCCTGATCTGCTGGTTTAAGGAGGTGGGCGTAACTCCCTGTGCGTGACTGCGAGAGGAACGTCTGCGACACTCAATCTCTGTCAAACCCCCAGAACCACCATTTCCCTCCTGCTTTTGTTTACGCTAATCAGGAACAAATGTGCATGGACGTCTGTGACGGCTGAATTTGTGGATGAGCTGCAATGGAAGCGTTTGCGTGTGTTTTAGATGAGCGCAACAGGCGGTCTGGCTGAAGATGGATGACCGTAATGCAGTCCAGTAGCGAAACTCTACCTTGATATCAAACGCAGACCAAAAGCTAAGATGATTAATTGTGTGTTTGATACACATGTATATGAAATGTCACAATATTGCATATCTCTCTAAATGATGGTATCTGTGCAGGAAAATAGTTTACCTAAATATTTAAATTATACCAGAATTTACTCAGCCTAGGGTCGAATGTACAAATGACGTCCTTTCTACATTAAAGGTCACGTTATTCCTAATCCTATTTTTCAAACTTTAGTTAGTGTGTAATGTTGCTGTTAGTGCATAAATAATACCTGCAAAATGATAAAGCTCAATGTTCACTGCCAGGTGATATATTTTCTTTAACAGATTTCGCCTTTCAAGGCCTACAGCGATCGGCCGGTTTGGACTACAGTCCTTTACTTCCTGATTGAATGACAACAATAAAACAGTTTTTGACTAAACTCCGCCCACAGGAATACGTCAGTCGCCAGCTTTGGATTAAACGGCACTCCTAAGCTAAGCTGCTGTCGAATCACAACACACTAAACAAACTACACAATCAGAACTCATAACGTATCTCTGAAGGAGGGACTTCATAGAACAAGAAAGACATCAGCCCGTTTTAAGGACAGTGAAAACAGCGGTAAACAAATAAGTAAACTGTGTGAAAAATACAGCGTTTTTTACACGTGAAACATTAACACGTTATATTGCGCACCATAAACACAGAAAGAACGGGACCTTTAAAATGCAATCATGTTATATTCTTATATGGGGTTCAACGTGGCAAAGCTCCAACCTGCACATATATCCATCATTAACCTAACTCCAATCGGTTTATATGACTTTTGAAGCAAAACAATGTGTTTGTGAAAGAAAAAGTGGTGCAAATACTGTATAGAGGCATTTACTTTGATCCTGTGACTTATTTTGCGTCATATACATGCTTCATCACAAGATATGTGAGAACCAATGAGATTCAAGGTTACTGATGTGTTCGCATACAGTACTAGACCTTACCACACTGACATTTTTTGTTTTTCTTTGACAAGTGTATTAAATTAGACTATATATTTCTTACATAATATGATCTTACATAGCATTATATAATATGATCTTCCTACTTGCTAATTTAATGTTAAATGAGTGGAACAGGTTGCACGCGCTGTTTCATTCTGGTTTTAACCTGCAGAAATACCTGTATAATATAGCACTAAGTGTTCAAGGTGGCCACCGTGGGAATAACTGTAGTCGGTCGGAAAACGCTGCCACAGACAGAAAAGAGCGAGTTCAAAGAAAGTTAAAGTTTTTAAAACACTTGTTGTCTCAGTGGAGGGCAGCAATGACCAGACATTCTTTCTTTGAGTTTATTTTTACTCTCTCTCTTCCTCTCCGTGAGGACCTCCGCTTCATGCTAGCAAAATAAACGGCCCTTCTGATAATGTATCTTCATTCATTGACTTTATGGTCTTTAGCTATGTTAAAATTCAACAATTCACTCTGGTTTAGTCAAACGGGCAAAAACACGACTGCTGTGTTTAATTTTGGGCCCTTTGACTACTTTATAAGAATGGGATGAGGAAACATCGTGGTAAACTCGAAGCTGTATGAACCTGATGAGTACCTTAATTAAAATAAATCACAATCCTCACACATGCATATAATAATCTGTATAATGACTCTTAAATACAAAAAATGAGACAGACGGATACAAAAGCTTTCCTACATCAGTAAATCTTCAGACAACCAAACTGTCTTCCTCCCTCTTGTCATCATACAAACCCACTCATGATTCTTCAGTACCGTCTGCTCTGTTATCTAGCATGTGGGTGCTGAGACACAAAATTGTAGTCATTAATAACATCCTGTAAACATTGCTGTCTTTTGGCCAGAGATGTATATATAAGCACTCCACTTGTACAAAGAGACGATTGCTCGTGAAGAGTTTTGAAAGCGCGCAATGGTTGACATCCTCCACGGTCGTCCAAGAATCCCTGTGATCTTCACCAGATGGAGCGTTGCTCTTCATAACCGTCCAAAACAGCAGCGTGGACAGGGTGGCCAGAGAAAAGTGCTGATGTGACTAGGCAGAAGAACATCATTAATAAAGATAATGAAGCAGATGGCGTCTCTAATCTCTCTGTTGAGACACGTCTGGCTGAAAATGTGACAGCATGCGGTCGGAAATGTTCGGGGGTGGGCTTGAAAAGAAGATTTGAAGATTTCGATGAACAGAACTTTCTGTCTACTCCAGCGGTGTTGCGGAAGTTTAAACCCAGGGGTAAGAAACTAGACATAAAGTATTGAACTCTGGAAAAGCATCATAACATCAGCATGCTCTTTGGAATAATTGTTTCTGATTGGCCAATTCTCACATTCTGCATTTTAATGGTTTGTATAATGACCACTAAACCCTGTATTTGACCAATCTGTCCGACCTAATTTGTCTTTTGTCCTGTGCTAGTAGGATCCTTGTCCATACAAAAAAATCTCACTCTATTATAGTAAAATTTAGCTGAGAACGGGGACGAAGTAACACGGGAATACATTTGAAAGTAACAAAGTGATTTTCTCAAACTATGACAGTATGTTTAGCATGCAACCCTTGACAAAGCTGACAAAACATGCATTATTTCTTGTCTGTTTCCATTGGGTAGGTCCAGGCAGCAGTTTTCAAGCACTGTAAGCTGAAGCGGTCATTTTTTTCTAATTACAAGTTGTGTTTCTCATTTCATGTGTTACAGTACTGATCAATCTACATTGTATTTAGTGCCAGGCCTGGATTAACACAGTGAAGTGCCCCAGGGTGACCAAATTTCAAGTGCCCCCCTCCAAAAAAATGTAACATTATGGCCGCAGTCTGGAGCCCTTGGTGCCCCCCATTGCCTGGTGACCCAGGGGACTCGCCCAATTCCGTCTATGGATAATCCGGCCCTGTTTAGTACTATAACACATCCTAAAGTTTGAAATCTCAGAGTTTTTCAGTATGAAAGTAAATCGGGTTTAAAAATGTCAGGAATTCCTCTCGAAGCAAAAAGTAACACTTGTTACTTTTGTCCAGCTGCTAATACTGTTGCATTATATTGAAAATGGATATTATGCTAATTTATTTTTATTTAAATTTCATAGTGTTCATACTGTGGAAAAATATTCTTAAAATATACTGTCGGGTTGCTTTTGTAACATTTGATGGAACCGATATTTAAAAAGAAAATGTAATTTCATTTTTTTGTTAAGATAAAGGACAAAATATGTTTGCAGTTATATATTAACAAGGTCATCTATCTTGTTCTATTGTGCTACTTTTGACCCACCTGTGTGTTACTTTTGTCCCAGCTGACAGGATCGATTTTAAGGTTCTCCTCATCCCCTTGTGGGATGATGGGGTTACATATGTATGTTGCTGTGATTCATATTTATACAGATTGAAACGTTTTTATTTTCTAAGCAACCAAGATGGTGCCCCCTGGGGGAGTTGAAACCCTATGCAGAATGCGTACTCTGCGTATAGGGAGCGGCGGTACTGGTTGAAACTAAGTAACAATACACTACATATGTTCCAAGTGAAATTATACTGAAGTCGTTAGACCACACTTGTGAGTTATTGACTACAGCTAAAATATATCTGTCAAAACTTTTAAAATTACATTCTTCTGAAAATTTTTACTTTCACCCCCCTCCCCTATTCATTTAGTAGATGCTTTTTATCAAACACAACTTATAATACACAATACACACTGTTATTTTATATTACAAGCTAGATGAATACAGATGAAGATGTTTTGAAGTAAACACTACACTAGTTCAAAAGGGGACTAACCCATGTAAAATCTAGTAATTTACCCTACACTGGATTGTTTAAAACAAAATGCTGGGTTGTTTTAACCACTTGTTGGGTGAAATATATTGTCCTTTTTGACCCAACGCCAAGTTAAAAATAACCCAGCATTTTTTTTTTTTTTTTTTGAGTAAAAATGATTAAATAGCCAAAAATGTTAGATAAATACAATTATTTTTGGTGAAACATCTAATGTGCCAAAGACTTTTGCACAGTACCTCAGTTGGTAGAGCATTCAGGTTTGCAGTGAACGTGAATTGAACACATGTATAAAACCTTTAATGTAATTTGTAAGTCACACAAAAGTGTCTGCCACAGCATAAATGTAAATACATACTTAACCTCTCAAATGAGCGCTGCATTGACAAAGCATGAGAAGTTGTTTCCCAAAGCCAATGTGAGTCTATACTGTGGGTTGTACCTTACTCCTGATGGGAAATGCTGTGTTGATACGCCCAAGTGCAGTGGAAAATTTGCCTGTGTGAACTGTCAACAGCCGATAGCCACAAGACCATCTAATCTAGTCCTCCACACCCCAACACACACATACAATCCAGCTGACATGCCACTTGTGTTCCACCTTCCCAAGTGCATTTATTAAAATGTAGGAAGTGGTTAGGCAGGTGTGAAGTATTGCCCAGATAAAATCCCTGTGCTGGGGCAAGCAAGTAGGAAAAAACTCCTTTGAAAATGTAGTTCTTTGGGTCTTTTTTCCGACCATTCGGTTATACATAAATTATGCTATAGACCCTAAAAATAGTACTTGTGATTTACAAGCTGTAAGTGACAAATCTGTAAATATTGCTGTGAGAGTTTATTTCAACTGTTTATTGTTTTGAATGAGCTCTTTTTTAAGTTATAAAGTGCCACTTATTAGTAATTACAGTGCATTGAAAATGCGCTGTACTGTTCTTACTGGGCTTTTTATTATTATTATTATTATTCTTCCAACCAAATTTCCGCAATTAATACGGCTCGAACCGCTTAACTTAGAAACTTCATTCAAACTCTCAAACGTGCGGACTATTCGGGAATAGTGTGCTATGACTTTTATAAGCGATCGGGGGTACGGTCTTCGCCCCAGGGGCGAAAAAGCAGCCGAAAAATCCCATTGACTTAACATGGAGACAAACTTTGACGAGTCGTAGCTCAGACCTAGAATTTCACAGAAACTTGTGACTTGCCACATTTGAAGAGGCTGGCAGGCTCTGTAAGAACATACCTCACAATGGGGTGTAAGTTGTACCCCTGGGGTGTAAGAGGCCCCCAAATTTCCCCATAGACTTATAATGGGGCAGGAATCATGCCCATATAAGGAAATAAAAACGTCCCAGATGGGATATCTTTGCAGCGCAGTGTCGTAGAGACATGGGGGTGGGCTCATTTTACTCAGGCATCCAATCAGTCCCTTAGGATCCTTATTGAGCTATTAAGCCACGCCCCTAGCAACCATTTTGGGCACCCTAGCAACATTTCCCATAGACTGCCATTATAAAATGCCCAGATGGATATCTTTGCAGCACAGTGTCACAGAGACATGGGGGTGGGCTCATTTTACTCAGGCATCCAATCTGTCTCTCACCATCCTTATTGAGGTATTAAGCCACGCCCCTAGCAACCAGATATGAGCAGCCTAGCAACATAATAAACAAAGCCTTATATCTCTGGATCCGAACATCATAGAGACATGGGGGTTGGGTCTTTGGGTAATATTAGCTTCATGCTAGCTTCATGCTAAGTCATACTAGCTTCATGCTAGTTTCATGCTAGCTTTATGCTAATTTCATAATAAATCTTGCTAACTTGATGCTAAATCATGCTAACTTCATGTTAAATCTTGTTAGCTTCACGCTAAATCATGCTAGCTTCATGCTAATCATGCTAGCATCATCTTAATCATGCTAGCATCATGCTAAATTCATGCTAACTTCATGGTAATCATGCTAACATCATGCTAGCTTCATGCAAATTATGCTAGCTTCATGCTAATCATACTAACATCATGCTAGCTTCATGCTAATCATGCTAACATCATGCTAACTTCATGCTAATCATGCTAACATCATGTTAATCATACTAGCTTCATGCTAATCATGCTAGCATCATGCTAGCTTCGTGCTAATCATGCTATCATCATGCTAGCTTCGTGCTAATCATGCTAGCATCATGCTAGCTTCGTGCTAATCATGCTAGCATCATGCTAGCTTCGTGCTAATCATGCTAGCATCATGCTAGCTTCGTGCTTATCATGCTAGCATCATGCTAGCTTCGTGCTTATCATGTTAGCATCATGCTAGCTTCGTGCTAATCATGCTAACATCATGCTAGCTTCGTGCTAATCATGCTAGCATCATGCTAGCTTCGTGCTAATCATGCTAGCTTCATGCTAGCTTCGTGCTAATCATGCTAGCTTTATGCTAGCTTTGTGCTAATCATGCTAGCTTTATGCTAGCTTTGTGCTAATCATGCTAGCATCATGCTAGCTTCATGCTAATCATGCTAGCTTCGTGCTAATCATGCTAGCTTCATGCTACCTTCGTGTTAATCACGCTAGCATCATGCTAGCATCATGCTAGCTTCGTGCTAATCATGCTAGCTTCATGCTAGCTTCGTGCTAATTATGCTAGCATCATGCTAGCTTTATGCT
Source organism: Paramisgurnus dabryanus (assembly GCF_030506205.2). Lineage (NCBI taxonomy): Eukaryota > Metazoa > Chordata > Actinopteri > Cypriniformes > Cobitidae > Paramisgurnus > Paramisgurnus dabryanus. Next base: position 15,067,187 of record NC_133342.1, on the reverse strand, counting down.
AATCATGCTAACATCATGCTAGCTTCGTGCTAATCATGCTAGCATCATGCTAGCTTCATGCTAATCATTCTAGCTTCATGTTAGCTTCATGCTAATCATGCTAACATCATGCTAGCTTCATGCTAATCATGCTAGCATCATGCTAGCTTCATGCTAATCATGCTAGCATCATGTTAGCTTCATGCTAATCATGCTAGCATCATGCTAGCTTCATGTTAATCATGCTAGCTTCATGCTAATCATGCTAGCTTCATGCTAGCTTCATGCTAATCATGCTAGCTTCATGCTAATCATGCTACCATCATGCTAATCATGCTAGCTTCATGCTAGCTTCATGCTAATCATGCTAGCATCATGCTAGCTTCATGCTAATCATGCTAACATCATGCTAGCTTCATGCTAATCATGCTAGCATCATGCTAGCTTAATGCTAATCATGCTAAATCATGTTAACGTCATGTTAGCTTCATGCTAAATCATGTTAGCTTCATACTAATCATGCTAACATCATGATAGCTTCATGTTAAATCATGCTAGCTTCATGCTAGCTTCATGCTAAATCATGCTAAATCATGTTAACGTCATGTTAGCTTCATGTTAAATCATGTTAGCTTCATGCTAAATCATGTTAGCTTCATGATAAATCATGCTAGCTTCATGATAAATCATGTTAACTTCATGGTAAATCATGTTAACTCATGCTAGCTTCATATTTCATCATGATAACTTTTTTAAATCATGCTAGCTTCACACTAAAACATGTCAACAGCCAGGTAAACTACTAGACTAAGTTTCTTTTACATTTCTGTCAATCAACTTTTTTGCATTTTCATGCACTGGTAATTCCTTGGGAATTGCATTTCTAGTTTATGTCTATTATCTGTTGTTGCACTTTAAAGTAAATACTGCCAGATTGCTAAAAAAGCAACATATAAAAAGCAGCCCTTCTACAAAGGTCACCTATTTGCATATACAACAAAACAAGAATAATAAATTGTTGTTGTTATAATGTTATAATATTTTGCGAGCCAGCTGTCGCCTGCATTCGCAATTACAGAATCCCTGACCCATAATAGGAACTGTGATATTTCAATATCTATAAATTCATGTTCATAAGCGATGTCTGAGCCAAATCTTTTAAAATGAACACATGTATGAAGACGTGCTCAAGAGGACCTGATCAAAGAATAACTCCACCAATGAAGATAAATACACGCTTGCACTCTTCACTCCCCACACCCTTAAAACAGCAACCTCAGCCACTGCACTCACAGGAAATGACAAACCACATCAAGAGGAAGTTGCTGCTCTCACAGTAATGGGTACAGTGGGAGAACACTGATATCCTTCTGCAGTTCCTGGATGATGATGTATGTGCGGTTACCCAGCTACCACAGGCTTTGACAGCAGGGCTGCGTAATGAACAAACACTAAAGCAGGTTAATTAAAGAGATAGATGCCGAAATATATTCAATTAGCTAAAAAAAATAGACACCTGGTGGCAAAAGTTACATCTAAAGAAACATGCAGTTTCGGTTGTTCATAATCCCTTTTCCAGACATTTTGTGCATAATATGTCCTGTTCCATTTGAGTAATGGACATAAATGATACTTAGAGAAGGATGCACATCTACAATTTCTGTAATTAAAGAGACACCACACTTAGCAACCACCGAAAACACTCTTCAAAACCCCTAGCAACCACCCAGAACACCCTACAAACCTTCTAGTAACAACCCAGAATGTCCTTTAAAACCCTAGCAACCCTACAAACCTCCAAGTAACCACTCCAAACACCATATAAATGGTTTTAACAGTAACAACATAAACAAACGGCTTTCGTGGAACACACGTAACGTCCGGTAAACTCAGCTCAGAATCAATAACAACAAATTCCTTTTAGAGTAGTCTATTTCTGATAACATGCCAAATAAATAACATGTAGATTACCATACTTCAAATCATGGCTAAATCGTATTTAGAACTACATTTAGTAGGTATGATGACAAAATTTTCAAAAACCCAAAGCTCAAAATTTATCACATGACTAGACAGAGCAGACATTTCCATTTACAAACATACCAGGATTGTAAAAATCCGTTGAGGATTGAGAAAGTAATGATATTTTAATATTAGAAATCAGAGGAAAAAGTTATATGTCTATGGAAGCGGTGTGACCGAAAATGCTGCTTATTCACATGTTTTTGCTTGTAACTTTTCAGATATTTGCATGAAATTTGAACAGAAGGTAGAATTTTGTTAGTCCTTTCAAATTAAAGTATAAACATTTACTGTTTTAGTTGGAATGGGCATCAAACTTTAGTTGGAATGGGCATCAGACCAATGGTAACCATGGTTTTTAGAACAATGCCTGCAGAATTGCCAGCTTTGTCTTTTAAATGTAGAAACAAAGAGGCAATGGTTTATTAACATAGAAACCTCTTATGGATGTGTTGCCCTGTCACAGGGGTTGTTTGATTTATTAATGCATTTAAAAAAATATTTTTATCTTCCCTCGTCTTTAGGAAACCAAAACATTTTATTTTCAACGAGGTATTTGTACAAGAGTTCAGTTTAGAAACTAGTCAGACCATTAAACAAACAGATTCCGGAAGTAAAGTTCCGCTCAGACGCGTAATCGCGTCAACGCACGTACATCCGACGAAACCATCTATAAACCTCCTAGCAACTATTTAGAACATAATACAAATCTCTCAGCAACAACACAGAACATCAAACACGTCCAAACAAATCCAGCAACAGCCACCCAGAATATTATAAAAACCTAGCAACACCCCATCAATTTCCTGGCAACAACCCAGAAAACCCTAACATCACGGTGACATTTTGCACATTTGTACGGGTAATAGGGATGGGCATTCGATTAAATTTTTTTAGTCGATTGTCGGGAGAATTAACGATCGACTATCGATTAATCATTAATATTTTTATAATAAAAAATAATTATTTAACTTTCATAATTCAAAAATGTAAAATACAAAAGTACAGCGTGTTTTCCTCCATGAGACCTTTATTACAAGATCAACTTGTGGCAAACAGTTAAACTACATTTAGTTAGACAAACGGAACATATATGCGCTTGAATATGCGGTGCTCTAAAGCAGCGGAACCTGCAGCTGAGAGGCGCATTCTTAAACGGAGACTTTATTTGTTCCAAAAAATCATGACCTCTTCACGATAATTTTTTTGAAATCAAAATTGAAGATCACAGATAACAGAGTATGGTGTCAAATATTGCACCCTGGTGGTAAAATGTTGAATTGCTGCTACACAGTGAAATTAATTTAATTAATTCAAGACACACGCTACGCTAGGCAACGCAACCTGTATTAGATTAAAAAAAAGTATTCAATTAATCAATAACAAATGAACGTCATCGACTAAATTCTTAACGATCAATTATCGATCGTCGATTAATCATGCCCATCCCTAACGGGTAACTACACATTTCTACAGATTTCAAATTAAAATACTGATGTTTGTTTTATTTAAATATTAACTGATGAGGGTACTGATATTAACTGATCTAAAATTTACGAGTCATGCTCAATAGTCACGTTACGTTGAAATTTAAGTTGCCCATGAATAGCAAATAAATTATTTGCACAGATCTTGTGAAAAAAAACTGGTCCAAACTTTTCAGTCCTGAAACCAAACTTGATCTTCTACACCATCTAAGCAAAGTCAGAACTTTTCCGGGTTTTCATCAAGTCTTTAAGAAATTGTTTATTGAAATTAGAAAGACTTTCAGCTATGTGTGGATGGCACCGTTTCACCATATGTATCATCATTTGAGGGCTATTAATCACTTCCTGACTTAGTTTATTATCCTTTTAATGGAATGACCAGTCCAACTCAGTAATTTTTAACTCACTGCCAAGTAGGAAGTATAAGCAGTTTTCCTTTTCAACATGGTATGAAAGAGGTAAAATATCAGTCAGTAAAGCAAGTAAATCAATGACTCAGTTGTGTGTGATCTGCTGTGATCTTTAATTGTCAAACATTGAAATTAATGTGAAATCATACTTTAATGCTCCTAATTTCATTTAATTGAGAGTTTAGCCTGGATTTTCAGTTCTGGATTTTTGAAGTTCACAAATCCAAATTTTCTCGAAAGATCAGAAAACTTTGTTTGAAAATGTGTTTAATTTAATCACTTCAAAAAAAATAGAAAACATTAGTATTAGTACACTGTAAAAAATAGTAGTATTAGTACACTGTAAAAAAATATATCAAATCAACATATTTTCATGGTAATTATACTTAACATATTAAGTTCAAGACAATGTGAACTAGTTTGAATAGGTTATAAGTTAAAACTTTATTTTTGCCCCCCCCCCCCCCAGTTTTCTTATCAGACATAAATTAAATTGGAGAGCTAAAATCAGTCATATACTTTGAAATAACGACTGCGTTAATAACATGTATAACTGAATTCATCCAATGACTGCAACTACTTAATCTCAGGTGAATTGCTTTGGCATGCAAAAAAGATCCAAAGATCAGGTAAGGAGTCAGATGGGCAGCAGAGAGATCAAAAAGCCATCCCATAGACAGCACAGAGTGGGACAAACCAAGTGCCATCAATGTCGAAAGGAGATGATAAATATGCAGAGCGAAGACACACAAAATTAAATACACCTTGACACTTGGTCAGGGGATTGAACCACCAACCTCCAGTTTGTAGAAAACCTACATGAACCACTGAGCCACTGTCATTACACCACCATTACTCTCATAAAAAAGCAGGGCCACAAACATCAATCTTACCATTAAAGAGTTGTAAACTTCTAGATGCTGTGCTTCTGTTTATTTGATGTATTTATTTTTGTAGCAATTAAGTTCTGTTTTTGTCAATTTTGTCTGTTTTTGTCATAGTTTTGTCATTTTCTTTTTACTGGGCCTATAATACTTAGGCTATGTTTATTTGATATTATTTATATTAGTTATATTTAAGTTTTTAATTAATTTAAGCTTTGATTTTTTCCAGTTATTAATTCAGTGCTTCAACTTAAATTCCAGTCACTTCGTTTTCGAGACTGGAGTTAGCTCGGACGGACGCCAGTCCTGATGTTCCATAGTCGGATTTATCTTTGCAGTTGGCTTTTGTGTTTTCTTTTCCCATGTTGATGTATTGAGAGCGAATTGCTAGCTCGTTTGATTTGCATTTAAAGAACGAATGTTAAAAACCTCACAGACTGAAACATCAGTCAAAGAATCGGCACCTGTGTTGCTGAATTCCACTGTGCCGTTTTTCATTTGCACAAGGAAATAATTGCCTTAGATTAGGTAAGAGATTACAAAGTTAATTCATGATTATCATGCTTATTAAGATTGTTACACTGTCAGAAAAAAAGGTTTAAAATTTTACCTTTTCTGTCACTGGGGTGGTACCCTCAAAGGTTCAGTTTTGTACCTTTTATGGGTATACAACTCATCGAAATGTTGTACCTTTTGGGGTACAATATTATACCTTAAGGACCTTTTTTGTACCTTTAATGGTACAGTTAAATGTTTTGTACCACTAACATTAATTTGGTACAAAATTGGTCCGTAAAAGGTACACAATAGGTCCTTAAGGTATAATATTGTACCCCAAAAGGTACAACATTTCAATGTGTTGTATAGCCATAAAAGGTACAAAACTGAACCTTTGAGGGTACCACCCCAGTGACAGAAAAGGTACAATTTTAAACCTTTTTTTTTCTGACAGTGTAGGCAATTTAATAGTGAAAGTCAAATGTGTATAGGCATAATAATCTAGGTAGCCATAATAAATTTATGAAAATGAGCAGGAAATCAGTCACAATAAAGTATAGTGTGGAGCCCCCCAAAGAAATTAAAGTGCCCCCCCCCAGTTATGCCATCCTGGCGCAAGGCCTGCTTACATAACCAGGATGTTTTAACTTCACTTTTTTTGTATAGTAGCATATCTAAAAATAAAAATTATGACATAATTTAAATTCATTTCCTATTTAAATCTAAATTTTCTAACTTGGTTTTAAAACTAACAGCCTACAGATTTAAAACATCATGGGTGAAATAATTTTTATTTTTGGATGATCTGTCCATTTAATTTTGCACTAACATCATCTAATGGCTCCAGCTTGGCATCATCTAATGGGTTTTGCCTGTAGTGGAGATTAACACCTTAAAACAGACTGATGTTGTTGTGAACTCTTCCCCTGGAACACACACACTGCTGTGACTAAAGACATAAGGAGTGAACAAACTCTGCCTGAGTTATAAATGGTTTGTTTTTTGTTATTGCTGTTTACTTTCTCACTTTCTTTAAACACATAAGGCCACCCAAACAAAATTGCGCAACATTACAACACTCCATAGCATTCTTGCAAACACAGAAAGTGCATGCCAACCTTATAATAGGGACCTCGACTTATGTCCAAGTTTCTGTTGCGTTTTATTCCCCATCTCAGGAAATTTCAACAGGCTTGTAAATTTCTCCACCTGTTTGGAAATGTCTTTCATGCACTTTAGTCCCTGTGAAAAATCAGAAAGGAGGTACATTTTAAATAAATAGCATTTGGTTATGCTGAACACTCCTCATGGGCAAAGTGAGTCATTCCAACAGATGCATTTCGGCTTACCATTCATGTTATTTCACGTCATGTTTACAGTTAATGTCAAGTTCACAGACAACACACCTACTTACTACATGTGTTAGTAGTTGTCCCAATGATTAATTCTTGTTTATATTGTGTCAAATGATTAATACAAATTGACTGATAGTCAATAGACTGATTATTTAAGATTTTTATGGGACTCTTAAAATTGGTATTTCTGAATGGTCTGAGAGCATGATTAAGCGAGTTTGACGCAAAAGTATCTGATGAAGGGTTATGCTGCGTTTACACCAGCCTCGGTAGAGGCGGCAAGCGCGGGTGATTTACATATTAAGTCAATGCAAAGACGCGATTACACACAGATTATTATCCTGCGGACCGGCGCGGATGACGCGAATTGAGCGTTGCCTTGCTGTACTGTAGTAGTGACGTGATTACAGGAAGCGAGCGGAGTGGCGGAGTCTTGGCGGAGTCTTCGCGGAGTCGCAGAAGCCCCACCCATTACGCGGATTTCCACGTGAATTTCTCGAATGACTAGAATTTCACGCGCGGATAAAGCGAGTGAACTCAAATGTTCAAGCGTCCAACTACGAGCGAATAGTGCGTTTTTGCCGCCCCTACCGCGGCTGGTGTAAATGCAACATTACACCAACTGTGTTTCAGGCATCAAAATCGCGTCTACCTTGCCTAGTTTGCCGCTTGAACAGTTTGAATGATTCTCGCGTGTAGAGTGAAGTAGACGCGCGGAAAAAGCAAGCATTTGACGCGCGTCAGAGGCAAACTCTGCTTCTTGTGGGAGAGGCAAGTGCTATGTGGTTGTCTGTTTGCAAGATGACTGATGTTGATTGTGCATTTATCGAGAGAGTTACCAGTTTGTATTTGATAACCTTACTATAGGGGGAAAATAAACGGTGCAGGTCGATAAACGTCACGTGACTCAAAAGTGAAATGTTTATTACAACTTACCAGGTTGCCCAATGTCCTCACAGACACTCTTCCAAGCGAGGTCCTTTTTATTCCTGTCTCCTCTATAGAAATAAGAACTTGTGTCGTATAGCTCCAGGTGACTGCTTACGGACAACATCAAGCGTTGGTTGACTGAGTGACTCTGGGCGGGGCTGCCACCAGAGCAGCAAGCAGGCTCCTGATTGGTTAACGCGGCGCGAAATTCCGCCAAAGTTCAAATTTGTGTGCCGCGCACAACACTCAATTTGCGCCTTTCGCGTAACCTAGACGCGCGAATGAGGCGGAAACGCGTCTTCCGCGCAGCGCCAAACGCATCATCCGCGCCGAGGGACCTCCAGACGCGCGTCAACGCGTCTTCACATTGACTTAACATTGAAATCACTTCACGCCTCTACCGTGGTTGGTTTAAAAGCAGCATTAGGTATAGTATGTGTTGAGAGCATCTACCTTACAAAGGTACCAGAGGGTATAATCTTAAAGCTGGTACTTACATTAATTATACAGTAGTAAAAAATTTTATTATATAGGCTGTAAAATGGCCTAAATTATTTTGTGATAGGGCTTTTGTTGGACGATGAGCTGCTGCTTACACATTACAAGCATAATTTAATTACTTTTACTTACTGATAATTTGATATGTTTTTTATATTTATGCAGCAAAAGCTGCTTTCACACATAAAGTCTTTACTGGTAAATTGCCATTATGGGTTTATGTGTGAACAGGACCTTTCTAAAAATACTGGTAAATCAATCCTTGTTGACTTTTGTCATAGTGTTTAGTTCATGTCTTTTATTTTGAAGTTTTTTGTCATATAGTCATGTTTTTTATTTGAAAGTGTTCATTGTCATTCTTGACTCTTGTTTCCCCATCTCCTGATGTGTCATGTTCTGATTGGTTCCCTGTCTGTATATAAGCCCTCTTGTTTCCCTTTGTCCTTGTCAAGCTCTGTTTTAATGTATATGTGTCTACTGGAGGTTTTGTCATGCCATTCAATGCCATGCCATGCTTTATGTTTGTTCCTGTTGTTTTCCAATAAAACTGCACTAGGGTCTACAACTTTGTTTCCTCTAAGTGGATATATCGTTACAACTTGTACAACTTGATGAAAAAGCGTGCATATCTTCCAGTCTTTCTTCAAAACAATCTTATCATAATGAAAAGTTGACCCGGGTCCAGGTCAAAAAGTTTAGTGTAAGTGCAGACCAGCGGGCAATGGGGGGACAATCGCACTCGGGTACGGTTTGGTACAGTTAATTATGCTCAACTTGATTTTGCCAAGTGAGCAACATATTGTGTTGACCCAAGGACAACATTTTGTTAATAAAACCTAAACCTACCCCAATCCTAACCATAACTGAACCCTAAAATCAAAGGGAAATAATGTTAAGTGAAAACAGTGGTCTAGAAGCAGGTAATCCGGGTTGTCCCTGCTGAAAAAACAGCATCAAACCAGCATGGACCAGCATGGGAATTATGCTGGTTTGATGCTAGTTTAGCTGGTGGTCACCAGCATACCAGCACCAAAACACAACATATGCTGGTCTTGCTGGTATGCTACGGTAGTGCTGGTTTGGTGCTGGTTTAGCTGGTGCTGATACTGGTTTGGTGCTGGTGTTCACTAGCAAACCAGCACCAAAACACAACATATGCTGGTCTTGCTGGTATGCTGTTTTTTTTTTTGGGCAGGGGTAAGCTTGAACATGAAAGAAACAGTAAACTTATTTCTGAAATCTAATTGAATGTGGTCCCAGGGTCAACATAATGTTCCCTGAGGACATCAACCACTTGTTAAAATCAGGAGAGCCGTTAAGTACAGTTTGAGAAGACGTCTGACACACAATGCATTGTTTGGTCAAGAGCAACTGCATGACTGCATTTGCCACAAAAGTAAAGACAACAAAAATACGGACCATAATCTTCCATTGTTTACAAACATAACACCAGTCACACAGTGCTTTAAAGGAAACTTCAGCAGAATTTTACATATTCATTTAGCAGACACTTTTATCCAAAGCCACTGACAAGTGAAAAAATACAATAAGCGAGTAATCGTGAAGAGGCAAATAGACACAAGTAGTGCTCATAATACACGTTTCAGACCTTGTTTAGAGAAGCATAAGCCAGAATAGGAAGGAATTAAAGCAATATTTTTGCACTGATGTGTGAGTATCTTACTGGTTAATAGACAGAACTTCATTGTGTATGTAAACATTTTATAGAAATTTACCAAAATTACTTTATAAAAGAAGCTACAGACAGCACTGATTGGCCAATTCAGTGTAAAACTAGTTTTTTTGCCGCCTCCTCAGGTTACTCCAAGATATTAACTATATACATGCATGACATTTTTTTGTGTGAACCTTGTGATAGGAATTTGTCCAAGCTTTGTTTTGTTTCTGCACACATACAGACCATCAGGGGTTCCTCCTTATGTAACACAACTCTTTAACCCCTTACCTGTCATTTATATCCTGACCGAACCGATGTCGGCCCTCAATGAAATAGAAGACGTGAAGGAAACACCAGACCTCAAGCAGTCAACCACAAACATATGTACAGCCAAAGCCCCATGAGTGAATGTCAATTCAGTTCGAGGAATTCAGGCAAACAATTCTACAGCACAGTTTAGAATGAGCGGAGTAAAGAATGTTTCAATTATTTTCCTCCAATTTACTTCTTTTGACGGAACGTTACAGGAACCTTATCCACATGTTTCATAGCTTTCCCAATACACAAATTAAACTGGACTTGAGACCGGTGCTTGTCCGTGCAAGACTCACCACCCCAGTGCTTTGGGTTCTGAGTGTTTTTAGTGCGGTTGCTAGGTGTTACGGGTGGTTGATTACTTGTCGAAAAGTCTAAATAATCCAAACATTCTGGTCCCTAAAAATGGACTGGGTCTCTGTACAGAACACTACAGAACCAAAGACTTTTACCACAAATTTACTTCCACAAACAATGATAATAAATAAAAACCATGCGGTGTGTTAAAATGTCTAACGAATATTTGTGGACTCTCATGTTCATGTTCAAAAGCAGAATTTTAATACAGACAGACAGGTTTGCAATCGAACCTGATTTTCAACAAATAACATATTTATTTTCTCTAATTCTTTGAATTCCTGGAAGCTGTTAGCATAGGACCCCCTCTATCGTGCACCTTTACTTATAAACCATACAGAATTACCACACTGGTGGAGACCAAAGCCTGTTCAGAAGCCACTGTAGGTCTGATTTGTTTTGGCTGGGTTCTGCCGTAACATGCCTGGGAAGGGCAAGGAAAGGAAATGGGTGGACCAGCAACTCTCGGCTCCCCCAGAGAAGGTCTCAGAGAAGCCAACATGTTTTTTCTCACTACTCTACACTTGTAAGACAGAGCCTAAGCCCATCTGGATCTAATAACCCGGCCTAAGCTGCTGCCCGACAAAATAGGACTAGATTGCCAGGCCGGCTCGGGGAACGCTGCATCCAGTGCGGTCACGCTCGGCAAGGGTTGTGAGGGCAAATGGGGAACGTGCCGTACTTGATGGCTCCACGGTCCCAGAGCAATTTGTTTTTTCATCACTGATCAGCTCCAAAAGAGCACCAGGTCCTTAAGAGCACCCTTGGGTCTTATAGTTGTTGAAAGACCTGTAATGATGTGTGTTTGACAATGGTGGGCAGTGTAGCGCTATCTCACTCTGTTATGGATGCATGTTTATGTGTGTCAGGTTAATATTGTTTAGCTGATGTTATTGTACTTCTTACTTTTTTATTGATTTACATTTACATTTAGAGATTTAGCAGACACTTTTATCCAAAGCGACTTTACAACAGTGAGGAAAACAATTAAGCGTCGAGGTGGGTGAAGTTACAAAGTTTGAACGAATTTTACAGACAATACCTGCTGAAAGAAGAAGATAGGAATAAAAAGGGGAATAAATGTGATTAAACTGCGGTCCCCTGACACCATCAGTTTGAGAACCACTGTGCTAAGCTGCTGTCATCAAATCACAAGAAACTGTACCAGCTACATAGAGCCCTGCACGGGCCAAAAACTCCAGCCCTAACCCGGCCCTGGCCCATAGTGTTTAAGCCCTACCCGACCCCAGCCCGACAATGCTTGCTATTGACCCGAGACCAATATCAATCACTTTTAAGCTCTCTCTGACGCGCGCGCTCTTTGATGTGCGCTCTCTCTCTCTCTGACCCACGCTCTCAGATGCACGCTGTCTCTGCTACACATGCAAACACACACACACAATGAGGAGCGACGCTAAAATAAGCCCGACCCGAGCCCAGTCTGTAAAAAAAAAAACCTGCCCGAGCCCGGCCCAAATGGGCTTAGCCTGTCGGGCCCCGATGGGCTTGCAGGGCTCTTACAGCTACACATTCAGAACTCGTTACGTTTTTCTGAAGGAGGAACTTCATAAAACAAGGAAGACATCAGCCCGTTTTTAGGATAGCTTAGAAAACCAGAGGTGTTAAGTAACGAAGTACAAATACTTTGTTACCTTACTTAATTCGAAATTTTGGGTATCTCTCTATACTTTACTGGAGTAATTATTTTTCAGCCGACTTTTTTACATCTACTATTTAGATTTTTACGCAAGTATCTGTACTTTTTACTCCTTACATTTTAAAAATCGCCTTGCTATTCCTATTTTATTTTGGCTTGTTTTCATTCAGGCTTGTCATCGTTAAAAAAAAAAAACAACCTATCTGTCAGGAATTTGGGGAACACAGAACACGAACCCAGATGCGGACGTTTACAACAAAAGGAATTTATTAAACATGAGGGGAAACAGGAAAACAAAACCCACGAGGGGGCAAAACAAGACAGGGAAAACACGACGCTAACTAACACTAAGCTTGACAAAACTAACATTAAACTTATCAAACACAAAACAGATCTAAACTAGGATATAATACAAACTTACAGGAACCGACAGGGCATGAGACAAAGCATCAAACAAGGCAGGAGACAAAGCATCAAACAAGGCAGGAAACAAGCATGGGACAAGACGAACGTGCACTGGACAACAAACACAAGGACTCTTAAATAGGGAGAAAGTAAATTACATACACCTGAAAATAATCACGAGTAAGGGATCGGGGAAAAAGTGACGAGACCCGGGAAATGCGTGGTCGGAATAAACCAATACTACAACCACACATTTCCCACACAGAACATATGTACTGTCAGAACCCTGCCATGCTAAACTAGATCTAAATACCAACATGATCCGGCAGGATTCTGACACTATCCAGATAAATCGCACCACCCGGAGAGAGTGAATTTGATTGTGGTTGGATAAGAACCATTCTGAGACCCTATTGGTTTATACGCGATCTATCGCACCTGCACATGACACAGATTACGTCACACTCCAGCTAGGAGGACATAGCCAGTGTCAGGGTCGTTACACATAAAAAATATTACTTCTTGACAAATGACAACGAGATTGACAATGTTGTGATAAGTAGGCTATACTTTGTAACTCGTTACCAAGTACGAAGACGTTCGTGGCAGAGAAGAGAACTCGAGCTATTTGTCCCAGCCAAGCACCAGCGAGGAGGTTGATAGATCCCTCATACATCCAGTAGAGCACAACTCACTGTTTTTGTTCATACAGGATTGAGTCTAAAGTGTTTGCATCTTCTAGTTATATGTGTCATTAGCTATAGAATTCAGCATAGTGCATACATTGTCAGAAATAAAGGACAAAACTGTACCTTTTCTGTCACTGGGGCTGTACCCTAAGTTTCTGTTTGGGTTCTTTAGGAATACAAAACAGAATACAATTTTGGATAGATTACCATACCTTTAGGACCTACATTGTTAAAAAAAAAGTCAACATATGTACCCTAGCTGTCAGTGGGGCAGCACCCTTTAAAAGGTAATTGTATGGACCATTAGGTACAGATATGTAAACATTTAGTACTAATATGTACCTTTGAGATACTAATATGTATTTTTGAGGTACTAATAAGCTCTCTTTGGTCCCAGTACGTACCTCTGAGGTACTAAAATGAAATCCCTAGGTGCAAAGCTGTACTTTTTGAAAGGGTACAGCCCCAGTGACAAAAAAGGTACAGTTTTGTACCTTTATTCCTGACAGTGTAACAGGAAGGTATCAATCAGGGAGGTATCAGGATTATGACTTGTTTTTTGATTAATCACTTGGATTAATTTTTTGACAGCACTAATGTTTCTTGTATATAGACAACCATACAAGGGTAATTGTATTTTTAAACCCTAGTATCTATACTTCTACCTAAAAAATGAATGTGAATACTTTTGACACCAGTATCAAAAACACAGGGAAAAACAGGACCTTTATACTAGTAACACAAATATATGTTGATTTTATATATATTTTTACCGTAACCTCCATAAATACTACAAAATGATACCTATCCCTAAGCAATGAACTTGGTTGTAGTGTAGGCCAGGTCTGAAAGTTGTTTGAATCGTACAATACAATCACCACAATAGATTTGAATGGACAAACAGACAAATTTTCCTGCCTGTCTACTCAAAGCGTGACATCTTTCGGTGAGCTTTTGGTCACCCACTAAAATCAAAACCTTTTTCAACACACAACTTAAAGTCAGAATGGGTTAAACTGTGAAAATGTAAAAGTCTCCTCCAATAAAGGCACCAAACAGCAAACATGCAACAGCAGGCCAGTGCAAAAAACACACTTCTGCCAGCAGGACTGCCAGATTAGCTCACTATGGCACTTCGTTGGTAATGTCTGTCTTTCCCTTCCTGGATGTTATTTATGACTTGCCAGCAGTTTGAAGCTAAATGTTTATCCGGCCCACTCAGTATAAAGACCGGGACATCTGTGCTGTGCCCACCATTGCAGTTTGTCCTCACTTTCTACATTTTCTTTCACAAGCTTGTTACCCTTCAACTCCTGCTTATGGAGTTCTACCTTCCTAAGGATTTTGATTCCGACTACACTGACACACATTTTTATGTGAACTTTGAGACCGTGATCAGCTGAATCAGGTGTGTTTTATTAGGTTTGGACCTATACTGTGCAGGAAAGAAAATGCTTTAAATACATGGGACAGATGAGAGGAAATTATGGTGAGAGTAAAGAGGCAATGGCTCCTTGGTGTGCTACAGGCCAAACGTGATTACACCAGTGAATGGACTGGTTAGATAAACAATGTTAACTACAACATACTCCTGCCCTAGACAATGACAACAAAATAATTTAGTTCTGATTCATCACTATCTCTGGACAGATACAGATTATGAGTTATTCAATAAGGGTGATCTGAGAACATGTGTAAAGAACAAACCAGAGATAAGCTCATTTATGCAGCTGTCAACCTCATCTTCCTTAGTGCGTGCATGCTTGTACCAAACGGTCCCCAACCCCATTCCCCTGCTGGTCTGCACTTACACTAGATTTTTCATAGGCTTAAAGAAAGTCTGAAAGATATATGTGCTCTCTCAGCAATGTCAGCACAACGGAGTTCATTAAGTTTGTGGTTTATTAGGTGCATTTGACTTCATGTGACGTTGCGCAGACAGAATGGCATATGATATTAAAATAATACAAGTGATTCAACATGAAATTAAGCACAACTATTATTTGGGGTAATTTGGGATGCGTTGACACATAGATAATGCTGGCTACCAAAAGAAACACAAGGCATTTTGTGGTATAGTCACCAAGTATTTGATACGTGTTTATCAGAGGTGGGCATCAGGTACCTAAACACTATCTGAATCACTAATTTATATTTTAATATATTTTTCCATGAATGTGTATTAAATGAGTCCTATAATAGTCTATTATTTTTTTATCAAAGATTTTCTCGTGGTTGAGCTGCATCCAGTAGTGTATATTTATGATAGAGCATTTATCCAATCATATTTAAGCCAGCGGCTGACATCATGTGTTGCCAGGGTCAAAGAAATCTGTCTAGGCCTTCAGAACGAACAGTGTGGGCGCCTTCAGCTTAAGGCGTCCATGGCAATAAAATCATTGCATTAACCAATAAGATTTTGAGTTGGTGTCACTGGGGCCATGTAGCAGGCTTACAATGATGTCAGCATTTTCACATCATTTGATTGTATTGACCCCCAGCAGTTTCAAAAATACCAATTTTTTTGCATGCAGCATTCTCCATCTTAACGCAGTCACGGAACAATATTCGATTTGTCCCCGCTAAAAACAGTATTGTCTTTAATGTATGCCATGACTGATTTTGAAGGTAAAAATCATGTTGAAATCCTTGATTTCCTTCAGCATAAAAATCTTGGAGAAAGCATGTGACAGCTGTACGCGTTGACATGTTTGGTGGTGACATTCTCAGCCCTACAACAAATTTAAACTTATGTCTGAAATACTACTATACTACTAGACAGTGTCGACTTTCAGTATTAGCCTCTATTGTGCTAGAAAAGGACTTATTGTTACAAGAGTGATCAAACTGTTTTTGAGAAAAAAATGAGGATGTATTTTGTTTACAAATAATCCACAGGCCAATTTGGTGAGTTTAATGCATTTTATTTAGTAAGCAAATAACATTTGTAAAATGTACATTTTGTGAATATCACTTTTTAGTAAACCTTTGAAAAACTCTTGGCATTATCTGTCAACAAAGTAATATAATATACCTTTGATTCTTCAAAACACTTGGTAAGCTTTTTCAAGAACCTTTATGCGATGTCTTTAGCAAAAAAATTAATAAAGTAAAAATTGACTGTTATTCCTTGAGGTGTAGAATATAGTAATTTCTATTTTACTTTGCAATTTAAGTGTTGATGTGTTTTTTATTGTTCTGTGACGTCATAATGATACTATTACGAGATGGATTAATTCAGATACACTGAAAAAAAAGGATTCATTGAATTTAAAAAAAATTTTTAAGGTAAGTGGTTGCAATCAATTTATTTAAGCTACATTTAAACAAAAGTTTTATATTTTATTTTACTTTACTAATCTTTTTTGTTTAAATGTAGCTTAAATAAATTGATTGCAACCATTTACCATAAAAAAATTGATTAAATTCAATGAATCATTTTTTTCAGAGTAGGACACCACTGAAGGCTTAGGTGTGAAATGCATGGACCGCCACTGGTGTTCATGGACACGATTTTCCTCTTTTTTTCTTGTCAATGAGCGTGTATGTATTTTTCATGTCACTCAGCACAAATTTCTATATATTGTTTATTCATGTCCCAAGCAATTTTCGTGTCTTTTTTATTGTACTGGTTTCTTAAATTTATTTGACACAAATCATTTTTGCTATTGCTTAGGATTAGAACGACTTTGCTACATTTCAGACATCCTAACCCAAACCCAAAATATAACCCCAAGTGACAATAGTTTAAAAAAATCGAAAAAAGAAACCAATACATAAAATGACATTCTAACCCAAACCCCAAATCTAACCCCAAGCGACAATGGTTTGAAAATAAAACAAAATTGAAAAACCTATACATAAAATGACATCCTTACCCAAACCCCAAATCTAACCCCAAGCGACAATGGTTTAAAGAAAAAATATGTAAAAACCAATACATAAAATAACACGAAAAAGCCATTTGTGCTCCATGACATGAAAAAAGAGGAAAATTGTGTCCATGAACACAAATAAATCAATTATTTAGTGCCTTTACTACTAAATGCATTGAGATTTGGATTATGAGATGAGAAAGTCACTCTTCATCCATAAAACCTTTCGGTATTTATACTGAACGATAAAAATGTACTCATATTACATATATCTAGAGTGAATAGAAAAATCTCCACATTTCTCAAAAATGCAAATACTCTCAAGTATAAATAATACTGCTTTCACATTTGGCTATTACTAATAACAGTTCTTATACAGTATATCTGAGTAAAAATTATAGCTGTATTAGCATATTTTAATTAAAAGGATGAAAGTCTGAAATTCCAAACAAAATCCACCCAGCCGTCATAAAATCAAACCTATTGTGAGCCTGTGTGTTACAACACTGATTTTATTTAATCACTCAAGTATTGATGCAATAGATAAAACGTTGTTACTGAGTACATCATATAGAGTTGAAAGTCAACATTCTTCTGCACTAATCTCACCATCAGGCAAAAATAAAAAAAATCTGCATGTTTGCAGAGGATATTTTTAACATTTCCTCAATTTTTTTCTTAGAAACGATCTGTACATATCTGCTCTGGGAAAGACATAGGAAAGCAAAACACCTGTTACAGATACCAGTAACCTTCTGTCAAGGAGTCGCATGTGAGCGAGCGGTTTTGTATTTCAAACAGAATTGAGATGGATTCACGGACATGCGTACATTATGAAACACACATGTCCAAAGACATTAAAATATGCTGCACAGACGTTAAATCACACCAGCTTGAGATGCACATCATTTTTTAGCAAAGATATCTTTGTGCTTGACATTTGTAAACACTGAAAGCAAAACTGCTTTTTACTGAACATCTGCACAGTGTTACTGATACTTAATAATCCTATTTATGAATAACCTGATCGATTGGAGACGTTGTGTGTAGTATAGTTTGTCAGTATTAAAGCATGTGATGATGTCAGATTTACAGACATTTATAACTTAGCTTATTTTCATATTGTCCTAAAAACTGAACAAAAAAAACACTTATGACAAAGCATTGAATCTGAAGTGAATATAATGCCTTTATAGCACCAGTATACAATATTACCCCTTGAAGACCTGAGATTTAAGACTTTTAAAAGAAAAACCATTTTAACAGACACATCACTGTGTGAAAGGCTTTCTTTGCCTCCTTCAAAATACATTTTCAACTTAAAACCCACAATTTAACACCCCTCCACCATTTGCAGATAATCATTATCATAATAGCTTAAGTATTATTGTGCTTTTTCATTATCACTTTTTAAGGTGGGTGGGATCATTTGTTGGCCATTAGGAGAGACATTGGTTGTACGGTGGGACGATAAAACTTCAAACAAATCTTGCACATCCTGTCATGCCTCGTGATTCATCATGTCTCCACAGCCCCTCGAGACAACGTGTTTAGAGGTCGAGTCACCAGCGATAAGATGTCGCCTAGATAGTCCCAAACAGTCAGGGAGGTATTTGTTGTGAATCTCAGCTCAAAGAAAAACATTTGGAATGTTAATCCTTACAAAATTGTTACCGCTGGGTAAATATTTATCATGGCAAATTTGCTGTTGTTTTGAAAAAGACACCATTGTACCGTTTCCCAGGATTCAAGTGCATTTACAAGCTTTTAGTAAATAAATAAAGTTCTGATCTGAATTACAGCAAATGCAAGCGTACACTGTTATTACTTTGGACCAAAGGGGGGAAGAAAAACATTTTAAAGACTTTAGTTAAATCAGAAGAGCGCAGGGAATAAAAAATAAATATTAGTATGCAGTACTCAAAGGCAAAAGTCCTAAAGTGTGGATCTGAGAAAATTCACTGTAGTTTAGACTTTATTGTGACTTAATTTTATTTCTCTTGATAGTTATTTTCTTGGAAATATCAAAAGCAATTTTTTTTGACTAAAAAGTTACTGACTTTTGCCTTTGTAGGAGTAGTCTTTTTTTAAGAATACCTGCACTGTAAAATTGTTTGCTGTAGTTAGGCAGCGGTTTGCCAGTAACTTACTGTAGATTTCAATTTATGTTATTTACTGGCAACAGTTTGTTCAAAGATAAATGAACATTAAACATTATCAAGTCTTTGTCTTTACAGAATAAAACTATAAAATAACCAGCAATCCTCATCAACCTTTTTCTTTTTTTTTCTTTTTTTCAGGTTTTGGTTCCCAGAATGCATTCCATGAAGCTGTAATTTTTTATTCTGTAAAGATAAAGACTTAATGTTTAATGTTCATTTAACGTTAAACAAACAAATAACATAAATTTAAATCAATCAGCTGCCAGTAATACTGTAATTTCTATAGACATTTTTAACAGTGTAGTCTTATAATAATGCTACAAATAAAGCTACATTGGAAACAAGAAAAAAATAAATATGGCAATGGAAATAGAATGGAAAAAAATGGAAAGTATTCCTAGCTCAATGGTGGAGCATTGTGTTACGATCCCAGGTAACAAACATACTGTAATGGGGTGGTTTCCTTGACAAGGATTAGCTTAGTTTAATTAGGAAATATAACAAACATGCCTTACTAAAAACATTACTTCTGTGCATTTTGAGGCAAAACAAAGGGCACCGATGTATTTTAAAGGGCACATATCATGAAAATCTGACTTTTTTAAGTTTAAATGCTATAATTGGTTCCCCAGTGCTTCTATCAACCTAGAAAATTTGAAAAAGAACAACCCAATAACTTAGTTTTGGTAATCCGTTCATTGCAAGCATGTGAGAAAATAGGTCATTGAAATTTGGCTCCCCCTGTGATGTCAGAAGGGGATAATACTGCCACTTAATCTGCACTATTCAACCACGGCACTGCCATTTAGTTCAGAAATCAGCTCATTTGCATTTTAAAGGACACAAACAAACACGGCACATTTTTTCTCACACCTACAAAATGGCAATTTTAACATGTTATAATAAATTATCTATATGGTATTTTGAGCTAAAACATCACATACTCTGGGGACACCAAAGATTTATTTAACCTTTAAGATATATCAGTGCAAGTTGTTTTCAGTTTGGACAGCTCTTAAATGTATTTAGTCTAGACTAGTCTAATCCATGTCCGGGAAACCTCCTCAATGATAAAATGAATAAATAGATTCCATTATTCCTTTAAAATTGTATACAATCAAATGTACTTATACAGTATTATTTTGCCAACTAAACAAGAAACTAAACAGGTCAGACAAAAGTCATACAGGGCAAGCTAATTGTCTATGTCCTGCCATTTGCTTTCTGCATGAAAGTTTGTGGGCGACCACTTTTTGTGAAACCCATCGAGTCAATATACATTGTAAGCATACAATGTTATCAATTGCAAACATACAATGTTATGGCAGGCTTATTTCATTTCTTGTATATATTACGTACAGTATGTATATATATGTATATAGTTTAACATCCTTAGGGGATTCAAGTCAAAAATCCATTACGCCCAATTTACAGTACATAGTGTAGTGCACGAAATTTGGAATTTGAAAAATGTGTATATACCATACATAACGGTCTGGTCGTGAAAACAAGCAAACATTTTCAAGAGATGCCAAGAACTTGTCTCTCATGGGATCATTCCCAAACCTGTCGACTTCGCACTGCCAACCCAAACTAACGAATCAATAGGTAAATATGTAAACAACTTAAGCGACGACTCTTGTTTGTCTTGCCGAGCGTCAGTCCTACCTCTCCCTGTCTATCACTCCACCCAACGCCTCGTGACCACAACCCTCGACGTAACATGTCAATTGCCTCAATAAATAAACAAAAACAAACAGGCTAAGAGGTGTGGAAAGGTGAAAAGACCTACTGCGAGCTCTCGTGATGAAAGTCAGGCCTGAGAACATTGGCTTTGACAGCAGACACAGGAGGGAGCTTTCCTGTTTGGACGCTCTGTAAATGCTGGGGGAAAGATTGAGGTGCAGTAGGGTCGCGCCCAATAACGCAGGTGACTCATGTGCTGCTGTGGTTCACGGTCGGGTCAGCGCAGGCATTTGGCTGTTGGGTTTGGAGCTGAGGTAAAAGAAATCTGTGTGTGGTTTGGTCGTCCACAGAGGCGGCAGCGTAAATATAGCGGTGCTTGCTGTGGGACAGTTCCAATCTAACGTGTGATATCTAATGCATGTTGACTGAACCAGAGAAGCGCCATCATTGGGGAATGGATTCTGTGATGGTCAACCTGTAATAACTGACGATCAGTCAAGGGTAATTTTGGTTCATGCATGTGTGACAGCTCTTGCTATGGACAGACACTAAACCTGCAGCCAAGTCTGTGTAAATCAAATGCCCAAAATCATTGGGTTTGGATTAATCTGATGGTAATGGTCTAGACTGTCAATTAAAATCTGTCCAGGTCAACTAAAAAACTTTTTGGATCTTTTAGTTTATGTTGTGCGGTTGCTAATGTGTTTTATTTGGGTTTTAGTACATTATATGGAGATGCAAGGGTGTTTTCTGGGTGGCCACAAGATGTTGCTTACTGGCCCAAGTCAAAAGATTCCAAACTCTTTATGATATCTTACCGTGAGTTCACACCAGCCGCGTTTGAGGCGTCAAATTCACGTCTACCACGTCTAGTTTGCAGATTGAACATTTTGAGTTTACTCGCTTCATTCACGCGTGAAAGCCACGTGTGAAATTCTAGTCAAAATTTGCGTCATGGGAGGGGCTTCTGCAACTCCGCTCGCTTTCTGTAATCACATCACTACTAGAGCAAGCTCCTGATGGGTTAACGCGGCGTGTTTTTCCGCCAAAGTTCACATTTTTCAACTGGCGCGTTTGCCGCAGCAATGCTCAATTCACGCCATTCGTGCAAACTAGAGGTGAGAATGAAGTGGAAACGCGTGTACCGCGCCATGCTAAATGCCTCATTCGCACCGCAAGACCTCCAGACGCGCGTCTTTACCATAGACTGTTAAAAAAGATGGACGACGCCTGTTCGCTCCCTTCCATTGGTGAAAAGTGAAGCCGCCAGTGTCCCGATATGGCACTGACATCTTGGGTCTTGAGTCTGCACAGTAGCGATTTCGGGACCAGTCATGCGCAGTAGTGAGCAGGAAGTGAAGCCGCGAAATCAAAACCCCGCCCTCGCTCTCGCAGAATGCGCATATCACACAATTTCACAGCTGTCAATCATGACGTGACACCACCGTTTTTATCATTAAATAACTAACTAAACACAAACTTATTTTAAAAACAAACATTTGAATTTACATCAGTGTGATAAAAACTACAATAAATGACAGAAACCAGGTTCGGAAAAAAGATAATTGAAGTGTAATTAATTTTTTTGTTGGTCTCTAGTCCCATTGAATAACATGGGGAGGCGGGGTTTATGACCTATACTGGGACCAGTCACTGGGGGGCGATCGAGACGTTTTGGCTTCACTTTTCAGGGCTTGTGCGGCACGCTTGGTCTTTACATTGACTTAACATTGAAATCACTCGCGCTTGACACCTTTAATGCGGCTGGTCTGAATGCAGCATTAGAACTGCGCTTTAACTCATTAAATGCATATTTATAGTAGTGTTAATATTTCATTGTAGATTTTTTTTTTCAAAGAACACACTGTAAAAATTTACATTCAATATATAGTCAATATAAAATGACTATTTTGACAATGACAATTTTCTAGAAAATAAAAAGGCTGGGAATTAATTGGATCACGGAATGTGAGGGTTACATATCATGAAGGCGTTGTATTTGATATTGTACACTGGTGACTGTACACTTCATTTACGTCCGAAGATCTGTCTTCACTCACCATAACAGAAGAAAGCGTTTTTTTTCCATGAGCTTTTCAACAAAACACGCAAGAACCAGAACCGAATCGTGGATCTAATTAGGTGGGAATTTTCATGTAGATTATCAGACATCACAGACCTAGACTCAGCAGACACACGAGAGAGCGACATCAGACAAAAATTGTACAGGGGGAATTTCCCAACCAGCTGTTTTTGTTTTAAAAGAAATTTATAAAACCTCTTGTTTTAGAATTCAAGGGTTGACCTATGGTCCACGTCTCCTCCATTCCTCACCCCTCGAATCTCGTTTAAAGCTTTAATCAAACGCACATCTGGATTGTATTGTGAGGCTGCAGAGAGCGACTTGATTGCTGTTTAGCAGACCACGCTATGATGTCACATCACATTAATAACAATGTCGCCCAAAGCAACCACATTTATCTTCTCCTGTGACCATACCCGACCACAGATCACGATACTGGTGAAACAATCACTCTTGTTCGACAACGCGCAATCATCCAACGGCTGAAGTGAGTCATCAAGAAGTTTAGGTTTCTTTGCAGAATGCTCATCAAGCATGAACTAATTGATGTGTGTGTAGTGGGAGTGTATTGTACTGTACACTATTGCAAACAAAGGGTACAAACGTTTACTGTAAATGAAAATCATCAGTTACAAATAGTTTATGTGGACTTCTTAATCTTTGATGTACAGTAAGCATTTTCATGATGGAAAACATTACAATAAACTTGTACTGTATGGATGCTGATGCAAACCAATTTTCTATCTATCTATCTATCTATCCATCCATCCATCCATTGTATCCATCTACCCATCCATCCACTGTATCTATATATCCATCCATCTAATGTATCTATTTATCCATCCATCTATGCACTATATCTATCATCCACCCACATCAATCCATCTATCTATCCATTTATCCATCCATCTATCATCCATCCCCTTTATCTATCCATCTACTGTATCTATTCATCCATCCATCCATCCATCCATCCATCGTTCTATCTTTCTATCTATCATTCTATTGTTCTATCCATCCACTGTACAGTATATATCTATCCATCCATCCACTGTATCTACCTACCTACCTACCGTTCTACTTTATCTATCCATCTACTCTATCTAGTCATCAATCCATCCATCCATCCACTTCATCTATTCATCTACTCTATCTAGTCATCCATCCATTCATCCATCTATCTATCTACCCTTGTGCTCCTGCATCTGCATAGCTCAGTTGTACAGCATTGCATTAGCAGCACAAAAGGTCTCTCCAATGCATAAATGTAATGTAAAAATCTATCCATCCAATCCATCCATCCATCCATCCATCCATCTATCCAACAGCTTATTTAGGAGAATACGGGCGTGTAAGAACTGACATTGACGAGCGGAGCTTTTTACCCAAAGTTGAATCTCTTTCAACTCTCGGCGTTCAGCGTGGAAATTTTTTTTTTGAAAAACTTATTTGAAAAATGACGAGCTTCCATTGGAAAAAATTAAAAACATGCGCCGTCCACAGGCGTAAAAGCTTTGGTGTGCAAGCCGCCTTAGAACACCTTACCTACTGCAGAGCAACACCCTGGCAACACCTACAACACTATGTGAACATGCAACAATACATACGTAGTGTGAACTCCAGCATGAACCTTATGATTGCTCAAAAAGCTACATATACAAGGACTTGCAGGTTTCCACTAAGCAGTTCTTCATATGGAGGCCTTTAATGTCAATCTACCAGCATCTTCCAGAAGATTTCCCTTGTTGCAGGTCTATATCTCTTTGCAGAGCACAAATTTATGCCTTTCCTTCATCAAGAGTAAAATATATTCTACTTTATGCCGTGAACTGCTTGTACTTCATCTTTTTAAAGGCCAAGAAGATCAGATCTTCTTCCCAAACACAAGGCGCAGTCACTTGTTATCATTTTTCATGTTCTTTGAGTCTCGTCTCGCAGTAAGTCTGCTGGATATCCGAAGTATATTTAAATTCCAGAGCATTGACCTCAGGGAACGGAAAAGTAATGATTCTTAACAGCCACCTACTATTAGAGAAATTCTGGAAGCAGCAACTTCTCTGGTTTTAAAAGCTGGTTTATTCAACCCTACAATCAAAACAATGTAATGGTACAAATTTGCAGCTCCAGAACCAACCATATGTGTCATCTGACAGGATCATGGCAGCTGGTACAAACCAAATGAATTGATTAATGTCCGGAAATGACACTGAGCTAATATACATGATATACACAAATTCAGCCCATTTATAAAACCAAAATATTTTAATTCATCAGAAAGTTTGTTCCCACGCTCCAATGTCTTGTATGCTTACCTTCAGGTTTTAATGTAAATGATTCAACGGGTGAACAGGACCCTAAATGAACGTGGCCCCTCCTGAAGTGGTGTGTGTGATAACCAGCTTACAATAAATAATGGCTACTTTCAAAATAAATGTAATTGAATAAATTAATGTTTGATTACTTAGTGCTACTAGACAGCTAAGCACTTTATATACAAAAGTATTTAACTGCAAAATCTTGAAATTGACCAATCAGAATTGAGTATTCAAGTGAGCTGTGTAATGAATTGCAGGGCAGAAATTATGAGCATGCTTTATGTATAATATATAAAATCACAAAAACCTTTTATAATATTTAAAACATTAAAAACATACCCTGTCCTATTTTTGTAGCACTTGTTGACTGAATATTTAATACTGCCTCTATTCATTTAATAAATTCTGATGAACTTGTTGTTTGCGCACATTTATACCTTGGATTTGTTATAAAGCTGTGCTGTTAATATGCCAGCTGTCACAGTAAGTTGTTAAAGTTGTCAGTTATCATTATTTACAAATAAACATTGACCTAATGGCCTGATCTTTTACCTTGCAATGACTCTTTCCATGATGATATCATGGTGACCTCATTGTTAGTCATTTGCGACCCTTTATTTTTCCAGTACACCATTTCATGTTTTTCTTAAATTTAGCAGCTACTGTTTTTAACACTTTTTAAGGTCACGGATCAAAAAACTTCCTCTTCAAGATTAAGTGTTGTGTACCCATGTCTTGAGTGCATGCGCATATGCCATTATGTCATATCCTGTGTTTCCAAAAACACTGTAATGAATAATATTGAATTCATTGTTTCCATTATTAATGCAGAATAACAACTTCACAGAAAATTCTGATGACTTATGGCAGACAAAAAAAGCATTGCATAATATCCGTTTCCCTTTAGACATGGGAATGATGAAATCACTAATTTACTCTCGCCCCCATTAAATATTAAACCTGCACTTCTTAAAGATATAAATCAGTTTATGAGCTATTTAAAGGGGTAAGCGTTAGTGGTTGACCGATATGGTTTTTTATTGCCTATGCCGATATTAAGAAAGCAATGTGGCCGATATTTGCCAGCTGTGTGGCTGATATAAGGTCGATATTTAAAATATATAATTAAAGTAAGAAATATACAAACAATTAGTGAAACTAAATCAACTTTTTTTGCATATTGATGCAATATTCACTTAATTAAAAAAAAATTTTTTTAATGAGGTAAAATTGTAATGAGGCTAAATAATTACTGCTTATGGATTAGAATAACATGCATAATTGAACACAAAAACAGTATTTAGTTCCTTAATATTAACAAATTAATTGCATGAAGTTACTTCACGTAAAAAAATATATTATTAGACCAAAAAAGATTTGTGTCTGTTCTTCTGTTTTGTCTTTGTTAAAACAATACAAAAACACGACAATTGCACAGCCTAAGTGATATATTTGCTTAGATAAGAGGCATGTAGCATCAAAACTGAACAATGTCTTGTCCTCCTCACACGGCACACGAACAGCATACTTGCTGGGCTTCGAGTGACGCTGGTTATTGAGTGTGTGGTGAAAACAGCATCGTATTTATAAGTTACAGACAGCAACGCACATATCTGAGGAAGAGCAGGTCGCGAAACAGAAACATTTATCATCCGATGCCGATAATAAAAATGTCCAAATATTGGGCTTAAAATCGCAAAAATAACGCCATCATTTTCTTATTTATATGTTGTATAGTCACAGCATGTACAAATAACAAGGTCATATGAGACATTTTTTAAACGTATACAGTACATACTAGGGCTGTCAACGAATATTCTAAATTCGAATATATATTCGAATAGTAAAAAAAAAACGAATTTCGAATATGAAAATTAATATTCGAATAAATTATTTTATTTTTTTAAAGCCCGCGGTAGTAGAGGCGTGGCTGTCTGCTTTGTAAGTGGGCGCACTAATGCGCCTGGTTCAGGAACAGGTCACAGTAGTCACACTGTCTGTCACTGTTAAAAGTTGACGCGTCTTGCATGGAAGATGGCAGAAATTGAAAGTAATTTACGGGACTGACAATCGCATTCTACAACCGCATTAACTCCCGCAAACTGCAGTGACAACCGCGTTTACAGAAACTTTGCATAGTGTGTAGCCTACATAACCGAAATGAACAACTAGTTAATAAAGTGTTTAAACGTGCATCATCATGGACATGACAGGTCTCTCTTCTGAAGAAATAAATTATTACAAGGGGGAAAAGCCTTCTGTATGCGCGGTACAAAGAATGACAGAGGCACAAGCGTTTGCTGACTAGTGTTGCCAGATCTTGCACTAAAAAAACAGCGAACAAGAAAAATCCAATAATAAACCAAAATAAATCCAAACGCTTTACCTCAAAGATCAAAATATTGGGACAGGCACCTTCACACTTTAACAACACCAAAAACTTGATCGCTTCATGAGCCAAAAGCCATAAACGGTTAAGCGCTAAAATGGTATGTGAGTACAAAAAAGACAAGGACCTGGCAACACTGCAAGAGCGCGCGCAGCCTCACAAATGCGTACAATACACAAGGACACGACGGAGGTTTATTGCAAAACATAATGCTGTTAAATGATTTTCATCAAAGCTGTGAGTGAGAAGCACGTGAGACAGCAGACCGTTGCTATGGTTATCTCCGTGTCAATCATCATATTTTCACATTTAAATGCGGTTGTCACTCCTGAAAGTTTGCAGTGTGTACAAGACCACAATTGTGGAACTCCAGCTAAACAGTCACGTCTTAACACTTACTTTGCATCGCCCGCCACAAGCTATTTATCTGCAACACAACAAGAGGTCATAACGGAGAAATTAATTTCGTTCATTTGTAAGGACATGAGACCGATCAGTGTCGTGGATGGAGCAGGCATCAGGGAGTTTTGTCAAGCAATGTAACCGAGGTACCATATCATTTTGATGTCTCTTAATTTACTTGTTTTGTGTATGTAATATACGTTGTCAAATATGTTTAAACTTAAATAGACTACCTATAGAAGTACTTATGTCTCTTTATATTAATTTGTCCTGTTGAAGTAACGTTTACGTCGTTGAAAAAATGGGCAACCAGATATTCGAATAGTTCGAATATTCGTGGGTTTTTTAGGGAGAATATTCGAACGTCATTTTTGAGCAATTTTGACAGCCCTAGTACATACTGGTAGCTCTATTCTCAGAAGGTGCTCGCAGCACCTTAGAAGCCCCATGGTTGGGAGCAGAGAGTGTGAACAAGTGTTGCGCTAATCACTTCACTCAAGTAGCAGTGCTTTGTCTTGAATGTGTATGTATGGACTTATATAACGATGAATAAGCTTAAGTATTAAAAAAATGTTCCAAAAAGTGTTTGGCGTGTTCCT
Organism: Paramisgurnus dabryanus; assembly: GCF_030506205.2. Lineage (NCBI taxonomy): Eukaryota > Metazoa > Chordata > Actinopteri > Cypriniformes > Cobitidae > Paramisgurnus > Paramisgurnus dabryanus. Next base: position 15,038,512 of record NC_133342.1, on the reverse strand, counting down.
TTAACACATGAAATAGAAGTGTGACGCATGTGAAACAAATAATACCTCCCCTAATGTAATTTAGTAGTGAACAGTAATCTTGTCTCCACCTCGCAGATATCTCATGGTTCCTCTTCAACAAATCTTCAACATGAATACATCACCTCACACTCAGCCTTCACGTCCTCCTCTTCCCTCCTCCACTCAAACTCTCTCCACCTGGGTCAGAGGTCACATGTCCTTGATGACCAGTTGCCCTTCACTAATCACAGTGCATGAACTTCTCTGTTCCTCATGCTCCACAGGACAAAAAATATCAGGCTCTTCCTTTACACTTACTCCCCCAGCACCTTATTCAGGTTTTAGTTATCTCCTTAAGATTACTGTAACTCATTCCTTACAATACAGACCCTGATGCACATCGGAATTTGGCTGTTTAATTTGTATTTAACCCCAGAAATGATCATGCTCTATATTTACACTCCATTAGGTTCCTGTTGGTGCTTGAATAAACATCAAAACAACTCTAACAATCTGCTTGCAAAACCAACGTTTTTATGACGTTTAAAATGTATTTGGTGTGATTGGCCTCTTAGGCTGTCAATAAGTATTTTCCCTTAAATGTTAAAGTGTTCCATTAAGCGCTGCTATCCGTTGCCATAGCAGATCCCTTAACGTCAAACGCAGTGGCTGATTTTATGGTTATTTAAGAAAAAGGAAATACCGATGCGCATTCTAACAATCAGAATAATCCCCTTGGAGAAAAGTGATTCAAATTTATTAGGAGAATAGCGGTTTGATTGTACATGCGGTACTTTACAGTCTGTTAGTTGCAATGTTTTATTTTACACAAATCCACTGTCTGTTGAGCTGGGTCCGTTGATTTGTTTGTACTTATAGCAACTGCTTCTCTATTTCCGTGTTTCGACAGATACTACTGTAAAGTACTTAGTATAAACATTTATTTTATGTACGGGTGACAGTTAAGACGTTTGTTGCAACACTCTTAAAGAAATCCCTTCCCTCAGTGATTTTGCCTCAGGAAAAACCCTCACTTAAGGATATTCATGCAACCGATATACTGATATACAGATCTAATATTTTGACACACATTGTGTACTAATGAAACATATAAACAATGTTCCTCAGCTGTACTTTATCCATTATGATACCAGCATCAACATATGAAAACTACAAAAGTGAGTCTTTAAAAACACTTCTAATGACTATAAGAAACCCTTACAGAAATAAAGAATATAACGAATGGAAAGAATCTTAAAATGATTAAAAACCCTAGAGCTAATTACAATACGAGCACACTGTGAACTCATAAGCACCTGGAACCATCTAACCAGGAAAATGTATGACATTCCAGTACAAAAATGAAGCTATCAGAAAATAACCATCTGGATAATTTTTAACCTCTTTTAGTCTGGATACTTTATAATAAAACGGCAACGACTGCCTATGCTGGGTTCCTCTTTGACTAGATAATTTATTTAGTGGAAAAGACTTAATCCTAACTAAATTATAGGGAATAAGGAATGCATGATTACCAATGCTCCTGAAGGGTGTTGTTTAGAAATGAGAAAGCAGAGGCTAGGCTTTCCAGTGAGGTCCTATTTAGGTTTAATTAATAAACATATAAGCCTGTCTTAAAGGGACACTCCACTTCTTTTTTTGAAAATATGTGACCAGCCACGGAAAGTAGGGACACAAGTCGGATCTGGGGCATTTTGAGTTATTCACAGATTCTGAAAGTGCAGTTTCACATGGAAATCTGATTAGATGCTGAGAATGCTGAGAAAATTGAGAAAGAAAAAAATAACACTTTTCCCTGCCTGGAGAGACAATAGGGCTCATTTACATCTCATTTAGCTAAGCCATACCCCCTGTAAAACGGTTTTGAGATACAGATGTTCTAGCATCATATGTAGTATTTTGTGACAGAAGTTCGGATGACAACATGCAAAAATAAACATTTACCTTTGTGATGATCACAAGTCGAATCCAGTCTGTTTCAGATGTGTGAATCATCCAATGACCATTTCTGTCCACAAATGCGTATAATCTGTGAAATATAGATATATAGTCTGTTGTTTACATCAGATTTCACATGAACGTCTGGTAATAGAATATAATATACAATCTGAGGAATATTTACATCGTAACATGTCAGGGTATATGAGATTAAACTCTGATAATTTACGTTCCCTTAAACACATGAACCCGCCTTCAAAGTTTGTATTTAAAATAGGGAGGTAGTATAATAAATAATCCAAACAGTGCCGTCAAAAACATGGAGTCCTTTAGGGATGTAACCAATCGCTCGCTTGTTCCTCCATCAGCCAATGACTTAATGGATAATATTGATAGACAAAACATGTAGGCAATTATATAACGAATTCAACGATCTCTGTGTGACTTTTTTTGTGTGTGTTTGACTTCATGCTGCGCTGCAAGAACTGACAAACAGATGACGTCAAAGTACTGCTAGAGCGAGTCGAAATGAAACGACTCCGTAAGATTTCTTGAAGAGCTCTTACTTTGACGTCATCCGACTGCGGCGCCGCATAAAGCCAGTGATGCGGCTGACGTAAGATGTAGCTGACTGTTATCTGTTCTGCCCCACCTTTTTTTTCTTTTGTTTTGTGCACTCGAGCTTCATTTACAGTCTGGGGAGACGCACGCTATAAGTTAACTTAGCAAACATGTCTGAGGAACAGGTCAGCCGCGTCACTACAGTCACGCGGTTCACAATAGAACCGAAAGAGAAGACCATGCTGAATAAAGTCGTAATTCTTGCTATTTTTGGATCAAAATGTATTTCGATGCTTCAACACATTCTAACTGACCCACTGATGTCACATGGACTACTTTGATGATGTTTTTATTACCTTTCTGGACATTAAAACCCTACATAGATTTTCAATGGAGGGACAGAAAGCTCTCGGACTAAATCTAACGTTAAAACATCTTAAACTGTGTTCCGAAGATGAACGGAGGTTTTCCGAGTTTAGAACGACATAAGGGTAAGTCATTAATGACATTATTTTCATTTTTGGGTGAACTATCCTTATTTAGTAGTCACGCTGTTTCCTTTGGGGGCGGGGGCGAAAACAAGAGCCACTTATACAGTATGTAAATACACACAGAAAATAGTCCCTTTCACACATACAGTCTTTACTGGTAATTTACTGGTAAATTGCAGTTAACAGGTCATGTGTGAACAGAACCTTTCCGGTAAATCAGTGCTCCCAATTTACCAGTAAGACAGGTTGTAAGATTACCAGTAATTTACCGGTAAGCGCTATGTGTGAACGAAAAATATAGGATTACCGGCATTTAGAATGGATGACGTCAGACCGCGCTGACAGCTCGGGCCAATCAGAAAGTTTTTTATACAGATGACGCGTTTACCCCCACACTGTTTACGTTCGTTTCCACAGACATGCTGCTTAAATTCGAGCACACCTGAAGTAAACATCCACATTTCTTCAAAGTTGTTTAAAACAGCTTACCATCTATTTGCTATATTGCCGACGTCCTTAGCACACCGTTTGACGCCGCCTAACGCAATGTTGTTTGGTCACGAGCAACTTCGCGACCGTTTGCCACAGATGTGAAAACAACAAAATACGGACCGTGGATATTAAGTCATAACCCGCCATTGTTTACAAATACGACACGGACGGAGCTCGGCGGCCGCGCGCCACAGGTAACTTCCGCTTTCTCTCCGAGTTTACCGGTATTTTGATACTGATGTGTGAATGATGTCTTACTGGTAAAAAGTATAGAGTGTAGTATAGGCTATATATAAAGAGTTTCGTTGCAAAACGAGATAACTTTTTTTTTCAGAAATCTCGTTTTTTGGTTGTGCATTCCAATTATTATCAATTGAACTGCAGTTGGTTTGTTTTGATTTAAACCTTCATAACATAAAAAATACAGCTAAGTAGCACCATAAAACAAAATAATAACATGATAACATGTTTTGACAAAAATGTTAAAAACGGAGTTATCTCGTTTTGCAACGAAACTCTTCATATATATCAAGTGTAGTGTTCCTGTAGTTCAGCATTGCACTAGGTTACTGTATGGATTCAATCCCAGAACACACATACTGATATAGCTTGAATGTACATCACATTGAATAAAAGTGTCTGCCAAATGCATAACCTCAATTTAACCTCAATCAATAAGGTAATACCCTAAAACATTGTCTTAACAAGCTGTAGCGCTACAGTCACATGGTCAATTTTCCTGATGATGTGAATGTGATATGCTAATGACTTACACACTCCAAGATAAGTAGGATGTGTCAAGATCATGAAGACCACCTCTAATACGAAAGCTCTTAATCAACTTTAAAACAGGCGTATTATTTTTAATAAGCAAATAGGAGTATTTAAATAAAGTCTTTTGCAGATCACGCTCCTTTTTCATAATACAGTGCGGGACTCTGTCAAAAGAGGAAACGCTTTATCTGCCCCCGGACAGCAGAACTGCTCTGGAGAGACTCAAAACTCTTCTCTTATCACCTCTGTGTTTCAGAGCCCATTTGATGTTGGGTGACAGTGTACTGTCTATTGTCAGCAGCTGAACTTGCTGGCTTCAAATGTTCACTCACCCCAACGCCCTTATCAGAAACTTGCCACTCTTCATAACAGATCAACATCATGACCTGTTTCGCAACGACAGTCCACCATACATGTAAGTCGTTTTAACTTCTGGAAATTATGGTACGATTTGCGATGAATAAATGATAACCACACAGTTGACTGTACCCATTGACTTATGTAGGAAAAACATTTACCTTGGAAGCCAATGGGTACCCTCAAGTGTGTAAATGATCATAGATTTTTTTTACTTTGGGGTGACCTATCCCTTTAACTGCTCGAGGTAAACACATTTTTAAGACCTTTTTAACTTTAGCCTAATTTACTAAAAATGAGGTACAATATGTTTGTGCTGAATGGAATGGCAATGACTTAACATTCACGTTGCTGGGCTACTGTATCCAGCACATTAAGTGCCTGGTTAAACTGATTAGCAGGTGGTTAGGGAATAATATGCAGATTTTGGCCTGAAGTACGGTGCTACAGCGTGAGCCAAATATTTAATCACAAATGACAACAGGATCTTATGCAGATCATGGTATTGTTTCAAGAGCCTTTTTGATTTAACAAATGGTGCCAGCTCACAAATACTTCCTGTCAATGTGATTGTTCAAAAGAAGCATGAAAGATTACAGGCCTAACATGTGCTTGCCTTAAGCACATCCAGTGCTGTATCTGTTTCACCCTCACTGACCAGAAACGGATCTAATGCAAGCGAGAACAGATGTGGAGTGACTTCAATTGTACCCTGTGAAATGACAACGTCTTTTCCATCTCTTCTCTTTTAACGTTTATCAGTCACAAACCTGTCGAACAATGAGGGAAATATTGAACTGGATAACAAAAACGTATGATGATATAGTGAAGGCAAAGCAAAGAATTTAAATAACCTGAAAACTTTGTTTTATTTAGATGTTGTATTTTTGTGCACATACAACATTAAAGGTATTTTGCTTTTTTTTCCGTTTCACATTAGCATGAATTTCTGAATATCTAATGTTTCTGAAAATGTATTACGGTATGTGTATGATAATGCTGCATGGGACACAGCCCTAAACGCTCAGATAAAGTACAAAAGCTGTAACTGATGCATTATCCTTTCTAAAATTATACTTCTGTACCTAAAGGGTGCATATTAGTACCTCAAAAGTACATTTTGGTATACCTAAAAGTTACATTTTGGTGCATACTTAAAAGATTAGTCAATATTCTTAAAAAAATCCAGATAATTTACTCACCACCATGTCATCCAAAATATGCTGATGTCTTTCTTTGTTCAGTCGAGAAAAAATTATGTTTTTTGAGGAAAACATTCCAGGATTTTTCTCATTTTAATGGACTTTAATGGACCCCAACACTTAACAGTTTTAATGCAGTTTAAGATTGCAGTTTCAAAGGACTCTAAACAATCTCAAACGAGGCATAAGGGTCTTTTCTAGTGAAACGATTGTCATTTTTGGCAGGAAAAATAAAAAACATGCACTTTTAAACCACAAGTCTTCCTCTGGTCCTGTGACCTCACGTAATTGCATAATGACGTCGAAGGGTCAAGTGTTACATATATGAAACGCACATTTGCGGACAATTTTAAACAATAAACTGACACAAAGACATTAATTTGTATCATTCGACATACAACAACATCAGATCGGTCCTCTTTCTTCACACTTGTAAACACTGAGGTGTAGTTTCACATACGTCATGGTTCACATACGTCATCCATGACCTCTTAACGTGATGACACATAACGTGAATACACGACCTAAGGAAGACGAGAAGATCTGGTTTAAAAGTGCATATTTTTTATTTTTCTTGCCAAAAATGCTAGATAAGACCCTTATGCCTCGTTTAAGATCGTTTAGAGTCCTTTGAAACTGCAATTTTAAATTGCATTAAAACGGTTAAGTGTTGGGGTCCATTTAAGTCCATTAAAATGAGAAAAATCCTTGAATATTTTCCTCAAAAAACATAATTTCTTTTCGACTGAACAAAGAAAGACATCAACATTTTGGATGACATGGTAGTGAGTAAATTATCTGGATTTTTTTTAAGAAAATAGACTAATCCTTTAGGGACCTTTTTAACTCTTTCCCTGCCATTAATGGTTTAACTCATCAATTATGAGAAAACGCTTCCCTGCCAATGAAGAGTATTTCCCCCCAATTTGGCCACAACTTATGCAACCTGATGTAACGCCTCACGTGAAAGAATAAGAACTCTGTGTATGTTTTGAGGATTGCTCTGCATCTGATCTCTATCGAAAGTCTTTCACAAAAATTGAATTATCTGAGCTTTTTGTTCAAGATTTGGTGTTTTTAAAGAAACCTTCCCCAAATTTGAGAGGTGGTTACAAGAGAACTAATGAAGGTAGGATGAAACTTTTTTGTTTGAAAGCAGAGGGTCTGTTTTTTTCATTTGATATATTGTATGTTTATATATTTAAAGAAGAACATTTTCTGGAAGGCATTAAACTTCCATCATGAAATCATGAAAAATGCTGGTGTTGGCTGGCTACTTTTTTTTTAAAACTCTGGCGGCGAAAGAGTTAAAGGGTGACAGCTTTTGTACCATGTACCATGTCTGAATTTGGCAGTCCTCTAGTAAAGAAACTGAATCATGTACATTGAAAGGGTGTGTCAGGAACATTGCAAAGAGGAAACAATGGCTGACCTCAACAGTGATCCGAGACATACGATTTTGAGAGCAATGGATATCCCAAGGTTACCCCAAACACATATAAACACTTTAAATGTAACCACCCATCAAGTCATGCATTTGTCATTTAATCCTCTCTCTGGCAGGCTGTGTTTTATGAAGAACGGTGTACAGTCCGTAACCTGACATACCGTACACCCTTAGGACCAAGAGCGAATTACAGTTTCAGATATGTAAGAATACGCATGACATCACAGACTCCTATCAGATAATTGTTTGCAAGAAAGTGTGCAGGCATACACAAAGTCAATAGAAATCAACAAGGGAAGGAAACATTACCACTGTGTTATTAATCACACTGACAGACAAAGCAACAGCAGAGAAATATTAGTGTCAACTTCAGAATTAATGAAATACAAAACTTTTTGTACCTGAAAATACAAACCAACACTAAAGTTTCATATAACAAACACTAGGGATTATATGTATATCCTTACACCTTCACATTAACAATTACAAAAGGCACAATGAGGAAACAGGAAATCAACAGTAATAAGTCAAGACAACAGAAAATAGACAAAACACAGAGCCCCCATATAGTCACAGGGGAATCCCTTTAAAACCCTTACAGAGCTCCCCTCCTAAAGTCAACGCCCATGTCTAGCAATATAGGTACTGGCTGAAGCCGTACATCAACATACTGTAGCCCAAACACAAAGCCCAAATGAACCATAAAAATATAAAGGGTAGTGATGTACACCAGGATGAAGATAAGAAGGAATTTACAAAGAGTCAAGATCTGAGGATCACAAAGAAGAGGGCCTCTTGGCGAAAGTAAGCATGTTGGGCAGCCATTACTTAATGTGATGGAGTGCTCCTCAAAAACGCTATGACCCCATCCTAACCCTATAGTCCTTGTTAATCTTTGCCGTCTGCTCTGCTATGATTTGGTTTAGTCAAACAAAATATAGTTTTATAAAACAAAATTTCAAGATTGGGCAGAAGAAACAGGAAATTAAAGATGACAAAAACATCATAAAAAGGATATGGAAAACATACAGCGACCCCTTGTGGTTGCCAGGAGAAGTTCCAAAAACGTATTACAGGCATAAGCACAAATGTACCTATAAAAATCAGGCAATGTGTTTTGTGATGATGTTGCATCTTAAGTTAGTCTTTTAATATTTATTTAAGCCCATATGAGTTCTTGTAAGAATATGTGGTCATGAGAAAAGGCTGGAGGATTTGACTTTGGCCACTACAAGGACAAAATAATGTACGTCATTTCAACGGTTCACAGCCTCTTGAACCATGAACAAAGACTATGAATCATTACTGATCCATTAGACTTTATAAAACATTACATGTTGTTTTAATAAAGAGATGACTGTGAACAAGTAGGGCTTGGTGTTTCTAGACCCTAGAACTGTAAGGTGAAACAAATGAATGGTTTAAATAACATCTATCGCATATTTGAATTCGGTTAAATATTGATTATTTACACATTCCAACAAGGATAACATTAAAGAAATCCCTCTTTAAACTAGTTTTTAAAAACGCTGCAGGTAGTTGTTCAAAGCTCTGAATCTGAACCCCACCTTAAACGTCTGGGGGTTGCCCACTGGGTCAAAGCTATCACATTTCACTATACTATATAACAAAACATATATGCATGCACCGTGCTGGTTAACTGCAATGCCTTTACATACAGAAACTCCCAAAGGACAGCTATAGCTTGAAATATACCAGACAACGGTTCCACGTCATAGGGTTTGCCAGTTTGGATTTAAGTCCATTTCCTCCAATCTCCTGGCACGCCGATGAGTTGCTGAAGGGTGTTAAAGAGTTTCGCTTTTGGAGAGCTAAGTGTGACATTTCTGATGGACTGCATTTGTCATCAGCCATCATTCACATTGCCAAGGAAACAGTCCACGATGAGCCTTTGGAAGATTACATAATGAGGTGCTATAAACCCACCCAGAGTGAACTATTCAACCCCATTGCACTCTCTGACTCTGAACACACTAGACACTTGTCTAGTGAATCGAAATGCTTCAAAGTTATAACTAGGTTAAAAGGACTTGCGTGCATGTGCGGTTAGATTTTGTTCAAGGACGAATGGAAAGTCTTCCAGTAAAGACTAACCCAGAGTTTCGTTGCATGTGAAGAGTATACAGTATCTGTATGCCTCATTGTTTATTGCCCACACTTATTTCGTGACTGTCTCTCACATTTCCGCCAAGTTTAAGCCACATATTTAAATCTCCCGGGACTGTACGTTGCAAGATCGACTGTTTTTCCTCTTTACTGTATGTGTAACACACATCAAATTTTTAAACGTGTTATATAAATATTGGTGAAAGCAAAAAATGTGCAGTCCGGTAGATGGTTTTAAAAAAGTTGCTCATGTTCGATAAATGAGTGAATTATATAAAGTTAAATAGAATAATGAGTTGTGTGGTTTGGATTTACAGAAATATAAGTGGACACGGATAATTGAGGCTAGCTAAGGATCTCATTAAATCCTGAAAACAAAAAAGCAGAGTAGGGTGGAGTTTCAAGGTCCTTCCGTCATTTGAGGGGACATGTTTTAATAATTATGATCTATGTGATGTTTAAAAAATTAAAACAACAATGTTGATGGGAATTCAGTAGGGTACTCATATTGGTGAGCAACACTGGCCCAAGACCCCCCCCCCCACATACACACACATGCGCGCACACACACACACACAAATATGAGTTGTTTTTGGCACTGCACTGAAACATGACAATGTCTCTGGCAGATGGAAAAGTGTGGCCCTCTCGCTTCGATCTCTAGTGTAACGTGGTAGGTAATTCAAGGCCAAATCCTCCAGTTTTCACTTTGTCAAAGGTTTATCTGCCAAGTATCTGTTTAACTCATTTTATGACTTTACCGATAAAGTATTGCACATGGCTGGGGGGTCACATGCTGTGAACTGATGAAGTTCTCAATCTATGGATCTAAAATTTTCCACCATTGTCTACGTGATCTGACTTTTAAATTGGATTTAAGTTCAGGTAGAGTTTATTCAGTCATGCAAAGTAAATAATAAAAATGATTCGTTTATTTGACATATGTTTACCTGTCATCAAGATTCCAAAGAAAACAAAGTATTACAAAACATTTTAAAAGTTGTCCAAGTGGACATTTGAAGTCTTGCCATTGAGTCACCAAATCCTGGTTTAAGAGGGGATTAGGGAGGGCAAGAGCTTAGGGAACAACAATTACGGTCCCATCAGCAGATGAATCTACTCTTCTGTGCCACTTTCCCACAGCCTGTCCTCGTCATTCGGGGACGTCCCGACAGATACTATCAGCCTGCAAATGTTTACTAATAATATCAGAAAACCTTAATGACATTTCCCGGATTCATTCATTAGGTACATTGTTTTGAACGAACAATACTGGAACGTGTGGTGCATTATCCACAGTCACATGTCAAAGCACAATGTTGATTTTCTGGTTACTATAAAGAAAGTATAAATCTAATAGATGTGGGAGCTTTTGAGCTCAATCTTCCTGAACTGATATAAGATGAGCTAATCCAAACAATAAACGCCCTGTAATTGAGAATAATTGTTCATTGTGTACCACCCACCCGCCACCCAACCGCAAGGCCAATGTCTGGCAATATGATTTTAACAATAAATTAACTTTCTGATCAAGTATTCAAAACTAGAGATCAGTATATTCTTATATGCTGAAACGTGACTGACTATAGATCATTCATATACACTTTTTTCACTTAAATTTAAGTATAATTGGATTCACAAGTTGGAAGTCATTTCAATTTAGATTTTTTATCTTGTAGTTGAAATACAAAAAGTTTTATTTTTTAAGTTACAGCAACTCATCTATTTTCAAAATAAAAAAATCTAAGTTAAAATGACTTGTAAATCCAAGTTAATTATAGGCCTACTTAAAAATTTGTGCAAAAAAAGTTTTAACATTTTATAAATCGAATCAGTAACAAATTGGTAACAAAACTGGTTTTGCAGAACAGCGGCATGACACCATCCAGCATTTAAAATATTATTAACAATTAAAATAATATTTACAAATATTCTCTATTGTACCCACCCCCATATACTTTATTTGTGTAAAAATGTCAATACATTTTCAATACGATTTCTTTAACATTTCCAGATTTTTACTGTATTTGATTTACTTTAACAAAATCAATACAATCAACTTTAGGCATGTTGAACCTGAACAAAATATGTTTGCCCTGAAAGATAAGGCTGTTTTGGGTGAACTACTGTAGATGGTATACTTCTCAAATTTCTGTATAAACTTCACATACGCAAGGAAAAAGCTCTTGCGTGTTTGAATTTCCATTGTGCAGACAACACAGGGCTCTCTGGGACTGAATGTGGGAAACGGGCGAGAGTCCTTAGCCTAAGTGCATGTTTGGGTGCCTGTTTGACAGCACTGGTCATTGCCTGATGTCAGAGAATCCATATAAATCCAATGGCCCATCCTTACCCCTGTATTTTATGCATCTTCATTTCTCTTTAGCCACTAAAGGAAACCATTGAAAAGCTGTCTGTGTAGATATCCCAGTTATCCACACATGGAACAGTGGGCTTCCCTCCAACATACACAGTGGGCAATCACCACTTGAAACATGGAGCATTTAAAACAAATTAGACATCAGACCATAATAGATGCTATACGATTGAAAAAGGAGGTTTCCTGCCACTTTTGGATTTACTAAGTGGTTGTTTTGATGTAAAATATCCTTCCTTCTGTCTCCCGAAAAACCTTGTGTTGGCAATGAGAGGTTGAAGGATTGTCTGCTGTGGCATTTCCCACAGGCACTGCAATTACCATGAAGGAAGCGATACTGGCGTGTGAGGAATAAACTTTCTCAATTTCAATAAAATCAATTGTGCAATGAGAGATGATCTGTGCTGTTTGGGACACTGAGAGATTCTCATGGCTTCTTATTTCCTTCCAGTAATGAAAATCCTCCAAACATGGATTTTTTTGTGATTCAAAAATGAAAATTATATGTTAGGCTAATTCAATCTGTCTGGCTTGTGAGATTGCTTCAGAATTTTTTAATGAACCAGGGGTCTGAATTGAATAAAGAAAATAAAACAGAATGAAAACAAAAATTGTTGATGTTTTACACTGTATCTTTAATACTTATGTTTTACTTTTTTTATTTACTTTACTACTGTATGTTTGAAATGTTGTCTGTATATATATTTGTCTTGTATCTTTGGTGAGACAAAGAAAAATGTCCACCCCCGTGGAAAATAAAGATTTATTATTTTCCATTCTGTTCAAAAGAAAAATAATTAAATATTTAAAATGTTTACAGTTTATCAGCATTATTAAATAATTTATTGATGGTGAAAAGAGACCCAAGTGGTCCCTGGAGATGCATTTTACTGCCTGTTTTTAACGGCGTCTCACTAGACCACCTTTGATCTGAAAAGAATCTTAATAGGTGTAAATGGAGTAAAAAAAAATTGTTTCTTATTTTTGTTGAGTAAAAACAACAAACAAATATTGATTTCCACCGCTGTGCCGAACGGTAAGGAATGGTTAAGCCTGGAGTATGGTCTGTTTTTACATGTATGTGCACAGTAAGCATAGTTTATTTTACTTGTACGTGTACACAGACGTTCGATGCATGCACATTGCGTCACAATCCAATGCATCTCCTGGCCTACATGACCTATGCGTACAAAGTACAAAGTAAAACTGATGCCATTTATCCAAGCGCATCATTAAAACCCAGGCGCTCTAAAATTTCCTGCATGCCAGGGAGCAGGAACACCACACACGCTGGTTTTAACCCTCTGCATGCTAACAACCTCTACAGTGCAAGGAAATGTCAGAGCTTCGCGTATTACAAGCTAAGGTGCGAGGAAGAATCTGAATCATGCGTATTACAAGTTCAGGTGCTAGAAGGAGTCTATGCCGTGCACATTCAGGTTCGAGCAAGAGTGTTACAAGCTCTTGCACAAAGTCAAGCCTCTTATGCGAGGAAAAGCATACAATGTGCATGTTAATGTGAAACTATGCTGATAATAACAATAACCATCGCCAACTACTGTCATGAAAGCTTGGGTCAGCAGTGGAAAAGTAACTAAAGTTGAGCTCATTAACCGTTGGGTGTAATCATTGTACTTGTAGTGCTCATAAAAGGATTTAATGACTAATAATCTGACTGAAATGGAATTTAAATTATAATAGACAAAAACCATTAAATATATACACAAATTGTAATTACAGTAGAAAAAAACTTCAAAACTAGATATGCGATTTGGCTATATAAACATATAGCTGGATTGACCTGCTGGATTTTTAATTATTCAATGTTATCCACAGTCTGAATTCTGATATTCTCAAAGCATTATAAAAATAAATAATCAGTTCATTCAGTTTGTCTATTAAAGCTCATATCAAGACATGTGGAAAAAAGATATGTGGAGAGAGTACATGGTATTTCTTTGAGCAACGTTTAGTGGAGACACCTCCCTCAATGTACTGTAATGGAGACACAGTTCAGGGTCTCTGTGCCAAAGACAATAAAACTGACATGAGAACATCTCATCTGTCTGGTTCTCCAATACTGGACACAATGACTCAAGTCTGGGGCGGCTGGTTTGGAACTCTTTGAAAGTATTTGTGAGTATGTGAATGACAGGGAAGTCCGTAAATGGGGTTCCTCTGGGTTCTTCAATGAATATACATTGGCCTTTTCACTCTGCATCCTTCATTTATATTCCTCTTCTCCTTCAGTGAAGTCTTGCCAATCAAAGAATCGCACATTCATGCCGGGAAAATGACGTTCCCGTGTCACTTTCCAAACTATGGACATTTTCTTGAGCTGCCACTCAACGCAAAAAAAGCGTTTCCAGATGCGGGAAACCTTGTCTGAAAACATGTAGAGTATATGCTTATGATTATCAAATGTTCTTTAGAGACAACGGCCAGGCAGTGGTATTTCAACTAAGTCAAACCAAAACATGGGCAAGCTGAAATTTATTGGGTTTCTTTTGAAGTTGAAGTTTTAGTTCTGTTGCCATCGTATGTGGGTATCTACATTATGTTCTTAAAAACTAAGTCCAAATTTAAATGAAATCCAGAAAACCTCAAGACATCTCGAACAGTTGTTATGATGAAGATATATTTCAAAGTCATTTTCTGGCCAGACAGAAGAGATTCTCTTATGATACTCAATCTAATTCCTGTTTAGCTTTCGTGTACATATACGTATTTGTGGGTATTACATGTTCACCCGCTCTTGGCATTACAAACACTACACGACCAAATGAATGTGGATACCCGCAACACAACAGAGACAAATCCCTGGATCCATGTTACAAGTGTGGAAAGTCTTTCAGTGAAAGATTTTACCAAAGGAATAACCAACCCCTATTTCACAGTATAAGTGGTTTTCCCAAGTAAATTTAAATGGTTTTTGGGTGTTCCCCTTTGGTCATAAAGTATACATGTATAAAACGTCTACTAATCTTTCTATTCTTTTATACAGTCTCAAATTTCTATTCAAGGTTCATTAGCAAGGCACTGATGTAATATGTTATCAATGGGTCCTTTAATGGAAATCTAAATGGGTGCCATCAGTCATATTGGAGTCAAGTGTGAATTTTCCTATTAATCTAATGAATCAGTTTGAACCTTTTCACCTGAATCACACTGTGATCACACTGGCTCTTTCACAAGTTTGTCATAGACTAAATCTGTCAGGCAATTTGGCCTTGCCAATTTAAATATTCAGGCAAAGTCAAGCAAAGACGACGGGAAAGAATGCGCTACTTACGCGCTGTTTGAGAAGTTTGTGTGCGCACATCTGCATCACAAGGCTAGCAAATCCATGCAAATCGTTTAGACAGTATGGAAATACTGAGTATATTTTCTTGCACATGAACACACATATTTACCTAAAATTATCTACATTTTCAGGACATTAATCAGCATTTATACCATTGTGAGGGCATAATAAATACATGATTTCATTTATGTGGGTTATTTTTTTTCATTTTCTTAACAGAATTTGTAAGTCTACTATTAATTTTTATAGCAATAGAAAGCGGGTGTTACGTCCGTGTGCCGTCTGCTTATTTTTCTCTCCGTCTCTCTTAAAGGCGGAGTGCACAATGTTTGAAAGTCAACGTTGACATTTGAAATCACCTAAACAAACATGCCCCTACCCCAATAGAATCTGGACCTTCTTTTGATAGACACGCCCCACACATACGCAACCCCGGCAAGGATGTCCATTAGGAGACTGCTGATTGGCTACAAGTGTGTTTTGGTAGTCGGCCCGACTCCCTTTTCCAAAACTTTTTTCAAACATTGTGCACTCCGCCTTTAACTTTCATTTTTTCAGACGCCTCCATTGGCTAGTATCCCCGTCAGTTTTCACCTCTGCTCATTTAAGTAGGGATTGGCTTTAGCGGTTTTTATGTCAAATTTTCTTATGAGGGAATAATTGATTGTAAAAACAGAAAAACATATTTCATTCATTCATTTATTACCTGGTCCACCAACCCACAATCACTCCTCTCAATAAAAGAGCATGGCATACCGGTCGCTCTAGACGCCGTCTCATTGCCACTTCACTATTTTACAAAATGTTACTTTTGCTTGTATTTTTGTGCGTTACTCTGTTTACCTGATTATTTCGTGTTAATGTGTAAATATGTTAATCCCTTTTGTATGTTTGGAGAGGAGTGAACAGGTAAAGATGTAACGTGATATACATTTTACAACACGTAGGGTTCTGTATTTACTTTATTAGTACACTATGAGCGAGTGCCCCCCATTGTATGTTTTTCAGGACTTTTTGGTTATAGAGTATATATAATGCACATACATATACATATACATAAATCTGTGGGCTGGCATAAAAAAAAAATTAAAAATAGATGCAATATTTGCATTTGTTTAAAGCATATATATATATATATGATTTAAACAAATTCAAATATTGCATCTATTTTGAATGCTAGCCCACAAATTTATTGTATATGATGACTTTGTACCTGTGGATTTAAAAGAACCAAAAAGGTTTTAATACAAAAAATAACTATTTTAATACAAATAAAAACAACGCAGATTTTTAACATCAATTTTAAACTGGTGGTCTTCTTCCTCCCCTTAGTTTTTCAGTTTACAAATTCCGCCATCTAAATAGGGAATTGGCATGGCGCGAGCGCAACTGGCTTTTAAAGGGGATGAGAGATGAGACTTTCATTGGTTTATTGCACGCTACGCCCAAAACACACCAATTACTCATTACGAGAATAGGAACAACCCTTTTAGACTATGCACAGGGAGCACAAACCATTTTTCCTATTGTTTAATTAGCAAAAGTGGAATCGAACATGCCCTTTTAGACTGGGCATTGTGCTCTTTAGACCAGGGTTGCCCAATAGGTCAATCGCAAAAGCAATGCCAGTAGATCGCACATAAGTTAACTGTGTATGCTGCTCCACGCCTCCACGAGTTTCGGAAAGCAGAGCGCAAAATTGCCCGCTACAGCTCAGTCGTCCAACTTCCGAAATTCACCAGGATGCGCTTTCTGCCTTCATGCAGGAGCTGATCCACGTTCACAGTGGGGGGGGTGTACATGTGTATGCATGCTAACGAGACAGAGAGAGGCAGCGTAGCGCTGATTTATATGCTTCTGTTACTGTTGTCATATTCTTTCACTAAACTGCATCTCCACTTTTTTAAGGAGTACTTGACATGTACTCAATATTTTTTTTTAACTCCACAAAAAGACCCAAGTAACTGTGACAGCCCTTAATTCAATGTAGAGGTATATGCAGTCAGTCCTAACACACATTTAAAGTGTTATTAAAAAATTTAAATGTGATTTTTAGCAGGTAGATCTTGTTGGGTTTATCATTTTAAAAGTAGATCAACACACAAAAAAAGTCTGGACACCCCTGCTTTAGATCATGCGCTTAGATCGTCAAAATAGGGCCCCTGGTTTCAAGTCATAGGTAAACATGTCACTGTGCTACCCTTATTACCACCCCCATTCTAAATTTATACAATCTGGATTGTATAAGTACAACGTGCTATCTAAGAAATACTTCACCATAATCACTCAATTAAAATAAATACTCTGAACTATTGAATGGTAATTAAAACCACCCTCAGATACAAGTAGCTGTAAATAACACACAAGATATCTTAAAACAATAAACACACTGTCTCTATTCCCAAGCCTCGGATAGCAACATCTGGCTCGGTGCAATTCAGACTCAACACTTGTCGCCCCTCTAATACACTACTATCCATCCTGACTGTACACACTTGCACAGACCCACATACCCACACAGCAGGTAAACAAAAACTGCTAGATCAGCAGGAGCATATGCCTTAGTCCAAGCTGGCACGTTGCTGTACAGCAGAGCTGCAGTGCGGCCCCACGCTGAGCTCTTATGGGCTTACAGCGCTGCTGCTGGCACCTGTCTGCTCTTCAGCGCCAAGCAGTAGATGAGCTGTGCTCACCCTAGCTAATTACATCCAAAGCAGGGAGGATTTAGTCGTGGTCTTCCACCAGGCGCCAACATGCCCACCAAGCCCTGCTTGTGGCCACTTTCACCCTCCACATGAGGTTGTATCAGCACAATGGCTCTGTCTTTTCTCCTTATTTCTCTTAGTGTGTAGACTCAAAAAAAATGAAGCTGCAAAGCCAGTTTACATTAAAAGTGATTAGGATAAATTAACAGCACAAACCCAGCAGTGACAGCATTGATCTTGGGCAGGAGTCCCACTTGGTTATTTCACTGACGATGCTGTCATTTTGGGCTTGGTTACAGCGAGAGGTCACGGTCCCCGTAAGGATTTATTTCATACGATAAATGAATTACTGCTACACCAACATTACACCAGTCATGAAATGCACATTATATTAACAATGTTTGTATAAACATGACATTTTTTACTCGATGGATTGTCGGGAAGTAAACGAATGAACGCTAACGTGCATAGGAAGATAAAATATTGAGTATACCTACAAAAATGCACTACGTAAAATCGAATAGTTGCAGGGGCCAGATGCAACCAGCAGTGTAAGTACAGAAGTTGAAACCTCAAATAATAAAAGTGCATTTTTTAATTCATTGTAAAAGTCGATGGAAAGCTTCATAAATTCAATTTATTAATAGCTGATGCTATCCAAAATATTTAAAAAGCATTTAACATTTTGTCACATTTTGTTCTTATTCGGATAAAATTGGTCATTCATTTATTATTGTTTTACAGTAAATATCTGCTGTAACTATTGTATTTTGGAAAACCCAAACCATGGTTACCATGATAAATTTCTGTAGTTATAATAATAATAATGATGATATCAAGAGTCAAGAGTCAATTCTGTTTTGGTACACCCTTCTTAAAGGAGAATTTTTCTAACATATAACAGTCTGGCTTTCTTTGATCGACCTGCAGCTCAGAGAGTTTACTCTCCAAAGCTTTGTGTGTCCGTTTGCTTAATAGAACAGCAAATGAACGAAACACCAGCGAAACCTTCTCAAATGTTAAATGCTGGGCCCACTGGACGCCTTTCATGTATCCTGCACTTGTTCAAATATCAGGACAAGCTATGAAAACAAACCTGTCAAAAGCTCTGGACGGTTGCCATAATATACAGCTGAGATAAGTTCCTCTTTCCCCCTGATGTCATTAGCATTCAGCTGGCCTACATGGGTTAACTTCTCCTCAACCTTGCCAGTGTTTCTCCGGCCACACCTATCATTTACAATGGCGCGACGGACACGGTACAATTTTTTGAAGGAGAGTCTTTCTCTAGAGTTAATCAACCATTGGAGTTGCTTATCACAGCGGCTGCTTTGCTGGACCAGCACCAAACACTCTGCGTTGCCATGACACAGGCAGGAAATGACCTCATGAGTGATGTGACCAGAAGAACAGCTCATTAACTGTTATTTAGCTGTGAATTAGCAAGAAGTAGGCCGAGAAGGAGGTAAATACAAGGGAGGCCTATATTTAATAGCATTTAAAATAAACATTTCAAAAGTGAACTCATTTCCTGGTAAAAACACCTCTTGTGCTATCTGAAGCACAGAAAGAAACCATAAAAAGCTGTTCATCATTATGTGAAAAATTATGTTTGTGAGAAATGATTTGTTTATTGCGGCAAAACCTCATGGTAAAATTCTCAATACAGCTATGAACTAAAACCCTTGAACACAGATAAAGTGTTTGGTTTCAAAACGCAATAAACACCTTTTTTTATTAGTTACCACCAAAATCAGTATTAAAAAGTAATTTCTTTATTTTATGCAAAATCCGGTATCCGTCGTGTAATTATGTCGTCTGTTCTGCCTTTTATCCCGAAACGTGATAAACGCTAGTCCTCCTTCTCTGCAGAATGCAATAAATCCGGTCAACCAATCACAGCGCACCATTCTTCGCAATGTAAACAACAATGGCGGCACGGAATACAAACAGAATCCTAGTTTTCCCAGTGGTGTGTTTACCATTTTGGGGGGCCTATGCAAAGTCCAAGAACCAGGCCATGCCCCAGCATTGCCCAAGGTTTTTCAATTGAATTGTACAGCATTAATTTTCAGTATAAAGAATTAAGCGATATATATATAAACTGTGTTTATTTTGTTTTACACTGATTAAAATAACACTAAATTGTTACAGTTTGGTATGACCAAAATTCTTGGTTTAAAAAAATGTTTTGATGTGATTTAAACCCATGCGTGCGTGGTGTCTTTATCATGTCTATACCTGTACGAGTGTGGAACAAAAGATGCGTGTCACTGATCAAACCAAACCACCAATCACAGGTGTAAAGCCCAAAGTCTTTAAAGTAAACTTGACCATTGAGTAAATGTTGTGCAGTTACGAGAGCACAGAGAGAGTGGAGCGAGAGCTCATTCCAGTACTTGTGTGTCTGCATTTGTGCACGCCGAGCAGAGGTGCGCTTTCCCGTAGTGATTCGCTCATAAAGTATAGCTTATATGTGCCCACGCGAGGATGCGTGCAAATATTATTCTGCGTGCATACTCGCACATCTCTCGCTCACGCGTTCTTTATCCGTACCTTAGATTTGGGTCTGAATAAACGTAACATACTTTCGCACACCTTGTGTCCAGGAGGGGGCCCCCCAAGCCCGCGAGCCCCCACCCAATTGTGTGGTTTGCGTGGTGGGTAAACACGCCACTGAGTTTTCCTCATATACTTTGTACTTCGTGATCAACAAACAAACAAAAACAAAATAATACTTTTGATGGCATTAATAAAACTGTGGCGGGGAAGAAACGTAAGCCACTTGGGCGACGGAAAAATGCTGGCTGTTGCTTGTTCTTACACGCCAGCATGAAGCTTCTGTCATGCTAACACATTGACCCCAGAGGATCTTATGAAAAACGTTCCATTATTTTACTCGAAGTTAACAAAAATCGAGCAGGACCAAAACATTTTACAGCTGATCGCTGTCAAAAAAGTTCAGCAACAACATCCCAAGAATAACAGCAGCAATGACAGTGTTCTGACAAAGTAAGTGTTTTGATTAATGCCATTAATGTTTCTTTTTTTATCAGTGTATACCACTAATCAATAAAAAATTAATATAACATGGCAAAGATGAATGCACATTTTTATATTGATTCAATAGATTTATAGAATAAAAAAAAAACTTGTCATGGATTTATTGTATTTTGCGGAAAAAATAATCAGTTTTCATAATAAATCTTTGAAAATCTAATTATGGATTAGAATTTTTTATGTTATTATAACCTAAAGATGCTATGTAAAAGTTTGTAACAGAAAATAGTGGTTTTCTTTTCATCTTGTCACTTTCTTGGTATAGAAAAGACATTTTTACCGAAATTGGTCAAAATGGATTTATTGTGTTTTGGAACCAAACTCTAGTTCTTGTTTCCGCCTGTTAAGTCTGACATCATACACAACTTCCAGGTCCAACCGATCTCAAATGCCATATGAAAATAAAAAAACATGCTAATTATAATGTAAAACTATCAAAAACCTCAAATACAATATTTGTATCTCAATAACAAAATCCGAGACAATCAGACATGGGCTGTGTCTCAATCAGCTCCCTTGTTCAGTAGTCTGGGAACTGATCAGGGAGTCGGAAATTTTAGGGCTGTCTCACTCACAAAATCCTTGATCCTTGATTGAGCATTGATGGTCCCTATGTTCCCTTACTTCGTGAAATGCAACAGAATTTTTTTATGACTTTTATGTTTAGTTATAAACACACATCGCTAGACAGGAAGTGACCACAATCTACTAAATATTTCAAATTAATATTGGTTGTTGATAACAGCTGTGAATTATTGTATAATGTAACGTACTTAAGCAGCCACTGAGCCATTGACTCATAGAAGTGGATTTTCTTACTTAATACTGTAACAGATTTCTTTAAGCTTACCTGAAAACAAAGCATCATAGATCACTGTGATAAGCATTAGACCACTAATGACTACCTTTTTGACTATTTAGTATTTCATTTCAATATTTATTAATTTGGGAACAGGTTGTTTTAAGTTGAAACCATTTTCCTGAAAGTCAGTGTGCAAACTGCTTGGGTTTCCTTTTCCAAAATTAGTGAAATTCTTTGTCGCAATTTGTCAAATGTAGTTTTCACTTGAGCCACATTTGGGTCATCCACATGTGAGTGTGACTTAAACTATCAGTAATATGACTTATGATGGAAATAGGAACATTGTGATATCAAGAGATGACGTTATGGCCTTAAAGCTGCTGAGCAACATCCTTGTGTGATCTCCATGATGATATGAATCATTCATTTCTTTCTGTGCATATCAAAAAACATTAAAGGAACAGTATGTAGGATTGTGGCCAAAACTGGTATTGCAATCACAAAACGTGTGGCTTAAACTGGTACTGCAATCACACAGCTGGTGGCCAATATACCAAACGACAACATAAACATCAGTTGAGGGCTGCAACTCCACTTTTTAAATGAGAATATCCTGGCCGGACCGCTGTTGTGAGTGATATAAACATTTGAAATGAAAATGATTTCTTAATGTCTAGTGACATTTCAGGGCCATTTAATGATTAATTGATATAAATTTCTTACATACTGTTCCTTTAAAATAAAAACATTTTCAGTATGGAAAAATAAGAGAGTACAGTGCTCACTAATCCAATGAAAATCCAAAAAGGCTTTGGGACAAGCATTTGGTTGTCAAACATTAGTATAATGTCCATAAAGTGGTGAGTTACACCTGCAGCTACTACACTACTATGTAAAGTAGATCGGCCCACTATTGGCCTGCATGCAATTTTGTTATCTAAAGCAACGTTCATACATTAAGTGTGGCTCAAGTGTCCAAGTGGTTTTTGGGGACTTTGTAGAACCCAAGTCACATAAACACGCCCCTCTTTCTGGGCTAGATAGGCAATCAGCCGTTCCTCAACCATATCCACGTTAGTTATCTGTAATATAAACTGAAGTACTTCTGTGATTTATCAGCCGTAGCTGCGTTTATTCTGTCCCATAGCGCAGAGGTATGAATCATCGCTCCACACCCCCCCAAGCTTAGAGATGTTTGTCAGATTGGCAGAGTCATAAAGGAGCTTTTGTTTTGTATCTAATTGAACGATTGGCAGGGGTGCTATTGCCTCTTATTGCACACAGGTAGAATGCTTCACACAGTATACCGCTGGGAGTCCAGGGAAAACAGAGCGCTGGTGCTCGACCTTTCCAGGGACTCTTGTAGCAACAGGCTCTGCTTACAACTCATATCAGCTTCCCTTAAAATCCAAACCAAAGCTCAGAAATTGTAACCAAATAAGATGAACCATCAAGACCCCACCACCAGGGGCAGACCAGTTGAGAGAAATCAATTGAGAATCAACAACGAAAAATCCAAATTGATCAACCAATAATATGAATATTGGGTGGAAGACTTATACAATAACATCACTTTTTACTTAAAGTATGTACTACACAGACATGGGTGGTCTAAATGCTTATCACGTCATATTTAAAGTTTACTTGAAAAATAAGCATTTTAAAACATTTCAGCGAAAAGCAGGACTCATTTTTAGACCAAAAACATTACAATATCTTTTAAAAGAAAACGTAAACGTAGCTTGTGTTGAGCCTGTTGTGTCAGCGTGGGTCTACTACAGATACTCTGGTTTTCTCTCACAGGCCAAAGACATGCAGGTTTGGTAAATTGGAGATGCCAATTTACCTCCCCCAATGTGTTTAGGGATTACTACGGGTGACCAGCACTTAAACAGTAATCAAATACACTACAAATATACTAATGAAAAGTATGTAATTCTACTTGAGTAGTACTTCAATGTCCCTGAAAAAGTATACAATACCAGTAATACTTAAATAGATTTCTAGTGTATTGAAATAAACAGTGTCTCAAAATAGCACAGTTATAGTAAGATGTTCTTAAGTTTATCTTAAGAAGTACAGTACTAAAGACAAATTTTTGGTATATTAACAAATTAGTGCACAAAATAGCATTTGCTAACCTCCTGCATTTGCTAACCTCTTGGATAGCAATCAGTCTGGTTTCAAAAGCGGTCACTCCACTGAGATTGCCCTGCTCTCAGTCATTGAAACCCTAAGGCAGGCAAGAGCAGCCTCCAAATCTTGTGTGCTGATCTTACTGGATCTATATGCCCCTTTTGACATGGTCAATTACCACATCCACCTGTCGACCCTCATGGCTATGTGGTCTCTGATACAGCACTTCTATGGTTCAAGTCGTACATCTCAGGTAGTTCATTTCGGGTATCCTGGAGAGGTGACGTCTCCGAACACCAACGTCTCGATACCGGGGTGCCTCAAGGCTCTGTGCTTGGGCCGCTGCTCTTTTCGATATACATGACATCCCTGGGTTCTATCATTCGAAATCATGGTTTTTCCTACCACTTCTATGTGAACGACACAACTCCAATTATCGTTCCACCCTGGTGATCCCATGGTTTCTGCCCGCATCTCAGCATGCCTGAGGGACATCTCACTCTGGATGAAGGATCACCATCTCAAGCTGAACCTTGCAAAGACACAACTGCTTTTCATATATTCAGAACCAAAGATTCAGCACAACCTTTCCATTCAGCTAGGTTCCCTGACCATCATGCCTTCCAGGACAGCCAAAAACCTGGGAGTGGTCATTGATGATCAGCTTAGCTTCATGGAGCATGTTGCCAGCACCGCTCGCTCTTGTAGATTCATCCTCTACAATGTTAGGAAAATTAGACCTTTCCTAAATGAGCACGCTACGCAGGTCCAAGTCCAAGTTCCCAATACGAACTGCTGACTCTGTAGCTGTCTTTAAGAATCAGCTAAAAACCCATCTCTTCCGCCATTACCTCACTTCCTAATATAGGACTTACTATCTTTCTCTATTTTTCCTTTTTCTTTCTTAAAAAAAATAAAAATTGTACTAACCAACCCTTGGCTATGTATACTGTGTTGGGCTTGATGAGACTATTTCCAATGCACTTACGTATTGCTGTTTTTGTGTTGCTATAATTGCTTGTATTGTTTACCTCATTTGTTAGTCGCTTTGGACAAAAGCATAATGACTAAATGACTTAATGTAAATGTCTTAACACCCCTGGATCTCACTAATTTCTAAACCTTGGCTACGGCCATGCTTATATTTCTTCCAAAAAGTCTTAAATCTCATACAATTTTACGGTAGTTGTTAAGTTACTATGTCAGCTGCTCTTTTAACACTACCACAACCAACCAAAATAAAACCAAAGAAGCTGAGATTACAATAAGCAACATTTAGCAAAATTCTGCTGTTTCAACTTTGGGTTTAGCCGAGACTTTATTTTCCAGAAACCTTTGCGGTCACAAGCTGGCACATTGCCAACTTGTGTTGCTTTCATTCACATTGACACCCAGAGCGATGGTACTACCAGGGGATCACCCATTCCGTCCGATTTGTAAATATTTAGGCTTAGCCGTATTAAGCTGATTTGGGTACTTTACACTCCAGCTCTGCCATTAGCGTCTAAATTGCCTTAAATTTGTACTGTGCCACCCGGTGTGAGCTTCTCATTTCCCCAAACCACAAAAATTCAGCCACCAGTTCAGTTACGTCACCAGGATCATGCTATACATTAACGCATATTTGTATTTCACGAGAAGTCCCCTGTTTTTGCTGAGCCCAGCCACCCTCCCTGCTCTCCGAAATCAAGCTTTCTCCAGTTTCTGTTTGTGACATGTTTCCTGATGATTGTCTTGGTGAAAACTTTGCCTTTTTATGAGCCTGGGAGCCAAAGAATTCTGGAAAGGGCCTGATACGGTACCAGGGTTTGTGCGGTGAGACAGCGGAGATGGTGCGGTGACGGTATAGGCAGGGCTGTTCAGGGTGACTGGCTGTACTTTTGTAACATATCTGAGAAAAGAGATCAGCAGACAGCTACGAGCCCAGCCTAACGCTAATGTGTGCGGGTTCATACAGAACCGGATATGTTTGTCTTTCCAGACAATTCTGATCTATTGGAAATTTTGGTGGAGCCCGATCAAAAAAGAAGAGGGGCAAGGTCTGTGGTTCATCTTTGATTTTTCATTATAAGCCACACAACCGACCGCAACATGAAAAATGAGGAGTATGCCTGGACCAGTCTGTGAAATTACATGAGAGAGTAGGGACTGTGATTCAATGACCCTGGAGTTTTAAAAGAGCATAACAGAAATGGACCAGATCAGTCTCTAGGTCATTTACTTGGTTTCAAGCAAGCAGGCCTAACAGTCTGGCTACATATTTACACAAAATAATACAAGTCTGTAGTTTACTGCATTCACATAAGGCTTGTGTTACTGTGTGCCATTTTTAAACTCTCTTACTTCAGCATCACACTGAATCAATATCTATGACCTGCTGACAATGTTCAGGTCCGTCGTTCCCCACCACCCCTCCATCTGCCCAATCTTCTATCTCCAGAAAATTCTTAACACAGTCACCGGCGAGCCAATGACAAGCTGGTCACACAAGTATTATGTTTTATGTTTCTCCATTACTGTCTACTGTTTCACATGGAGATTGGGAGCATCGAGGCAAACTACAGCTCACCAAATAATGGGCCCATTGATTCCCCAGAGGAACAATTTTAGCTAAGAGAGAGTTTAGCACTGGGCCAGACTCAAAAGGGGCTATTACCTTCTTCTCCAGGGCTGTGATCCATGACTGGGGAGCCTTAGCACAAGGTGAGTGAGGGGAACCGACCTGGCACCAATTCACCCAAACCCAGCCACCTCAAGGCCATATCCGCTCCGATGCTCCTTTTAAATGACTGACAGGGGTGTCTAGACAAACAAACATTATGTAAATAAATATGTTACTTCACATTGTTCAAAGAGTTAAGTAAAGATGTGACTATTTATATTCTAATGCATTACAAATTTGGTATTTTTCATAAAAATTTATCAAAATTATGCACAGTAACAAAAATATGCACTGATAAATGGATCAAATGTATTGGTAAATGCATTTAAAAGGCAAAAATGTGAATTCCCAGCTTAACACACCAAGCGAACGGTTACTTGGTTATTTGGTTACTTTATTATTTAATTAGCTACTATTAAGCACTATTTTTATCTGATAGAAGTGTGAACCATTT
This sequence comes from Paramisgurnus dabryanus, assembly GCF_030506205.2. Classification (NCBI taxonomy): domain Eukaryota; kingdom Metazoa; phylum Chordata; class Actinopteri; order Cypriniformes; family Cobitidae; genus Paramisgurnus; species Paramisgurnus dabryanus. The sequence goes on along the minus strand of NC_133342.1, from coordinate 15,011,602 downwards.
TAGTTAAAAGTACATATACAAGATTGATTCCAACGGAAGCTGGTCTGTCCCAACACTAGTTCAGTAGCCATTGGGTCAGCGCTCCGTAACGAAAAGCAAAATGACTGATCAAAAATATAAACTCCAAATCCTCTCCATAACTCTCATCCAGCATGTTTCCTCTTCCCCCTCCCTCATCTATGTCAACACCATGTCAGGCTTAGATATCAGCTAACACATTATCCTCTTAGTCGTGTGATGGATAGGTATGAGGGGCTGGTGGCCAGGAAGGAGCTAGGGTGTGTATACACTCGCATTTCACATATGATAGTGAAAAGTTACCAAAGATAACACATAATCATTACATTATTGATTATTGATTGATCAAAATGGCCAAAAACACAGAAAACATCAAGATTGCAATAAAATGTTTACCTCTTTTGCTTTTCTTGGCAACAGCAATTCCTCAACAAATTTCCATAGTAGTACTGCACGGCGTCCATCAATTATTGCTTGATCTTAAAACAACGAATATTCATTTATATGACTCAATACACCAATATTATGATTATTTATTGGCTTTGCAATAGGCCTGCATGATATTTGGGGGGTTGACTGACATTGTGGTATTTTGGTTTTCCTGCTGTTCATATTGCGGTATGATAAATACTGGATGCCCTGACAAGATGACTTAAAAAGCCTTGCATTTCTTGTATAGCTCAAGGATGACAACTTGAAGAAAATAGTTACATGAAGGTTTTAGATACCACTTAAGCGACCAGATTGGGCGAATTAAACCTTCTTTGAAACTGTATTAATATACCACCATGTCTTTCACAAGGTGAAATGTTATTGAATATGTGATTTTTCTTTGCCATTTGAAACTTATCCCATATAGTGCAACACTGAAAAAGGCATTCAAAATTGTTTTCCTTCTGACTAAACTACTATGTGCGTTTTGCGATATGAATATTGCGGATGGACACATTGCCAATAAAATATATTGTTCAGCACTACTTTGCAATAATATAGTATGGTATTATATGCATGTTAATATGGACTGTTTCTCAAAATTCAACATTCATATACTGTAATATGTTTGTACAATTTCCATCTATGCATGTCAACAATAATTTGCCTGATTTGTTTCTATTTCTCCCAAGCAATTTTAGAAGAAACATCCAAGACACAGCTTTTCCTGAAAACATATTTTGCAGTAAAAACCATTATAATCTTTTTTCCTCTATTTCATTTGCTTTTACGGTATAATTGGCATTGAACATGAAACCGCATCCATTGCAGCTCATTTGCTTATTGATGTATTTACTGTACCTCAGCAACTCTATGAGCTCACACTCGCTTTAAATTACAGATTAATTACACCCATCAGTCTTTTTAACATTTCAAACTGCCCGTGATAAGTAAATGTAAGAGTTTAGCACATAACATAATTTCATTCACTTCAGAAAGGGACGCGTGCACCTGCATCACAATCAACAATTGAAGATATTAGATATTATAAGACTCATAATTTCGTCAAAACTCATCAATACCAAACACATCATTTATAATAACAAATTTACTCTTGACCTCCATTAATAAATTACCTGTGATGCCCTGCTGTTTCCAGTTATATAAACAAATCCTCAATAATCAACAAGCTTACAATCAATCTTGTACCGCATGACATCGAAGTACCGCGAAAACCATAGATATGTATATAAAGGCTAGATGGCTCGTCCGCGCTGATGGCCAATTGAGTGGAACGTCCGCATTTTGGCGGCCATCTTAGGACAGGGCGCTGGCTCACTCGTAGCATTGAGTTTTAATGATGCAGGTACTTTTAAATGACCATAACTTGCTTAATTTTTTACCGATTTTCAAACGGATTGGTTTGTTATAAACGTCAAAGATGTACCTATGACACTGAATACGTATACTAAAAATAAATAAAAAATTCATGAAACATGTTAAAGCATCCAGAATTATAGCCACGTTAATAACGTTTGTAAAAAACCAAACCGTTTGTAAATCCGTCAAGAATTCAGCAAGTTACGAGCATTTTAGTTGGCGTATGTCACTCACCTTCCGTCCACAGCAGCAGGGAGCAGCACTATGGCAGCACTGACCTAAGATGGCCGCCAAGTGACGACACAGCTGACTCCGCCTTGAGCCATCTAGCCTTTATATACATATCTATGGCGAAAACGATCAAAAGCACAGCTCTCGCGGCATTTTGATGTCATGCGCCGATTGGTCTGCGCAGCTCTGCAAGTAATCGAAGACATGTCCAGGAAGTATGCCATGATCACGTGATTCGGGTGGAACGTCCTTATGATTCATATTTTAAACTGGTATTATTTTGATTTATGTCATACTGAGGATGTGAACCAATTTAAACCAAACGGGAAACATTCTTTTTTTATATACATATGTTCATGTTTGTATGCAACCATTACATGAAATGACAAAAATTTTAATGAACAACACAGAGAGGCGTTGTTGAATAATATGTGCGTTATCGCGGTTACGCGTCTGGACAAAACTTAAAGAGCACCTATTTCATTGCTAAAAAACAACGTTATTTTGTGTATTTGACATAATAAAATTTGTTCGTGTTGTTTATGGTTAAAAAAACACAGTATTTTCCACATACCATACATTTTTGTTGCTTCCTGAAATGCATTGATTTTGTACAAAAACTCATCGATTTGAAAAGCTTCTGACGTTAGCCAGAAATGTGATGCTCCTTACCATGTTTGAAAGATTTGCTCAATGCAAGGCAATGCTAACAGGAGTTTACAGGGTCAGAGTCCAAGCGGGAGGAATTATGATAATGTCTGTATTGTCTACAGGTAATCTACTTGTTGTTTATTTTGTTTGTTACCAGAAATAAACTACTCTAAAGGCACTCTATTGTTATTGCATCTTTGTGGAGTTTACCGGAAGTTACGTTTGTTCCACGAAAGCCATATTATTTTGTTAATGCTGAAAACCATCTACGACATATTGAGTGCTGGACATGCAAGTTCTATTCTTTTTAAGTATTAGTGATACTGAAATATATTGCTTTTTAATGTAAAATATGTTTAATTAAAATCAAACTTTGATTCTGGTTATCTCATAATTAGATTATAAAATCTAAGTCTGGATTCCACAGACAGAGTCACATTATTAACTTTTTTTAGTTATTTCACCTTGGTGATGAACCTTAAAGGCAGGGTGCATGATCTCTGAAAGCCAATGTACATATCTGAAATCACCTAAAGCACATAATCTAGCACAAATCAACAAGATTTTGTTTCACACTCAAAGTTGTTGTATTTCTTCACTGTATAGTGCACAATTCATGTGACACTCCTCAAATAATCTCTTTCTGTGTTCAATAGAAAGAAGAAAATCATACATCTTTAAAACATGATGGTGAGTAATGACATTTTGATGATGAATTTCTATTTTTGAAAAAGTATTCCTTCAATATTTACATCACAAATTCAATTCCTTGGTAAACTTGATTTTGCAGACTACTTCCACATGTTCTTGGGTCAACATCCTTGTTGGTCCTGAAACAACATTCTTGACAATCAGTCATAAATTATGGTTACATTGGGGCGGTTTCCCGGACCAGGATTAGCTTAATCCAGAACTAGGCCTTCGTTTAATTAGGAAATATCATTAGTTTTAACAAACATGCCTTACTAAAAACATTACCTGTGTGCATTTTTAGGTAAAACAAAGGGCACTGATGTCTTTTAAGATATGTAAGTGCAAGTTGTTTTCAGTTTGGAGAGCTCTTAAAATTGTTTAAGTCTAGGACTAGTCTAATCCCTGTCCGGGAAACCGCCCCATTAAGTTTACTGCTAATTTTAAGGTTAGGAATGGGTTAGGGTCTTGTAAACCCATTCTTAGAATGCAATTATTTCATTCTAGTTTAAGAGTTAGTTTAAGGTTATGATTAGCAGTAGGTGTAGGGATTGAATTAAAATTACTTTGACAGGGTTGTTGTTGTTCCAGGACCAACACAAGATGTTGACCCTGGAATATGCCTTACTTAATATAATCAAAACATACTGAAATCCTTCAAAGTTAGTATTGGTAGCTAAATACTACCCCAGATTGCTTAATTGTACATTTGCTGAATTGATTACAATTTTACTGTACAAATTATTTTTGCGTTTATCTGCTATATTTCAGAACCAATGCTATTATAAACTAATTATAAATTGTCCTTCACATGTGTCCTGCCCGAGCTTATGCAAATTTTGTTCAACTTACTGTATGGGGAGTTGAGGCCACCCAATCAGAGCGCTCGTGTTCTCACTGCTGCGGCATGATGTCTGCACTCTGGTCTTGCAACTCAAGAGCCTTGATTGTGTTTTTTGGCTTAAACGTTCAGACGTGTCAATGCAGGATGCCAAACCCACCAGCTTTATATAATTAAATGGACAAATCTGAAGTAAGGGTCTTATTCCAGAGTCAGGGCCAAGTCAATTTATGCAACACACTTTTGAAAAAATACAAAGGATAATTACTCTTACCATTTAGGGTCTTCCCTCACAATTAGTATTAAAATAGTTTCCAGCATTTGTAAATTGTTTTATGTTACAATAGGTTTTCTTTACTTAATGGACACTCAGCTAGTCATTAGATTTTTTCCCCCATGTAAACACTATGACTCAGCAATATCAAAAGATTACAATATTTATTAGGGCTTTCGACAGCAGTCCAACACAGTAAGATTGATTCAACCAATGGCATGTAATAGCACTTACCTGTAAAGCCGCCAAGCCATGCAATGCAGTATGTGCGACCAATGAAAATTGGAGAGGTACTGTAGGGAAACCTGTTATTTTTAAACAATCGTTATTTTTACAGTACCATTTGGTGACAGTTAGGGCAGAAATTCATACTTTTGTCATTTAACTATCTGAAATGGTCCTAATTAAATAAAAAAAATAGACATAAATAAAAACTTGGCGTCAAACAATAACAATCTAGGGCCAGATTTACTAAACAGGGTAAATTAACGTGAAAATGCAATTTAAAAAACACTAGTGGGAGTAGACATTTCTGCAGGTGATTTATTGACAAGGGTGATTTACATTATAATTTCCTATGAAATCAAAACGTACAATTCGTAATTTTTTTTTTAATTGCCGTGTTTATACAACAGTTTATCTGTAAGTCTTTTTTTTAATTAATGTGCACTCATATACTTCAAAATTAACATTAATCAAAATCTGAAAATTCTGCCCTCTACACTGTAAAAAAAATCCGTAGAAATTACAATGGTATTGCAGCTGGGTTGCCGGTAAATTACCGTAGATTTAAATTTAGGTTATTTACTGGCAAGAGTTTGTTCAAAGTTAAATAAATTTTAAATATTAACAAGTCTTTATCTTTACAGAATAAAACTATACAATAACAGCCGCATGCAAAGCATTCTGGGAACCAGAAATCATCATAAACCTTTTTCTGTTTTTTGCTTCAGATTTTGTTTCCCAAAATGTTTTGCTTGATGCTGTTTTTCTAGGTTTATTCTGTAAAGACAAAGACTTGTAAATGTTTAATGTTCATTTAACTTTGAACAAAATGTTGCCAGTAAATAACATAAATTTAAATCTACGGTAATTTACCGGCAACCCAGCTGCAAATTTATACGGAATTTTTTTACAGTGTAGACGGCTTGAGTTGTTCATCTGTTAAAGAGCCCCTATTGTCCGATTCACGTTTTTAAATTTGCTTTAGTGTGTAAGTGTGTATTATACATGTTAATGATATGCTAAAGGTACAAACCCCAAAATAAACAATGACATGAGTTATCATCTCCAAAGTAAATCTCTTTTCTTGAACTACAACAAACACACGGATTGTAGGCAACAGTTTACTTCCTGGGATTGGTGATGTAGAAAAGACCGACATTATTATAATTCCATAAGTCTTTAAGTTAAAGGAATAGTCTACTCATTTTCAATATTAAAATATGTTATTACCTTAACTAAGAAGAGTTGATACATCCCTCTATCATCTTAGTGCGTGCACGTAAAAGCGCTACGTTTTATTTTGTACCACCAAACTTGCTTGTATAACTACTCGTCTTAAATAGGAAAAACGTTGATGTGTTTGGTCACTTCTAACTTTATCTCTGAGTGGTACCATTGAATGAATGGGGGTAAGCTAAATGCTATCGAAGTGTCGCAGCGCGCCCCAGCGCTTACGTGCACGCACTAAGATGATAGAGGGATGTATCAACTCTTCTTAGTTAAGGTAATAACATATTTTAATATTGAAAATGAGTAGACTATTCCTTTAACTCCTGTAAGCAACCAAATCTTTTAAACATGGTAAGGAGCATCACATTTCTGGCAAACGTCCGAGGTATTCAGGTCAATCACAACATACAGATTACAGTATCTGGCCAATCAGGGACGTTTTAGGAAGTGAGTAAAATCTGAAGTTACAAAAATGTATGGTATGTGGAAAATAATTTGTTTTTTAACCATAAACCACACAAACACATTGTATTATACCAAATACAAAAAACAACGTTGTTTTTTAGCAATGAAATAGGTGCTTTTTAACTCGCCCCCGTCTGCTAAGTTCTAATTCTGAATGAAATGCCTACTTTTCTATATCAATTATCAGTGGAAAACACAAGCCACGGTCACTATTTTCCTCATAAAAAATTCAGTTTCACTCGGAAAAACGCCACAATAAGAGAGTGAAGTTGATTGCGACTTCCTGTTCACAGGGACTTTAAAGAACAAGTGCTCTCATTTCCACAAAAGCAAACACAATTTAAGACATGCTTTTTGGGACATTAAATAATTACACAAATACCAGTAATTTGATGAACTCAAATCTTAGTGAATCGCGTTGCCTGATTGATTTTAAATAATCTCCTCCCATAAGTGTTGCTTCTGAAGAGAAACTCCTACAAATGCATATGCAATAACGTCAGTGCTTTTCTGTGCTAATGGGCGTTTCACACGGTACGCGGCAACCGCGAGTGTTTAGTTCATTTTCAATAGGAGACGTGCAGAAAATGGCAAAACGGGGGAGGTTACAGAGGTGAAGCGGAGTTGGTCCACAATCCTTGCTCATGCACCCAAAATCCTGTCCCTTTTATGGACACGACTCTTCATGGCAGGCGCTGTTGAAGATAAACATATTTCCACAAAATGCTGCACAAAACGCTTCCACTACACGAGAAAAGCTGTAGTCGTGTGGCGATTCCACCGCTTGCCGTGTACCGTATGAAACAGGCTTAATTCTTCACTGCGTGTCTTCAGTATATAGCCTACTGACAGTACCTTTTAATGCCAAAAGATGGTTTGCGCTGGCACAAGCTGTTAGTAAATCTAGCCTATGAATTTTCCCCTGTTTTTTATGTCCGGCATCGGTATCTGTGTAAATCTGAGACATTGTTTATATCTCCTTAGAAAGTCTAGATAGGAAAAGTGTTAGATTATAAGGTTTTCTTCTCAAAAGATAAACTTAGAAGTTTCCATCTGATCTCCATCTGTTTTTCTTTTGTAGGAGAAGCGATTGAAATAAAGTGAAGTTATTTGTTCTTTTTCTTTCCTCTGGGCATGCAACACCTGTCTACACTGAAAGCACACTTCGTTAAACGTTAGCGTTCCAGTTTTATGCTGCATACACTTGCCTCTTTGCAATACAGATTCATATAGTTTGCATTTTATTGGTGTTGCATTTACCTTTTAAGAGTGTTTGAATATAGCAGCAACAACTAGTATGTAAGGAATGCACGTGTAAATCCAAGGGCGTTGAGAAAACGTGTGCAAGTTTTACGCACTGCGGCTGGCACTGCACCAAGATGCACCTGCACGCTGAGTTTAGTGCGCAGGCACGCAGTGTCGCACTGCCTCTTTCTTTGCATCTTTCTTTCTCACGCACTCTTTCCTCCACCTCTTTCACACCCTTGTTCACACTCTCCCTGAGTATCACTCCCTCTCCCCTTGTCTAGACTTGCTGCACCTGTGGTACATTAATCTACAACAGTCCTGCCCGGATACAGCTTCTAAACATGACAGCATGGACCAGCGGCCAACCACACCTTCACTACCCCTGCAGAGAAACAGGCCAGCTTGGCAATGTGTCCCATTTATTGACACATTGGCAAGATTTCGCTTCATATGGTTTTCTTTATGAAGACAGAAATGCACAGGTCACTGGAGGCAGTGCTGTGCTATAGATTACAGCAGCTGAAACAGGTGTGTCCACAGAGCTCCTTGGCTGCACTCGAACACCTTTGTGTTTTTCTTCACAAGTGCTTTTCTGGAGCGCTGCCACATTTACGGCCTGGTTCTTAGCCTCTCCTGTCCTCCGACTTCTACCAGCAGAGCTGGGCTTGTTCACCTGTTTGCCTGCCTGCTCACGTCACTGTTTCCAACATTTAATCCCAGCAGTGCCTTCAGTGCATTTTTTGTGGTGCTGCAGCATTTCCCTATTTACTCCCAGGGCAGGGACAGTTTTACAAGCGCCATATTTACTATGTACAGTTATTTGGCTTGAAAAATGTTGGTTTTGGGACAAGCTCAATTTCATTTAGTTATTATTAATGGCTGTTTTTTTTAAAAACTGCTTTAAAGGCTTGTGTTTTCCTGGAAAGATTTCTAAAATTGGAGCGCCTTAGCATTGTTGTGGTTAAAAAGTGTACAACTGAATGCATACTTTTTTGTACTTAAATTTTTTATAAGACGAGATAGGAAGAAATTTACAAGTTGTGCTTGTTTAATTAAAATCCAATGTAAAACTGTATTGTTTAGGGGTTTTATCAAAGACCAGGTCTTACCCATATTGTTTTGGTCATTTGTCCATTCCCAAAATCCATTCCCATATAAAGTGATCGTATGGCTTTGCATAAGTTTGCAACACAATTGTTTGAAATACTTTTATATTATTTTTTGTATTTTTTATATATGCAATAAATTCCTGTTACTATTCTTTTTCAACCACTGCACTGCTATTTAGTGCAGAGAAAGAAGGGATAATTGACAGGACAATTGAGTTTCAATTTCAACAAACCACCTTTATTGCGACCACCATTATTGCATTTCATCCGCTCATTTGCATTTTAAAAGACACACCAAAAAACAGCACATTTTTGCTCAGGCCTACAAAATGACAATTTTAATATGCTATAATAATATTTTGAGCTAAAACTTCACATACGCACCCTGGGAACACCAAAAACCTACTTTACATCCTTAAAAAAATCTCATAATATAACCCCTTTAAAACGTAACCACAGGTTGTATAAGCTACTGGCGCTAGAGGGCACTAAACACTTTACTTTATGTCGTAACAAGGTGCTTGCACAAACAAACTATGAGATCGCTATTTTTGGAGGACAGTCTCAAAATTATAGAAAAGTTTTTATTAAATGTATTTGTAATGTATGTAAGTTTGTAAATCATGCCAGTATATTTTATGTAACTATTCCTCCTTTAACTTTTTCCCCGCCATTGACGAGATAACTCGTCAATTAAGAGAAAATGCTTCCCTGCCAATGACGAGAATTTCCAGCTTTCCGCAATACCGCTATTATCCACCAGGTTCCGCAACTTATACAACCCGGAAGTAGCGCCTCACGTGCAAGAAAAAGAGCTCTGTGTATGTTTTAAAAATCGCTCTGAATCTGATCTCTATCAAAAGTCCTTCACAAAAATTTAATTATCTCAGCTTTTTGCTTAAAATTGGGTGTTTTTGAAGACACCTACCCATATTTGAGAGGTGATAAAAGAAGGTAGGATGAAAAGTTTTTTTTTTTTTTTGAAAGGAGAGGGTCTGTTCTTTCATTTGATATATTGCTTGTTTATATATTTAAAGAAGAACTTTTTCTGGAAGGCTTTAAGGGCACACTCACATTATCCAAACCAAATCAAACCATGCCCCAGCGCGATTGTCACCCCTCCCTACTCCCCCAGATGCACGCATTCACACTGTACTTCTTATCGATCCGAATCCGGGCGCGCTTTCGTCATTAAGATGCGATTGTTTTGAAAAAAGCAGGAAGTAAAGCGCTCTCTTAACTCTTTCCCCGCCATTGACGAGATATCTCGTCAATTAAGAGGAAACGCTTCCCCGCCAATGACGAGATTTTCCGTCTTTTCCGCAATACCGCTATTTTCCGCAACTTTTAAAACCGGAAGTATTGCTGTATGGCAAGCTGCTGCATGTCCGTGTCTGTTTTAAAGATCGCTCTGAATGGGATCTCTATGAAAAGTCCGTCATAAAAATGGAATTATCTCTGCTTTTTGCTCAAAATATGGTGTTTTTGCAAAAACCTACCCACATTCAAAAGCTGACCACTAAAAGAACCACTAAAGGTAGGATGAAACGGTTTTTTTGTTTGAAAGCAGAGGGTCTGTTCTTTCATTTGGTATATTGTATGTTTATATATTTAAAGAAGAACATTTTCTGGAAGGCATTAAACTTTGGTGAAAATCATGAAAAACGCTGGCGCTGGCTGGCAACTTTTTTTAAAAACGCTGGCGGTGAAAGAGTTAACACTGGAACCCACCGTAATGATAAGTCTGTGTTTTTTATTCGGAGTCGTTTGGTGCCGGATTACAGACAGCCCTCTCGCATGTCATCATGTTGCTTAGTTGATCTGTCACGTGTGCAGCTCGGACATTCACGTAACCACGCTGCTCGCAGCAAAAGGTTTTTACGGAGGCAGATGAACGTGAGTGGTCGCGCAACTGACGTCTTTACCTTTTGAATCACGCTCAGGCGCGATTGCGCTCACACCACAGCCTTCCGCGCCTGAGCCCAAGTGCTCTGGCCCATCTCTACAACCCGGCCGCGGCGCGATTAAACAATCCGCGCCCGGGCACGGAACAGAGCGATCACACTAGTCAAACAAACCAGGCTTTGGGGGTCAAACGCGCCCGAGCGCGGTTTGGTTTGGATAGTGTGAGTGCGCCCTAAACTTTTGTGAAAGCATGAAAAATGCTGGTGCTGGCTGGCAACTTTTTTAAAAACGCTGGCGGGGAAAGAGTTATAGGGATAGTTCACCTTAAAATGAAAATTCTGTCATCATTTACTCATCCTCATGTTGTTCTAAACCTGTATGAATGTCTTTTTTTTTTGATGAACACAAAATAATCTATTTTGAGAAATGATGGTAAACACACAGCAGATAATGACCATTGACTTCTATAGTAGGAATAAAAAAATATGATGGAATTTAATGGGTACTGTCAACTGTGTGCTTACCATCATTTATCAAAATATTTTCTTCATCATTTATCACAATACTTCCAAAATATTTTTTCCTACAATGGAAGTCAATGGACACTATATGCTGTGTGTTTACCATCATTTCTCAAAATATCTTCTTTTTTTTGTTAATCAGAAAAAAGAAATTCATTTTAAGGTGAACTATCCCTTTAAGCCGAAGGTTTACATTTGCTTTTCAATGAATTCTTGAGAAACAACTGAGGTTTTCAACCGGATTTCAAGTGTTAATCATTTATTCCTAAGAAAAAGATATTCGTGAAATGTTCTCTGTCTGTTTTTGACATGCATTAGAGGTCCTGCATCTTCAGTTGGCAGCTTCTCCAGTTATAATCTGTCATCATTCAGTGGTCTACCGGCAGCCATCTGTAGAAATGCTGCACGCTGGTGAACATGAGCAAGCACCTGCAAGAAAAACAGATCTTCTATGACAGAGACAAATGTGCTTCCTCCACCTTTTCTGACCCTGCTGTCACTTGTGGACAGTTGACAAATCTTTATTCACAATAAAAGCTTCATTGGGGCTTAATAATTCTAACTGTGATAACTGGCACAGGGGACCCGTCATTCACATCTCTTGAGCAAACTTATTTGAGGATGAGGCCCAGCAACAAACCCAAATTGTGAAAAGTATGTGGTCAAAAAGGAAATTTTGCATCAGTGCCATAGAAGAACCATATTTGGTTCCCTAAATAACTTTTTTGTTCAACAGAAAGGTGGATGTTGAATGTTCTTTATAAAACCACACAGTCCAACAAAGACCATTTCTTGGAAAAATTTTAGGACAGTACTTACTCTGTGTAGTTTGCATGTGATTTCAAATGTTAGTGTTTGTGTGAATCTTTGTGTTGCGTTTGCTTTAAAGTGTCAAAAACACACAAAAAAAGTATTTTTCCTATAACTTTTCCATAAGAACCATAGGCACAACTTTTTACCATAGGAAAAGTTTTGCCTAAGCACCTTTTAAGCCTGGTAAAATTAGGTACAGTAGTTCTTAAATGTTGATTTAAACACCACAGTGGGTTGAAGTTTTGGGTAATACAATTCCTCAAATTCCTGTTGTTTCTTACAGAACAGGCATGCCATAATGTTCCCACAACCATACCCCTGTAACAGCCTCTTTCACACATTGGGAATTAAGCTTGGGTGGTTTGGGACGCATGCCAGTACCTTCACTCCAGCTAATTCAAGGGATTAGCAAGTTTCTCCTGATCTTCAGGGACAGAATTTAGCCAACAAGTGACCAAACTCTAGGAAAACAGACCCTCCCCCGGTCTAAGCCATTATAGTTTCTTATGTTGAAGGAGTCTCATTCGCTGAGGGCTTGGAACTTGCCCACAGAGTGTTTTTGTTTCTCAAGACCCCCTGATACTCTGAGGATTAAGTGTAGTTAGCAAACACCACAGATAAAACTGGAATGGGTGGGAATCTGGCTGGGGAAGAGCATCTTACATTTGTGAATGGGATTATGGTCAATGCAGCTCATCTCAAACATTTGCCCCAGTCTGATTTCACACATTGACCAACACATACTTGCAAATCTCATGCACTGGTAACACTTAGGGCCCTATTTTAACGATCTAAGCGCATTGTCTAAAGCGCACAGCGCAACGTCTAAATGGGCGTGTCCGAATCCACTTTTGCTAATTTAACGACGGGAAAAATGTTTTTTGCGCCGAGCGCATGGTCGAAAAGGGTAGGTCCTATTGTAATGGGAGTATTTTGGGCGTAACGTGCAGTAAACCAATGAGAGTCACAGCTCTCATCCCCTTTAAAAGCCAGTTGCGCTGGCGTTATGTCTAATCCCTATTTAGATGACGGACTTTGTAAACTGAAAAACTAAGCGGAGGAAGAAGATCCCCAGTTTAAGATTAATGTTAAATAATTGTGTTGTTTTTCACTTGTATTGAAATTGTTATTTTTTTTATTAAAACCTTTAAAACCCGTTTTCTTTTAGTCATGGAAGTAAAAAGCAGGCTTGTAATTGCTTTAAATGTATGGCTATCCAATATCATCAAAAAATAATTTACAAGTATGTAAGATAAGGTTTGTACTCTAAAAATACTTTATTTGTAACAAACAGGAGATAAAGAATTTACAAACGGCTCTCCTCACGTTTCAGCACTTTGGACAGCGGGTTTTTTTAGCAAAGAGTTTTTTTAAGCATTACTTAAAAATGTTTCTCATCTCACCATATCCACAGGTACAGAGTAATCATATACAATAAATCCGTGAGGTAGCATTAAAAAAAACATTTAAAAACAGACGCATTTGTTCAAAGCAAAGCATTTATTTACTTACCAGGCTGCAGGTGAAGCAGCTCTTTGCGCCTTCTAACGTCTCATAATTAGTCCTCATTTATGTCCAAGAGACTCAATAATAATCTTTTACATTCAATCCTTTAATCTTTCATATTTAAAAGCATTTTTGTGCTGCTGCGCATTCATGTACCTTGTGATAAGCAAACCCGCGTTGTCCTCCCGTGTATAGGCGCATTTTACTAATGCGCTCTTTAAATAACATAAAACACATTGCGGCATTGACTTTAGACTTTAGACCAGGTTTTTGTTGGTCAATGGCGTAGTCTATTTTAGTTGCCTCAAAATAGCAACGCGCCAACAATGCGTCTGAACACACCTCGTTTTCAGACCAGAACGCCCATGGGCGCAAAAGGGGGCGCAAATGCATTTGCTATTTAAACAACGCGGCGCTAAACGTGAAAATTGGGGTGGAAACTAGCGAAAGACACTTGCGTCGCGCATCGCGCTGCATTGCGCCGGGTGTAAGATAGAGCCCTTAAGGTTGTATATTTTAAGGGCGCACTCACATAAGGGCTTACCGAACCAAACCGTGCCCCAGCATGTTTGTCCCCCCTTCCTACTGCCCCAAAAGCACGCACTCACTCTGTACTTTGAGCGATCTGAGCCTTGGCATGCTTTCGTCATTAGGATGCGATTGTTTTGAAAAACAGGAAGTAAAGCGCTCTCTTAACACTGGAGCCCATCGTAATGTTAAGTCGTTTGGTGCGCAATGACACACAGCCCTCTCACATGCCTATCATATTGCTTAGTTGATCTGCATGTGCAGCTCAGACATTCACGTAACCCTGCTGCGCGAATCAGAAGTTTTTTACAAAGGCAGATGAGGGTGAGTGGTCGCTCAATTGACGTCTTTCCTTTTGAACCACGCTTTGTTTCCGATCACACTGCGCCTTCACTGCAAAAAATTACTTTTATTTTTGTTTTGTTTTAAGTACAAATATCTAAAAATTCTTAAATTAAGATGTCTTTTCTTTATGAGCAAAATGATGAAAGAAAATAACTCAAAAAATAAAACAAGCAAAAAATTTACCCAATTGTTTTATGCACAAATTCACTTAAATGTAATATTTTTTATCTAAAAACTAAACTTATTTTTAGATATTTGTACTTAAAACAAGACAAAAATACTAAGAAAATAATTTTTTGCAATGTTTCGCGCCAGAGCCTAAGTGAACCACGCTCAATCCCACCTCTGCAAGCTGGCCAGGGGGCGATTTATCAAACAGCGCAGGCATGGTTTGGTTTGGATAGTGTGAGTGCGCCCTAACATTGGTAAATGTATTAGCTAACATTAACACAGCCATTTAGTGCAGAGAGAAAGAGAGCGAGAGAGAGAGAGAGAGAGAGAATAACTCACAACACAATTGAGTTTCAATTGCAACAAACCACAATTTTTGCGATCATTGTTTGAATTTCATCCGCTCATTTGCATTTTAAATGACACACCCAAAACGCCACATTTTTGCTCACACCTACAAAGTGGGAATTTTAACATGTATTAATACGTTATCTATATGGTATTTTGAGCTAAAACTTCCCATGTGTACGCTGGGGACACCAAAGATTTATTTTAAATCGTAAAATTTTTTTGTGAAATGTCCCCTTAAAAATTTTTAAAGATATGAAATAGATAATGCATTTACTTCCGTCAGGTAATGGGACCCTTTGAATTTGAATTCAACAATCAACACATTTATAACCTAAGCCAGGTGTATCATTCAATGACTCATTCCTCATTCATGAACATGACAGTTATAGGTTACATTGTTGTTGGTGTCATAGGCCCATTTTGGTTCATGTATGCATGTTTCTGCCTAGCTCACAGTGTCATTGTGTTTGTCATCCCAAATGTCAGCCAGGTTTCAATTGCCTAATCTGAGCCAACATCTGAGTAAAAAGATACAAAGAACTCAGGTGCCACGTCACATTATCACATAGATACCAGTTAGTTCCAAAACCGATTAGCCGCCTAGCAACTATTTTCTATGGCAGTACCATAACCATCCCAGAACCTCATTAGGGACTGATTTGGAACGCTGTACATGGGAAGCAACTTTGCAAGTCAATATACTGTATGTACTTTTCTCTTGCCCACCATCATTGAAACAAGAAAAACAAAACATGATACAGCAAGCGTAGCATAACTGTCAACAGATTTTCACCTCAGTTGATTTTTTAAATCTCTGGAACCAAGGTTTATTCTACAAGCATTACTATAACACTTCAGCTCCAGTCTCAGGGTTTTGTTCAAATTCCCAGGAGACTGGATCCATCCCTGGCACGACCGAACAGAGGCTTTAAAATGCTTGACCTGGCGACTGGGACAGTACCAGCCCGTCCTGGCATGGCACATTCCCTGAGCTAGAGGCGCCTGCCGCAGCCACGGTGCCATAAGGCTTAAGCTTTTAATCACTCGGCTTAATCCACTGGACAGCTGGAGAATCTCTACGAGCCAAACCGTGCACGATGTGGTCTGTTATTGTGCCCTTTATCTCTTTGATTCACAGTTATATTAAGATGGTGGGAGGTAAGCCTCTGAGGCCGGCGGCATGTGGAACCGCAAAAGCTTGGGAATGTAAAACCACTCTGATGTTAAAGTATGTTATTGTGCTTTAAATGTGCCTTTGGACTGCTAACACATCATGCACATGCTTGTTAATTTTCAGGGTTTGTTTTAAAATTAGTTGACAATCAGTTTAAGACACAGAGCACTCTTCATTTAACAAATGGTGAAGATTCCCTGGCATTTAAACCTACTCACACAAAGATTATCAAGACTTGTGGGTCAATATAATCTGATCTCACAGGAATTTGTGTGTATTTACAGCGATGGCTTGAGGACAAGTTTATTTATCTGCCTATTTTGATCAGTAGGCAACTACATAATCACTAATAAAATCATGAGCTTTATCTTTCACCTATAGCATCAATATGTTTGCAAATGTCAATCTACTGTCCTTGACTTAAATAAGTTAAGTCACCGTTATAGAGATCCTGTGTGTAGATGGGACAAAGTTCACTGGAGCCCTCCATCGATATGAACTCTCCTTAATGCAAAACAAGAAAGCCTATTTGGAGTTTGAACAAAAGCACATGACGGACTCTCAGGGATTTTTTCTGATATGCATTTTGCACTGAGGAGAGGAGGAGACCCATTCGGTGGAGGACTGCAGTGAGGCTGTTCCTTCTGAAACTTTCACATTTCCACACAGGATCACTCGATCAGGTTCTTGGTCACCATTCTTACTAAGGCACTTCGATTGCTCAGTTTGGTCAGGCAACAAGGTATCGAAAGAGTTCTGGTTTCCCAAACTTCTTCCAGTTGAGAATTATGGAGTCCACTGTGCTTTTGCTCTGATATGGATTGTCAGCTGTGAGGCCTTTTAATAGAGAGACATGAGCCTTTCCAAATCATGTCTAATCAATTTAATTTACTACACGTTGACTCCATTCAAAGGGTAGAAACAGGCTTGTTTGAGTTGCGCCTCGCCTGAAATTTAAGCCCGGGATACATTGTACGATTTTTGGCTGTCCCAGACGAAAGATTGCCATAGTGAAACAATCTTCACGATTTCTGTGATTGTGGCTCTTCATCTGTGGTCCTATGTCGTACAATGAGAGAGGGTCAAAGACAGCTGTTTTCCCAGTCTTGCGTCCAAAGATAGCCTACGATAGTTTTCTGACAGTGTCAGAAATTCAGCATGATCAACGCACAGTTTGCTGCTACGACATGTGTACTGGTATTTGTGTACCACTAGCGCATGCTGGTGACGTTGCGCTAACGTGTGACGCAGCCGTCGAAGCCTCCGTGTCATCATCGTACAGTCTACATGCTTGTCGTACCCAAGTTTAATCGATCCATGTCGCATAGTGTGATAAGGTAATGATCTTATAAGAGTGCAAAAATACTGCAGTGCATTCCGGCTTTAGACGACAGCAGGCTACTTCAGAAAGGGGAGGAGTGAAGGAAGAGCTTGTAAGTCGGACACTTCCCCAGTCTCGCAGTCCAGTCGACTGCAAACGTCAGCAGAGGCAGACATTGCATTCGCGTATTTTATTGCGGATGAAATAGATGCAACTGAAATACCAGTAAATGCATTTACCTGAAGATGGTTATAAGGAAAATCTTTCCCCATCGTGCTTTTCATCAACGCAGTCGGTTGAGAGCAACTGCGCCCGCCAGAATCCGATGACCCCGCCTTGCTGTTGGATGTAACTCGGACACTTATCTTACCGACATGCATCTCGAGGCGATCACTGGTGATTGGTTCTGCGCAGAATTTGCTTATCTCAAATGAGCCTATTATCTCACCAACGATCAAGAGAAAGAAGAGGCATCTTAGCTAAACTTCAACGGGCTGTTTTACAGGCAGGGCTAACCCTAGTGCCTAACTAAAAGGCATGTTTGATCTGCCTTAATTTAAAAACATCTTGTACTGACATATCATTACCAATATTGTTTTTTGTAAGGTTTGTTTGTAAAAACTATTTAAATATCCTAATAGTGTAGCTACCTAATTCTAATGAACCTAATTCTAATGAACTTGGACACCTTATAAGTCCATATAATGACGTTTTTATGCAGTTAAAAATCTTTCAGATTCCCTGAATAGACATTTATTTTAAATAACTGACTCATAAATAAATAAAAATATCTAAATCTATGTTGGTGCTAATACTGTAGCCCCATGGTTATTGTGCCAACAATCCGCCTGTGATCCTTTGCGAATCCTGCTCTCTTTTTCTACCCATCACTTTTCTGTCAACTCTCTAGTACTGTATTGTCCAAAGCATAAAAGCCCCTAAAATATAACTCTAATCCAATCTAAATCTATGAATTACTACAGAAATCTGACAAAATTATCCATCAAGGGCCTATGAGAGATGATAAAATTACAGTGAGCTGGGTGGTCTGTTATCTATCCCCATCTCTTTTATCCCCAGTATTACAGTATGTAAATGGTAACCTATAAAGCAGTAACTGATAAAACAGTAAGACACTGAATGTTCAGGAAAACATGGGGAGCCATGGGGACTGACCTCTATCTTTTAAATATCTTCTTGCAGCTTGGCCAAGTGAGATACGCCAAGCTCCCTTATTTTCCTCAGTGTTTCGACATGGGTTCATGAGAGATTTATGGCTGTCATTCTGTGGAGCATATTTCCTTTAACACTCACACTATTTACTGTCTTGCCTTGTCCAGCTTTATACATATGACAGCCACCTGTAGACATGGAAAAAAACCCATTGCCCTTTCTGTCATGCAAAGGTATTCCAGAACGTTACAACACAAATAACAGACACCTGCTAGGTTCATAGAGTACAATTTCAACTCCATCTTTAAAACAACACAGTTAAAGTTATTGCCAACAAACAAATCTGGTGCTTTTACAGTTTTGAACGATAAGCAACAGTTACAGACGCTGATCACCAGTAAATCACTAAAGCTCACTTGGTACATCATTGTAGCAGCGTAAAAATCCTAAGGTCGATCTCAGGGTGCACACATAAAATGAGTATCTTGAATACAATGTAAGTTGTTTAGATAAAAATGCGAAGATAATTACGCTGATTGAATGCAAAAAGGTGTATTGTGCCCACACATATAAATTCATTTTGATGCAAATGTATGTCTGTTAAGATCTTTACAGTCTATGATCCTTTAGAGATTAGAATGAAAAATGAAGTAATAGGTGGATTTTCTGCTGAAAATAAGATTTTGCAAATTCTGACCTTTTTTTTTACAAACAGACTGATTCCCCATAGCAAACACACACGCGTCCAGCCAGAATCTGGATCTCGAAGCACAAATCCATTTCATGTTTATCTCATTGTACGTGAAATCCAACTATGGTTCTCAAGGGCTTCTCCCTAGCTGTGCAACTATGTGCGTGAATGCAAAAACCACATGCTACATCTATTATTTATAGATTCATTTGTTTATTTATTATAGTTATCTTTTCCTCAAGGAAAACGTGTTGTGTGACTAGGACAGAATTTATGATGTGTGGTAAGTCATGTTTTTGGATTACTGAAAGTGATTCCTAAAGGTTCTGTGCAACGGAGAAGGTCATCTCAGTCGGTTTGAGTTTGGATTGTGATCTATTGGATTAAAGGTATTGTACTTATCTTATATTTCATCTTATGAAGCCCGTTTCACACACATAATACAGAAACTAAACTTTTTTCCGGTGATGATTCGATTTTGGTTTATTTAGACTGTCAATGATTTTCTAGAATCTGTGATTGCGTGCGTTTACACACATCCCGTAAAGATCCTGTAAAGACAATGTACTGTATTTGTATCATGCAAGCGTCTTATGTTTGATTATTAACTATGATTTCTCTCTTAAGAAACCATTTTTTTTATTGAATCATAAACTAATGCATGCCGTGCTGTTCTATTATGCTGGGAATTATCTCATCTTCAGCGCAGATAGTAAGGAGCTCCATGATCTCTGCTTCATTCCAGTTTACAGACATTTTTCGTTGTGATCTAAAACCTCTATGTCAAAGCTGAATGATAAATACATTGTTGCGATGGAACACGCGTTCTCACAGAGGGGCAGGATTCCGATCTCTTTGATGAAGCCAATACGGAAGTGACTTAAACTGCAATTCATCGACTGGCCATTAGAGGCTGGCTCCAAAAGGAAGTCAATTCTCATAGACCACCATGTTAAAATGACCAACTTTAATGCAGAAAATAATATGTTTACAGCCTTGTACGTAATAATCAAGGACTTTGCTGCCGTAACATGGCTGCAGGAGGCGCAATGATATTATGCAGTAGCCGAAAATAGTCCCCTTGTTTACTTTGATGCAGGGGACTATTTTCGGGCACTGAATAATTACATTACGCATCCTGCAGCCATGTTACAGCAGCAAAGTCCTTGATTATTATGTCAGAATGAGAGTATAGTTCCTAGTCATATCTGCTCGAAAATCACAACTTTTAATTTTCCGTCAGTCTTAGTACACGATGTAACTACAGAAGAGTCAAGTTTTAAATAGGGAACATATTGAAACCCTTTGGTTATTTTTAGCACAATGCTAATGGTCCAATCAGATTCAATGGATTGTGCTAAGCTATGCTAAAAGTGGTACCGCCAGACCTTGAGATCAGCTGAATGGATTCCAAAACGGTAAAAATCAAATGTTTCACTCTAGGGGAGCTGGAAAATGAGCATATTTTCAAAAAAAGTGGAGTGTATCGAGTGATGCACGGTGACATGCGGCCAAGATGGCAATGAAAGGCCCGCCTACTATTGGCTTCAAAAACGATCTTCAGAAACCTGAAGATCTACGTCCATCATTTTTTACAATCTATGGTGACATCACAGACACTTTGTCCATATTTACAGTATATGATCCTCAGTAAAACACACCCCTTAAGGCATTATTTCTGCCTTATGTTGCTGCAATATTACTAAGTTCCCTTTATGGGAACAATCTTAAAATCAATTCCAGGATGTTTTTGTGCCGCAAAGAAGACATTCTTACAATTTTTTGTCCGTTTTCTGAAATCAACGCACTGTGTGAAAGGAGTTTATGTGACATAGGCCCCAGGGTCCCACAATGATCTGCAGTGATTACTCTAGATTTTAATACACAGCTTTTAATACAATGATGTCACAACAATGTTTGTTTCATGCATTATAAATGGTGGTTGCAGGAAGCACCAGTCGCTGTGAAAAAAATCACATTGTAGAAATTTGACATCAATATTCTTACCTAATGTCCCACATGCAAACCCTCATGCTGCTCATGCATGTACTCCTTTTAATTTGTTTCCTTATAGATAAAGACAGGTTGCTTGCAATTACATTTATGCATTTTATCCAAAGCAAATACAGTGCATATAGTACATTTCATTAGTATGTGTGAATTACACCAACAACCTTTGTTGTGTTAACACAATGCTCTACCAGTTGAGCTGCTGTACAGGAACACTTTGCAGTGCATCATTGCATGCTAACACGTATATCAAAAACGACATGGGGGCTCACGGCAAACATGATCCTTGAGAGACAATCTATTGCAAACAAGCCTGTCCAATCGGTGTTTCCATCATTAGCCTCATCTAAAACAGCTTTACAGCTCCACAGTAAGCTCAGTGTTTATGCCAGGATTCATTGACGTCTTTGCCACTGAGTAAGATTTGCATCTGTCACAGATAGTTTATTCCGCACTGCTTTAAACACTTTCTTCCACCTGGTGCATTTTATTTTAGCTCACATGTTTTTCCAGCATGAAAGATGAGTGGGAAGCTTGACAGGTACTTAACAACAGTTGTAAACAGGGTTGATTCTGGGGCTTGGAGCGAATGAATGAGTCTAGGCTGCAACCCTATCACACTTTCCAAAAACCAGCTCATTGCCACTCACCATCAGCCCTACCACTCCCTACTCAACAAGCCAATGAAGGAAAGAAGCTTTCAATGAAACATATATTGGACAGAGCTGAATGTGGCGAAAAATGACTCTCCCTTCACAAGAACAGGTATTTTGTTCTCTCAAATCTTCAAAACATTCTTGATTAGAAATATGGGGAAGGAATCAAGGTGACTAAAGACATAAGGTTTGTATTGCAGATCTCATTTAATGTAATGTTCCTATACATACAGTACATCTAAAACTAACACTGCTACTGTATAATGCAGTTTAACTGATGAAAACAAACATGGATGCCCGAATGTAATGTGTCTGTTTTCTGCTCTTTTCATTTATTAATGTTGTGTTTTTTTATTGCATGTGTAAGGTGGTGCCAAACCCTGACAAAAGGTATTTCAAAAGCCAGCAGCAAATGGCTGAATCCACAGGGAACTGCTTCCTAATTCCTGTTGAATTATCATCTTAAACCTCTCTCAAAGAGTTCACATCTACCCCCCAAGAACACTAGCCCAAGGTGTGAGACTGAAACCTCTCTCAAAGAGAAGAGTCACACACCCTACCACACGTTCTCATCCCCCTCTCCTCATGTTCTCAAAGCAAACTGTATATGGAATGCTACATTCTGCAAACACATGTATCTGAAACTGGTCTTGTTTGGTGTTATATGAAGTGTTTTTAATGCAAGTGGTACATCTGGGTTTATTAATATGACAACAGGATTCAATGTTAATCTGTGGCGACAAATAAGTAAATTTAACCTAATGTTGGGAGACAACTCCCACTTTAGACATGTTGATCAATCACCCACTGTATGTATATTAGGCAACACCCCTGGGCTTACAAGAACCAATCAGTATGTCATATCACAATGCTTTGTTCTCTGGATATTTAAGGAAAATGTCAGAAGATCCAGGCGGGACTTTCAATATCGAGAAATGCACCCCCATGATGCTGTCCTGGCACAGCATCATGTATTTTCATTTTATTTTGAGGAATCTGTAACCAGATCTTCATCTCCTTACCAGGTATGCAATGGTTTTTTGATTGTTTCGCATTTGAATTGGAATGTAAATTGGCTTCTAAATTGTGTTTTACCTACCTGGTTAATAAATTGTTACATTTGCATTCATTCTAATTTGCTCTGTATCATTGACTCTTCTAAGTTACTATAAAGTATTACGATATCCTTTGTTACCACAAATCTTTGATCGGGGTTAATTCATGTTAATTAGATTCTGCCTCTTAACTATGTTGGTGGGCAGTCGCATTGACTATCGGAGTGATAGTTCTATTATCCATTTTATAATTACGTTGTTATATAGTCATATGATTTAACTATAGGCAGCTAGAAGGAGCTAAGCTAAACCTCTGGTTATAATTCATTAAGTGGTGTAAGCGACTGTGGGGGCTATATGGATACTATTTAATGAGAGCACGTAAACATGAAACGGTATAATTAAATTGCTTTAGCCATAACCTCTAGTTATTGTATGGTCAGATTAATTATTTAACCTTAACTAAGTTGTTTTGTAATCGCATTTGGTAATTATGCGTCTAGAAGGAGCTAGACTGAACCTCGGATTATGGTTTTATGTTTTATATTTAATTGGCGATTTTTGAGAGCTACATGGGGACCTTTTAACAAGAGATTGACTTTGTTAAATTGCTTTAGCTACAACCTCTAGTACGGTCGAGTTTGTGTTCAGTACCCACACAATGGCCGGTGTGGACTGATATGACATTGGTAATCGAATGAATGAGTTAAATGAAAACATGAGTAAATAGAATAAGCAAACGTTTATCCAAATTCCAAAATTACATCAATTTGATTCATATTACAATACGTTTCATATCTTTGGAGTCAGATATTAAGTTGCGTAATGTTAAAACCGGAAGCACCGGAAAAGACCGAATGCGCTATAAACCGGCCATGCCGTTTGGATTCCGTCGTTGGGCCAAGCGGATGGATGGGGTCATATTTGGACTCCTAACACATGCTTTTGATTACATTGGTTAATCTATTTCATCATATACATATTTACATTCATATCTATGCATTCCGCAAATGCTTTTGTCTTATCTACTTACAGTGCATTACGCGTAGGGTTGCCAACTGTCCCATATTAGCCGGGACGTCCCGTATTTTCGGCTTAATTGATTTGTCCTGTACAAGACCTCCCATGTCACGTTTTTTTTTTGACTGCTATGCTGATCTAACCAGTGACTGATACAACAGGCTTGTTTGACTTCATGAAGCGCCAGTCCGGGCACCATGGGCGGGCACTGGGGGGCCTGGGCCGCCCTGCGAGTCACTAGTGCCCACCCTGAACGAGCCTGCGGTCTCCCTTCATCTGTTCACCAGCTCCCCAACAGTCCTTGCTTGTTTGGACATTTTTTTTATCAATAGGCTACTGTTATCAAAAGTTATTATTTTATGCCTATAAAAATGTTTTTGTTCTGATTTAAAAAATATATATTTTAAACAGATTTGATTGGTTTGTCGATAGTAAGCACGGAAATGCTTAGCATAGCGCCACCGCTTAACGTTAGTTGTAATAAAAAAAAATAAATGCTGAGCGATCTTGTGTGCCAGTGCTATGGATATACATTGGCGTTTTAATCAGACTAGGCTACTTGTCCGGTCGGGCAAGTAAAATTCTCTTTCGCTTGGCCTTTTAAAAAATCCACGTGTCCCTGATAAGTGGACAAGCATTGATGTCGATCCCTGTGACGTGTGTTTACAATGTAAATAGTCAAAATGTACAGCAAGTAAAAAAGGTGAAGCTGCTTGGTCTTTGGCTTGATTCTACATTATCATGGTCTGATCACATCAATAAAGTTGCTGCTAAAATGGGTAGAGCTGTGGCTGTAACGCGTAAATGTGCACAGTTTTTAAATTCACAGTTGTTTAAACGTGTTGTTTGTACATTGGTTTTGTGTCATTTGGATTATTGTTCTGTTGTATGGTCTGCTGGATCTAGCAGTCATTTAAAACATTTACAAGTGGCTCAAAACAAGGCTGCAAGGCTTGTTCTAAGGTGTTCTTTGAGAACTAGTGTAGTAGAGATGCATGAACGTCTTGATTGGCTGATGGTCAAGCAGAGACTATCTGTTAATATGTTGGTATACTTTCATAGAATCATTAATACTCAGACTCCTAAATTTTTTTATGACAAAATAACATACACTTCTGATATGCATTTACATTATACACGAGGGGCTAACAGTAGACAGATTTTTTTACCCCTACCTAAATCTGATTCTATGAAGAGAACTGTGTTTTATAGGTCAATTGTGTTATGGAATAATCTTCCTGTTGGTGTTCGTGAAATCAAGGGAAAAACTGGTTTTAAAAAAAGACTAAGAGTGTATTTGTCTTCATCATCATAATATTTTTTGGATTGGTTGAGTAAGGTTTGATTGTGTTATGTTGTTTTTTTAAATATTTATTATCATGATATATTTGGAAGTAATTGTGATTGTAATGATGTTGTATGTATTGTTTGGACCCCAGGAAGACTAGCTGTCGTTTCGGCGTCAGCTAATGGGGATCCTTTTCAAATAAACAAATAATAAAAATAAATAAACAATGCTTCAGTAGGCTAGGTCCAATCCTTACGACTCATCCGTTGTATTGCGTCAATTGAGAGGTACGTCAGTTCTTCCTCTTTTTTTGTCTATTTAAAGGTGCAGTGTGTAAATTTTAGAAGTACCTTTTGACAGCAATGCAATAAAATATAGATAACTATATTATCAGTGAGGTATAAAGACTTTATATAATGAACTTGTTTTAAACTTGTATTGTTTTTATTAAGTTAGAATGAGCTGTTTTATCTACATGCACTGCGGGTCCCCCTACATGTAAGCCGCCATGATTCTACAGTAGCCCTTAAAGGACAAATTGCTCTACAGAGTGCGTTTGTCACTACGTTGCCTCTGATAATGACATGTCTGTGATGGCTATCGTAGCTTCTCTATGTTCTTCGAAAGGGAGGGGTGCAATTCGCAACCTCACCACTAGATGCCGCTAAAATTGATCTCATTTGTGCCCCCCTGAAAAAATGCAATGCCGTCTGTGAATTTGTGTCTGGCGCCGGGTCTGTGTTGCGCCAAAAGAACCGAGAGGCAGATGAAATCAAAATCCAGCAAGAGCGACTTGAGAGATCATACAGAGGAGACTGTTATCGAAATGCTCTTGCGGTACTTTGATGTCATCCACGTGCCGGTTCTTATATACGTACAGTATACAGTATCGTGCAAAAGTCTAAGGCCACCACAGCCAGACTTGTTGTTTTAGAAGTTTTAATGTCCATCCATATTTATTTTTCAATCTATTTTTTAAGATACAAACAGAAAATACAGGAAATATGTACAAAACAATAACAAATTAAATTTTCAGGACTAAATGTCTTCTTTGGGGTATTTAAGTAGTTTTTACAATCAAACACTAAAAAACAATATGGGTGTGCATCTTGAGACAAAAATATGGCACTGATATACATTAATATACATCAGTACATGTTTTTAAATTAAGACAGCTCAAATTTTCATTTTAGTCTGGGACTAGGATAAACCCTGTCTGGGAAACCGTCCCATAGATCCTAAATATATTTAGTGGGGATCTGAGACTGTAACTGTGGTGGTTCATCTGATCTGATGACCTTTCTGCAAACCCTCAGCTCTCAGTTACCTAGCAGCACTACCTGTGTAAACACGGTTAACTTGCAGCGCAGACCCTTCTGTTTCCGTGGCTTCCTCACCTCACAGCCCCTGAACCTCAGGCAGAATGAAGCACGCCTCAGCAGAAAACCCCTGAGGAATGAGCCGCTACACAGTTCGGCTATACGAGAGGCTGCTGTGTACTTTTAAGCTGTCATCAGCACACCAGAGGGTTGCGACCGACAAGTTATCTCACTTTCCCACCCTCCTCGACCACGTCAACCCTGTCACTGGGCTAACCAGACGAAAGGATGAGAATGGAGGAAACGAGTCGCTTTTGTGTGTGTGTGTGAGGAGGGGCCGGTCAAAGTTTTTTTTTTATTTCTAGGGTCTTTGCTCTAGCTGCACCCACTTCCTTAATGGTAACAGCTGTCTAAACGTTTCAGGATTACAGTACACCGCAGTTACGGCTGGCGTTGGAGCTTGGCATTGTACAGGAAGCTCGGAGGGGTAAGGCGTGTTGGGAATACTACAGTCGTACGGCCCTTGGGGTGAGCTGGGATCATTCCTAGAGAGGAAAAGCTAATATGAAGAGGGCAACCATGCTAATGCGGGTAATTCTCTAACACGTGTCAGACAAATCAGAGGGTTTATGCTCTGATGGTCTAGGTTTAAACAAGGGAAAGCTGAACACTTTCTGACGCAAAGCATTTAGATCTTAGCTTTTTACTATAAGTCCCCCAAATGAAGGCATGTGATGAACCCAAAGTCTCTACGTCTGCCAATAATAAAATGTGGATATGGCAAAGATCCTGTAAGAAATCTTTAAAGATAAAGTTCACCCTTAAAATTTTAAGTCCTTTAAAGGAATAGTCTACCCTTTTGCCGTATTAAACTATGTTATTACCTCAACCTAGACGAATTAATTCATACCTATCTTTTTTCAATGCGTGCACTTTACAGTGCGTTATGAATGTGTTAGCATTTAGCCTAGGCCCAAAGATGATGATGCAAGTGAAATCATCTGTGCAAGTGTGATCCTATTTTATGTTACCGTTGAGAATGAGCTGGCCGTGACATTGGCTTAAAATTTTGAGTTGATTTGACTGAAAAATATTACTTGAATCAAAAACTAATATTTTTTAGGCAACCAGGCAACTTCACTTTTTTTATTTAACCAACATTTTTTTATTACAGTGTACACTCATTGAACACTTTATTATTCTATGAGGCCACAAGACTGGTGAAGGTTTCGGCTGTGATGATTAAAGAAAAAAATCACCAGACCTGTTAGTCTACTGTAACTCTTAAAGGAATACTTCACTTTCACAAAAAACATTCTGATAATTTACTCACCCAAGATGTTGATGTCTTTCTTTTTTCAGTCAAGAAGATATTACGTTTTTTGAGGAAAACGTTCCAGATTTTTTCTCCATATAATGGACTTTAGTGAACAGTTTACAGTTTCAATGCAGCTTCAAAGGGCTCTAAACGCTCCCAACTGAGGCATAAGGATCTTATCTAGCGAAATGATCTTATTTTTGCCTCAAAAAATAAAATTATGTACTTTTAAACCACAACTTCTCATCTTGCACTAGTCGTGTGACACGCCAGCGAGACCTTACGTATTCCGTATTTACATCGAAAGGTCACGCTTGACATATGTGAAATGCACACCTGCGGACCATCATAAACAATAAACTGAGACATTAATTAGTATCATTCCACATACAACAACATCAGAACGGTCCTTGTTCTCCACACTTGTAAACACTGGAGCGATAGTTTCACATACGTCATGCGTAACTTTTCGACATGATAACATAATAAGTAAGGTCACGCTGGCGCGTCACACAGCTATTGCAAGAAGAGAAGTTGTGGTTTAAAAGTACTTTTTTGGTGAAAATGATGATTGTTTCGTTATATAAGGCCCTTATGCCTTGGTATGGGTCGTTTTGAGCAACCCAGTCTCACCCCATGGCGTCAATATTTGACGACACTTGACCATGCGTCAATATGTTGACGCGGAGGGTATACCTTTCGCGTCACTTTTTGACGAACTGGGGACTTCAATACTATCAGGTACGCGAAATTCTCTTTCCTATTTTCTTACCATTTTCTACCATTTTCGCGTCGGTTTAGGGTTAGATTTACATAATGACATCCCTACCCAAACCTATCCCTAACCCCAATGTCAGTTGACAACTGTTTAATTTCGCGTACCTAATAGTATTGAAGTCCCCAGTTCGTCAAAAAGTGACGCGAAAGGTATACCCTCCGCGTCAACATATTGACGCATGGTCAAGTGTCGTCAAATATTGACGCCATGGGTGTGAGACTGTGTTGTTTTGAGCCCTTTGAAGCTGCATTGAAACTGCAATTTTAAACTGCATTGAAACTATAAACTGTTAAGGTCCACTATATTGTAGCAATGCTGACATTGCGGGCACGTTAAATTTCTGTGTTGAACTTCTGGGTTTCAAACGGTTTGTTACTTTAAAGGGACAATAAGTAGGATTTACCACCATCTAGTGGTGAAATTGTATTTTGCATTTAAACGAATAGTGCTCTCTAGCGCCTAGCTTTTCCAAATGCGTGTTGCAACTACTGTAGCCGTTATGTAATCACCGATCTCCTTGTTCATTTCACCTGGTTTACGTGTTCTGAATGACAACACGTTGGGAAAACTGGTTGGTAGGCTAGTGCTTTTTGTCCCTCTCTGCTATTATAGTTGATCAGTATGGTGGAACTATATGGATGCCTCCTTGGACTTACCCGTTCAATGTAAGTAAAGAGAAGAAATTCTAAGCTTACAAAGAAAGGTCAGATCATTGGCAGAGGTCATTTAACACCAACGAGGACATTTTTATGAATAAAGACATTGATTTTAAATAATAAAACACTTAAAATCCTACTTACTGTCCCTTTAAGATGCTTGTTACTTTCAACCGGTCGGTGTGCCTCCACTAGACTCGGGGCACAACTGAAAGGTAGGGTTGACAAAAGATATATCTGTTATCTTGATACTGACAAAATTTTATTTGTCAGGAGGAGGAGGTATTTAAATGAATCGCGGAAACTTAGTAGTCACGTTTGTGGTGGTAGATTAGCGAACGTCCTGTCAGAACATCAGAACTGCAGGCATCGTTCTAAAAACCATGGGTCTGAGTCTGAATATGACAAACTAATTCCAACTAAATGGCCCATTCTTAACGAGGCATAAGGGTCTTATCTAGCGAAACCATTGTCATTTTTGACAAGAAAAACAAAAAATATGCACTTTTAAACCACAACTTCTCGTCTAGATCTGGTCGTGATGCGCCAGCATGACCCCACGCAATACGTCATGACGTCAAGAGGTCACAGAGGACGAACACGAAACTATGCCTCAGTGTTTACAAGTGTGTTGAACAAAGAAAGACATCAACATTTTGGATGACATGGTGGTGAGTAAATTATCTGGATTTTTCTTTTAAGAAAATGGAATATTCCTTTAAGGAACAGTAATGTACCTCAAAAGGTAACATTGTATTATGTTTACCTGTAAAGCAGTGGTTCTCAATCCTGGTCCTGGAGGCCCACTCTGCACATTTTGTATGTCTCCCTTGTTTAACACAGCTGATTCAAATCATCAGCTCATTAGCAGAGATCTTATTGTCCATCAGATAAGAGAGACATACAAAATGTGCAGAGCAGTGGGCCTCCAGGATTGAGAACCACTGGTGTAAAGGTACAAAACTGTACCTTGGGGTACCACCCCAGCGACAAAAAAGGTACAGTTTTGTAACTTTTTCTGACAGTGAGGTTGTTATGAGGTCGAGTAGGCTAAATTATAATAGCATTGTCATTTTTAAATGATCTAGCTTTTTAATATTGAGGTAAATGAGGTAAACTGCTACACGGCATCACTGTCACTCGGATGTTCTCAGCGGTTGTGAAATTTAGAGGGTTTTTCCAATAGTTCTCTCAGTGTGAGCCTTAACACAGCTGGTGAAGAACTTGAGGTTGTTGACCGAACAAAAGCTTCTCAGTGGGGAGTAAGTATCATAATCTGGCAGAGTTGCTCAAAAATTTTACTCAACATAATCAGAGATTCTTGAGTTGATATGTCAGTATGATGTGGAACAGGTTTGCAATAATTCATAATTAAAGCGGTGCATATAAATGTCACTCTTTTGTTTATTTTACTATTCATCGTAGGTTTCTGCACCAAGACATTTCAAAATGATCTTACAAATGATGAAATTGTATACGCTACTATATTGTTTACCATATATCTTTAGTCCTGTACATCTGTCTGGCTATCCCCCGCTTATCTCATCAGTACTCACTAAATATATCTCTGGTGGCTCCATAAGCAGTCCCATCTCTCATTAGATCCGGATGTGCTGTTTGAGAGGATGTTTGGATATTTAGCATCTGAAATCAGGTGCCCATCATTATGCGTCATCATTGGGGAGAATGCACCTGGTGGCATCTCTAGACAGCTGTTTCCTACTCGTAATCTTTGTGCCCCTAAATCAGGATATGGAAAAATAGGAAATTGTGCAGACGCATGTTTACCAGTTTCATCTACCTAGTTATTGGATGGCATGGCGTTGCAGTTGATTTTGCAGGAACCTGAAGTAATTGCACAGGAAAATGACTTTACTATTGTCCTACACCTTTGTTGTCAGTAACAGTTTTAAACACTAACACCAAATGGGCTTTGTGATTGTATAACTTACTATCCTGCCAGCAAAAAAAAAAACTGAAAAAAACTGAAACTGCAATTTAGCTAAATAAAACCGCACTCTGTCTTTTAACGTGACAGCTGTAATTTGGGTTGTGCGTTAAAATCAGCTTACTTTTCAGAGTAGTGAAATAAAATTAAACTGACATTAGTTTAGTGGGTTCCTGTTTTTCATCCTGTAAGGCATTTACAAAAACATTCGGCAACGCCAAGCAATGCAAAGACATTCCTTGCTTTTTCTAGAATATTCTTGTAGCTCAACTGGTACTGTAAGAATACAGTGCTTGTAATGCCAAGGTCATGATGTAAGTTTATTATTGTTGTATCGTACTTATACGTATGACAAAAACTTTGACTTTAAAAATTGTTTAGGATAAAAACATCAACCAATTGCAAAAAATCTGTAACATTAAAGGAACACCCTGAAGTCCATGCATACCTTTTTCATCTCTGTGCCTGCCGTATCTGTCTGACGCACCCGCCGCTAAACTAGCTAAGCACAAAGACTGGAAGTGAATGGCTCCAGCTAGCATACTGCTCCCAATAAGTGACAAAATACACCAACATTTTCCTATTTATATGTTGTGATTTGTAAAGTCAAAGCGTGTACAAGTAACAAGGTCATATGAAACACAAATATCTTTTATGCATACTGGGAACTATATTCTCAGAAGGCAAATCACTGCTACTTGGGCGGAGTGATATACAAATCACAACATATAAAAAGGTTTTTTGTCACTTATTGGGAGCAGTATGGTAGCTGGTGTGTCAGTAGGGTGGCAATTCGTGCCAGTTCCCCCGGACATGTCCTGAACATGTTTTCGGGTTCATTCCCCGAAAGTCGCGTTAGTCGACCGCATACGTCATCAAGGTTTAATATTTCGGGTTTAATTTCAGAAAAGCAACCGTTACATTTCAAGGTAAGAATGAAACTACAATGATTGTATGTCTTAAAAGAAATAAATATAAATTTTCTAATGTATTTTAACTGAAATGTGAGAACCTCGATGACGTAAGCGGTCGAGCAATGCGACTTCCGGAGAACGAACCCGAAAACATGTTTGGGACGTGTCCGGCAGAACTGGCACGAATGGCCACCCTATATGACAGAGTTATGGGACGCACAGAGATGAAAAGGACTTTTCTAACTCTGGGGGATACAGTAGGGTGGCCATTCGTGCCAGTTTCGCCTGACACGTCCCAGCCAGGATTTCAGGTGCATTTTCCGGAAGTCACATTGCTCGACTGCATACGTCATCGAGGTTCTCACATTTCAGTTAAAATACATTCGAAAATTAAGATTTATGTAGCCTTAAAAAGCCTAAATGAGCCAGTACAAACCTATTATTTTTTGTAGATTTTATGAGAGATGCACACGTTTCTTACAAAACCAGAAACAAAATAATTCTTTAAAAATTATTTTATTATTTTCAGATTTTCTTGCCTTTGTTATACAAAGATGTTAAATAACTTAAATACATTCTTACCAGTCATTCATGATCAGTTTATACCTACAAGCTATACACATGAGGTAGAGGAAAATAATTTAGCGGAAAACAGCTTCCCATAAGACAAGGAAAAAGTGGACGAAGAAAACCGACTGACAAAACTCTACCCTTAAAAAGAAAAAGAATGCATTTGAACAGTTACAGCATTGCACAAACCCTGACAGAAATCAGAATAGTGACTGAGCCATTACATTGGAATTCACCACAAAATTGTATCGTCCATTTGGTCAATCCTAAGATGAATGTAGGTCTAAAAACGATCAACTGACATACTTTTTCTTTGAAAATTACGTAAATTTGACTCCACAATCAATATAGTAGTATAAAAATATTAGGATTTATGCTACAAAGGTTCAGCTAACTGGGACTTGTATAGTTTTGCTGTGGGTGTGGCTACTACATATTGGCACTCTTTGGTCTAAATTCCTTATAATAAAATAAGGACACGGTTACATACGGTAGCACAGCTGACAATGAGAGGGTCTGCATTGTGCTTTACATTACTCTAGGTGGGAAATTGTTTTATTAGCCATCAAAAGAAATTATTGAATGAAACCAACTACCTCAACCCCAAAAAGCAAATACCCAATACAGGCCAAATGCAAGCCAGAGTTTTAAAAAAATAAAATAAAAAAGAATATAAAATCGACTTTACAAAATGTACAATTGACACATGCTCATAAAACATCTCATAATAATTTAGATTTCAGCCGTTTCCTTTGTTACCACCGTATATAGAATTTTTACAGGTTACATCGGAAAGGACCATCAAAGACAAAAATGCAATTAAAACAAAACTGATGTCATGATCTCATGCTGCCTTCTGTCGATAAGAAAATATGATACAGATATTGAGAACATGCAGCATGCCAAAAAAAAAAAGGTTTAAAACTATATATGATATCTACATTGTTTGTCATTAAACATATTTATCGAGTCAAAACAGAACAGGCAGCGGAGAAGAGTTGCGTCTCGTGTGTATGTCCGTGTTTTTCTGCTCACTTCGGTTGTGGGCAGAGGCCTTGACTGATGAGAGACTCGGCATAGCCATTATGGTTTCCATGTAGCGTGCAAAGGTCTATGTATATGTTTCCAGGCATTCTTTAATTGGCATGTGTCCCCATCAAAAAACTGTTTGGAATTTAGCTCATAAGGTTAAATGAAAGACAAAAAGTGTCCCTTCTCAGACAGAAATATGTGCTATGTACTTTAGGACCCCTTGTTTTTGTGTTTTATCAAAACTTTCAAGCAAATGGTAAAACATAGTTGGTATTTTTGTCTCATTGGATATTAACTTATTCCAGGCCAGCCATTTTTTGAAAGTTGCCCGCCAGCATTTTTTTGTGATTTTCACAAAAGTTTCACAAAATACCTTCCAGGACAATATATAAACATACAAATATATCAAATGAAAGAACAGACCCTCTGCTTTTAAACAAACAAACAAAACGGGATTTTTTTTATCCTATACATATTTTTTTCTCTGCTTATAAAATCTTAAATATGGGTATTTTTCTTTAAAAAGCTGAAATAATTGCATTTTTGTGAAGGAATTTTGTTACAGATCAGATTCAGAATGTTTATCCAAACATACACAGAATTTTAAATGAGTAAATAACGTTTTGGCTTCAGTTTTTCAATAAACTGGGTATCTAGTGGATAATCGCGGTATTGCAGATCAACATAAAAACTTATCAGGTACATGTTTTTTTGCAAATGTTTTCTCTTAATTGACGAGATAAAATGTCAATGGCGGGGAAAGAGTTAAGACCTGGTTTATGTTTTGAACATATCTTGAAGCTTTTTTCTTATGGACGTGGCAAATTTTTTAAGTAACAAAAAAGTAGCTTAATCGTATAAAAAAAGGATAGGTTAAGAAATATAAACGTCAAGTCATTTTGGTTCTCGTTTGATTTGTAATTGTTTAATCTCTAGTTAATCTAGTTTTAAAAACGATGTACTGAACAACAAGACAAATTTACTGCAAAAAATGATTTTCAAGAAAAAAAATGTCTAGTTTTTAGACCAAACATATCAAATGTAAGTGATTTTGTGCATAAAACAAGCAAAAAAAAAGCCAATAGGGTAAGCAAATTTTTCTTGATTTTTTTTGGATTTAGTGTTTAAGAAAAATGTTTACGATTTTTTGCTTACCCTATTTGCAGAATTTTTTTTGCTTTTCTATGCACAAATCACTTAAATTTTATATTTTTGTTCTAAAAACTAGACTTATTTTCTTGGGACATTTTCCCCATCAAGAAAAAGCATCTTAATTTAAGAATGTTTAGATATTTTTACTGAAAACAAGACAAAAATACTAAAAAAATTTTTTCTTAAAAATAATTTTTTGCAGTGTACTTATTCCTGATTTTTGGGTTTAGCCTAAAACACAAGCTTAGTCTATATGGTACGGTCCTTATTAATTTTGGTTTAGTGCTGGTGAAGCTGGTTTATATTTATATAATATTGTATGCACACGTACATCACCAAAACGTCATTTCATTTCCATTTGGAGGATGTCATTTTTTATAAGCGTTTGCTCAAACATACAATGCAAAAAAAAAAAAATTTCAAGAAAAAAATTCTTAGTATTTTTGTCTTGTTTTCAGTAAAAATATCTAAATATTCTTAAATTAAGATGCTTTTTCTTGATGAGCAAAACGACCCAAGAAAATAAGTCTAGTTTTTAGACCAAAAATATCAAATGTAAGTCATTTTGTGCATAAAACAAGCAAAAAAAACGTAAAAAAAAGATTTTTTCTTTAATTTAGTGTTTAAGAATTTTTTTTATTTTGTTGCC
Organism: Paramisgurnus dabryanus; assembly: GCF_030506205.2. NCBI lineage: Eukaryota > Metazoa > Chordata > Actinopteri > Cypriniformes > Cobitidae > Paramisgurnus > Paramisgurnus dabryanus. The sequence goes on along the minus strand of NC_133342.1, from coordinate 14,975,944 downwards.
TGTTTCATGCACAAAATCACTTAAATTTGATATTTTTTGGTCTAAAAACTAGACTTATTTTGTTGGGTCATTTTCCTCATTAAGAAAAAGCATCTTAATTTAAGACTTTTTAGATATTTTTACTGAAAACAAGACAAAAATACTAAGATTTTTTTTCTTGAAAATAATTTGCAGTGTACGCCATGTGTTCTCTGTAGGGTCATACAACGATGTTCACCAGATGTTTTTGCAACATTTGCAGTTCAGATTGCATGTGAATTTGCTCTATCAATAATGTTTATCAGATTGTGTATACACTTAAAATATAATGCGATCCTTGTAGAGGATACACACTTACACAGATGTTTTGGCAATGTACGTGTACCTACTGGGGATAATTTTGTTACATCTGATCCTGTATTTACTAACTCATGTCAGAGCTGATTAATTTCGACTGAACTTACTTAACAGCGTACCTCTACACGGATAGTTAGGCTTACATTGAAACATTCTGGAAACGTCTGTCCAAATCGCCCGTATGCATGCTCTGTCTGTTTGCCACAGGAACATAACCTTAGCTATTTACAAATGAAAATGATATTTATATATATATATTCATAAATACATGTCCTTAAATACTTAATAGGAGAGCGTCCAAGCTTCAGTGCGTGAATGGTGCCATTTTGCTCTTTGTAGGTCCCTCACTCAGTAGTTCATTCACACTCGACTAAAAGCATATATAATTCATTCTTATACTTTTGTCATATGTTCATATATATTTATATTTGTATTTACACTATGTAACTATCAAAAGAGTCAGGCGATCTGAATACAAAAGTCATACATTGTCACCACTAAGTTGGCAGAGTCAGCTTTAAGTGACTAAAAGTCCGATCCGAAATGTAGATCCTGTCGTTTGGTCAAACAGCAGCTAGCTGTCATTTAAAATCATTTTCAGAGTTAGCGAATTTCAGTGTTGCTATTTTACAAAACGAACATATCAGTATGGACATAAATATATAAGCCAATCTTGACCGAAGGATATAACTGTAGAATTGAAACAGAACCACTTACTGACAGGCCTAGATGTACGTCCAAGTCAGTTGGGTTCATCATCAAAAACCTTTTTTCTGATTAACAATGTGAGAGTAAAGAACCACAGTTAAGCATGAACGTCGACTGCCATCCACCATCAATTCTCAACATCAAATCCACCAGCATCAATATCGGCTGGAGATTCATTTTCTTCCCCAAAAGATCAAAAGTATGTCAGCTCTGTCCAATGCAGACTCACATGTGGCTCACGTTTGCTACCGTGATTATTCCCATCTCTTCATTGTAAATACAGTGGCCATACCGTACTGTAAAATACTGATGAATAGCGCTGCCGCAACAATTACAGCAATGAATCTGCAGCTTGTAATGAGGATGGACAGATTTGTTGTCAGGTGTAAGCCCAAATCAAGGAGAGAAATACTCCCGCTTGTGATATCTCATAGATTTCTTTACCATCCGATTGCGCATAGTGGTTTTACTTATTCCCTGAACAGCCATCTGTAGAGTTCATTTAAGGCGGAAATAAATCTTATAAGGACTGGCAAAGGTTTTCACTGTTGAGCAAAAAAAAAGAGAAAAGAAAACGAGAAGAAAAGCAAATCATTTTTGTTCCTTTGCAAAGGAATAGTCCTCAAAATGTTCATAAATTACATCCACAGAAGGACACAAATCAAAAGTATTGCTTTCCGAAGGGCCTTGTCGAAGAGAATTACAACGCAAAGTCAACGCGAGCACACAAACAATAAAACATTTGTGTGGTTAGTGGTTATTTAACATACTCAGATAAGTGGTGCGTATATATAATACAAATATAATGTAATTTTATCTATGTACATATGTATACACACACGTTGTGTGGGTGTTGAATATATGTGCATGTAGAATAAATCTGACACCATCATTTCGTCAATGCAAATTGAGTCTCCTTAACTCCTATACTAACGCATATTCTCACACATACAGCTTGAAACGTTTTCAAGCTATTATTCAGAGACTGTTGGACAAACAATTGTCTGCCCAGGACTGAATCGAATCGCTGATTGATATCTTGGCAGGCTTAGAGTTACACGGTAAAGTGTTTTGTCTAGTTCCAAAGTGTCTTTCATAGCTGTGGACTTCCCTTAGGCTACATACAGTACAGTATATTATACAGCCTTCACACTGTTCCACAGAGAAGAAAACGCCCTGCAACACCTCTTGAAAAAGTGCTTTCATCTTAAACTAGCTTGATGCGTTCGAGACCTCTCTCCAAGGACAAACGAACCAGCATGTCACTTCTTCTCCCGATCCACTTCACCGTCTCTCTCTCGACTGTTCTCAGACAGGTCAGAGTTATTCTGCATGGTTGTCACGGTTTTTACCCTTTACAGGTGTAAACCTCTTCTCTTTGAGTGCACTGTTTGCATTCGACATAGCAGCACCAGCGTACTTGGCACTGGCACGGTCTCGTCACCACTCTGCTTTGAGTGTTGTGGCCCCTGCCGCAGCAGATGGCCTCACAGTTCTTATCCTTGTAGCACTTGCGCGCCGCCGTTCCAGCCGAATACTTGCTGGGCCTGCAAAAGCTCGGCGAGTCCTCGATGTGAAGAAGATCAGTGGTGCGGGGAATGGGGTCCGGAGAGGGGTGTGGCCCCTGGGGTCGGCTCTGGGAAATTTCCCCCTCCCCGGTCGCTTCGTTGGTGGAGCTGACCACTTTGACGGAAGTCTCGTAGCGTTGCTTGAGCTGCTTGCCGATCTCGTGAAAGGGCGCCAGCTGCCTCCAGCAGGTCTGCACGGTGCACGAGCCCGAGACTCCGTGACATTTGCAGGTGGTCTCTACCCCCGCCTTGATCACCTGGGCAGGACAAACGTTGACAAAACCAAAAAAAAAAATCAAAGGCGTTACAGTCAAGAATTTGAGCAAACATCAACATTCATGTCTCCGATTATCTCAGCAGACACAGCACAGAGCTCAGCTGTGTGTTACATCAAAGACGTGTTTACTAAACCCTTATGTTGCCCCTCATATGTGAAGGTCAGTTAAATAGATGGGCAGTGTTATTTACAAAACAACTACTTCAAAAGCACATTAAGGTTAACTTTGATGCACCCTCATATTTTGATTGCTTTACCCTCTTCGACCAAAGAGCGAACGGCTACATAATAGAGGCCATTGAGGGGTCGGTATTATCCTCATTCTTAACTAATAGCCATAATTATGGTTTCATCAAATGCACTTGTCAAAAAAAGCCCTGCTTTGAAATACATCAATTATCTGTACAATTTTGTAACAGCTGGAGAAAGATGTTATTATGATGGCCATGGTAACTTAGGTAATTTTAGTCATTAGAAGTAAAGGTTTGATTTCTTGATGGTTTTAAGGAGTTAAAGTCCAACATGGATGTTTTTCAAGCGCTGTTCATGCACCAGGCACAACACAATAGTGAAACATCCAATGTGCTCATGAGTCGGTGATTGCGTTGATGTTGCTTTTTTTGTTGTTTTAAAGCGTGTTGAGATGTAGGGGTGGGCAATAAACCAGCAGACATGATTAACCGGTAAAAATGTGTCAAACAGTTGAGATTTTGGACAATCGTCTCTATCGAGGTTACGCGCCCACTTCATGCTCCTGTTCGCATGGTCTTGGAAACATAACGTTTGTACACGTATTTAAGCACTGTAAGTTAATTTAAGCCATTGAAACACAAACAACAGATCTATATGCGTGCGTTCTTTCTGTGTGTGAGGAGCGCGCAAGTCGCGCAACCGCTGCTCATTAAACTTGTGAGCAATTTTCCCGCATTTTTGGCCTTAAAATACATATATGTGTCAAAATTCCTGTCTTTGCAAGTATACTCATAAACACGACCATTTAGCTAAAAGAGAAAACGCATGTGTAACATATGGTCCGGACTTTGGTCTTAAAGGGGAAGTAACCTAATTTTGCTCCTGTCTATCACTCATGTTTATAAAATCTCTCACTGCTCTTGACTAAATCACTTTTCTACCTTAAATAAAAATTTGTTTGTTTTATCTTCGTTTTATGCTTGTATAAGGTTTTTGTGAGAATATTTCTTTGGTATTAAATATTTTAATAACAGAAAAACCTTATTAAAACATAAAAAACACTACCGTGATAAATATTGTTATCATGGTATAAAGTGAATCCTGTTGTGATAGAAGATTTTGGTCATATTGCCCACCCCTATTGAGATGAATGCATTTTAAGCAAACACACTGCACAAAATTATTTTCAAGAAAAAAAAAATTCTCAGTATTTTTGTCTTGTTTTCAGTAAAACTATCAAAAAATTCTTAAATTAAGATGCTTTTTCCTGATGAGCAAAACGACCCAAGAAAATAAGTCTAGTTTTTAGATAAAAAAATATAAAATTTAAGTGATTTTGTGCATAAAACAAGCAAAAAAATCTGCCAAGAATTTTTTTTCTTGAAAATCATTATCTGCAAAAAAAAAATGACTTTCTTACTTAGTGTTTTTGTCTTGTTTTCAGTAGAAATATCTAAAAATTCTTAAATTAAGATGTATTTTTTTGATGAGCAAAATGACGTAAGAAAATAAGTCTATTTTGTAGACAAAAACTATACAATTTATGTGAATTTGTGCTAAAATAAGCAAAATTATCTGCCAATGGGGTGAGAAAATTTTGCTTAAATTAAGTGTTTAAGAAAAAAAGAGATCGTATGTTTTGATTTTTGTCTCACCCCATTGGCAGATATTTTTGCTTGTTTTAAACACAAATTTTACCGAGCCCCTAAGGTGACATTGGAGTAAAAAAAATCTAAAGTTACGTTGAAAAAATCTGAACTATAGTTTCACGTGAGCATGCAATAGTTTTACGTGAGCACAGGAAACTAAACTTTAAAAAAATTCTGCACATGAAGGTTTTGCGTGAGCACATGAAACTAAACTTTATTTAATTTTTGCTACATGTGCCCTTAGGGGCTCCATACAAATTCACTTAAATTGTATGTTTTTTGTCTAAAACCAGACTGATTTTCCTAGATCATTATGCTCATCAAAAAAACATCTTAATTTAAGAGTTTTTAGACATTTCTACCGAAAACAAGACAAAAATACTAAGTAAGAAAGTCATTTTTTGCAGTGTGCCAGCTGTAACCATCCACTGTGCTGTTCGACCTACTCTGGATTTCTGTAATAAAAGTGAACTTTGCAATAATCATATAGAAGGTGCAGTCTGGACATTTTCTCTTGAAAAAGTGGTGGATTTGTTTAACAGAAACTGCAAATCCACCACAATGGAAGCAAAGGAAATTGTGAAACGTCAGCTTTAAAGCACAGGGGATGCCGAGGCAAGCACATTCCAAGTTAGTTCCCCATATGGGATTTGACCCCAATGCCTGTACACCTCCTTACATGTGCAGATGGACAAAAATGTATAACGCAGCGCTGTAAATCTCTTATCGCAGGCAAAATGGCCTGAGGACGACTACTTTAGATGGCCCGAGCGCAGAGGACAAGTCTGTTCTGGGCTGGGCTGTAATTTATATGCATACTAAAACTAAAACGAACAATATGAGACAATCTGTTGGTGCCAGACCTGTAGTTTACTTTGGAGCTCGGTTATGGGTCTTTTTCTGCTCTGTCTTTTTTGTTTTTACTCTTACAAGGGCCTCAACATTTCCTCGCCTCGCAGCAAAAACAATGAAAGACTTGCGTTCGGGAAAAGCCTACTGCTCTTTACACTGAAGGGGAAACCGAATCTTGATTAATGGCCACTTATTATAAATTACTGAATTAAATAGTCAATTTAAGTGATTTAAACTGGGTCTTTTACAGACTATTTAAGGGACCTAAAAGAATTTATGGATCTGATTCTTTAACCATCACAGCAAAACAGAAAACGAAGAAAGAAAGAAAACAAAAAATAAAGTTCTTTCTAAAACCCAGCGCTCTTTCCGTTTAATTTAGGGTCTTCAAAAGAAAGTTCACTTTACAAACTTCAAATTAAACGTATTTATACTGTATAAGTATGCCCTGGGCAAATTGTTAAAAAAAGTGCATGCCTACCTTCATTCCTACATTGCTGTTGTGCATGTCTATCCGGGCACGGAGATCCTTGTTGGATCTCTTACCCAGGAAGTCTTTGACAAATTTGTTGCTGTACTTAAGGTTGTCTCCACAGCCACCCCACTGCCAGGCTTTGCGGTTCTCCAGATCTGGAGCTTCGTCACAGGTGCAGCGCTCCATGCGGCCGGCGCTGCAGGCTTTCGCCATGGCATGGGTAAGGCCTGCTGAAGAGATGGCGTAGAGGAACGCTGTCTCCTTGAACCCTGTGAGAAACATGGAGGATACAATAAAGCCAACTGTAGATTCCTGACCTGAAAAACAGTGATGTTGGTGTGATTTAATGGGTTGTACACCCAAAAGAACACCAGTAACAACAACATCAATCCCTTTATGTACTGACATCCTAAAATAAAATAAAATAAAATATTAAATAGGTGTTCTGAGTTTGTCACATCAGTGGCTCCAGTGCGTCTTTGAGCCATGATTTCAGGCACGCCCAAAAATCAACTCAAAAACGTTGTAACATGATTCATTTCTAATACTTATGATGTGTTTAGAAACAAGTCTGAATTGACTTTACATGGACTTTAATGGTACATTCACAGGGGGGGAAAGTGTTGACGCTTCTTATTTACTTTTAATGGATGATGTCATGCGTTTACAAACTGAATTGTGGATCCGTCAACGTCGCGTCACTGCCGTTGCATTTCTCAACTTTTCAAGCGCCAATGTGTGCATCAGTCAATCAGATCGCCTTATGCAAATAACCTAGTGCGAGCCAGCCAATTACATTAACGCAGGACCGGAGCATGTGTTGCGGCCACATCAAGCGTTAACGCTTTCCCCCGTGTGAATGTACCGTAAGTCTTGTTAGTCAAAACATCTTTCATCTGGCATCAAACAGACATGTGCAGTGCGGTCACTATACCAACAGTTAACTGTTTGAACACTTTTAACTTGTCAGTTCTGAATTATACATCAACAAACAGTCATTTGAATATGATTAAAATGTTAAAAATGTTTAATGCTAGCTGCTAACACTAAAACTTTTGTAACATTCATATGATCTGCTAGAATTCAATGATCTAATGTAACTAAATAAACAACGCTATCTCATGGCAATTTGTACGTATTTTACGAGGTGGCTAATTCAAATTAATTAGTACAACCACATTCATACATTTTTGTATGATTTGCATTTGCGTTTCGTAATTTTTTTATGATAATCATACATTTTTATATGATTCGTTTCGAATTAACTAACTCGTAAAATATGTATGAATTCTCATGAGATCAGGCTCATGATTTTTTTTTTACATTAAAGCAAATGTATGTCATTTCTGTTCCACTAGCATCACAAGTCAAGACAACACTGCAAAAAAATCACTTTCTTACTTATTGTTTTTGCCTTGTTTTCAGTAAAAATAAAAATAAATTTCAATTAAAATGTATTTTCTTGATGAGCAAAATGACCTAGGAAACTAAGTCTAGTTTTTAGAGAAAATCTATACAGTAAAATGTAAGCGAATTTGTGCTTAAAACAAGCAAAAAAATCTGCCAATGGAATAATGCTGCATTCACACCAGCTACGGTAAAGGCATCATGTGTGAGAGATTTCAGTGTTAAAAAGTCCATGTAAAGACGCATTTACGCGTGTTTGGAGGTCTCGCAGCGCAAATGAGGCGTTTGGTGCGCCGCGGTAGACGCGAATCCGCCTCATTCGCACCTCATTCGCTCATCTATTCCCATGATGCGAATTTCCGCTTAAAGGTGCAGTGTGTAAATTTTAGCGCCATCAAGTGGTGAGGTTGCGAATTGCAACCAACGGCTCAGTCCACTGCTCACCCCTCAATTTTGAAACACATAGAGAGGTTACGGTAGCCGCCACCGGACAAACATGTCATCGTCGGAGACAACTTAGTAAAAAAAGTTCGTTAAGGGCTTCTGTAGAAACATGGCGGGCCAAAATGGCGACTTCCATGTAAGGGGACCCTCTGTGTATGTAGATAAAATCGTCTCATTCTAAGGTAATAAACACATAACGGTTCATTATGAAAGGTCTTTATACACTCCTTTTGCATTCCTGTCAAGAGATCCTTTTAAAAATTACACACGGCACCTTTAAATGTCTCGAATGACTAGAATTTCACACGCGGCTTTCACGCGTGAATGAAGCAAGTAAACTCAAAATGTTCAAGCATCCAACTACATGCTAATAGCGCATTTTTGCTGCCTCTACCACGTTTGGTGTGAATCCAGCATAAGAAAATTTTTCTTGAATAAAGGGTTTATAAAAAAGTTAACTTATTTCAAGAAAGATTTTCTTATTCCATTGGCAGATTTTTTCTTTTTGCTTCTTTCAAGTACCAATTTACTTAAAATTAATATTTTTTTTTGTCTAAAAACTAGACTTATTTTCCTAGGTCATTTTGCCCATCAAGAAAATACATCTTTATTTAAGAATTATTCAACATTTTTACTGAAAACCAGACAAAAACACTAAGTAAGAAAGTAGTTTTTTGCTGTGAAAGCCATTGGTTGGTGCCAATGTTGCCTTTATTAGGATGACAGGCATCCTTTGAAAGGCATATCAAGCACATTGCTTACCTCTCTTTAAAATGTCACCTCTGTAACGGCCCTCTAAAGTACAGTTCCACCTCTCGAAGCGAAACTGGTACTGGCACTCTAACGCGCTCATGCTGATGGCCTCTATAAGAGTCTCGGCCACACCGGGGTCCCGTCTGCACATTCTACGCTGCTTCTTCTCTAGCTTGAGTCGGTCACAGAGCTTGTAGTGCGCCTTGGCCGCCCTTTCATCTGGCTGTGTGCTCAGGGGCAGAATGGACAGGGGTTCCTTACCTGTCAGCCTACGGCAGAAAACAAATGAACAGATACAATCAGTTTTATGTAGGAGTTGTGGCTTGGAGCTGCAGCCAATGTGAGTTCATTTTCACCATAATTTCTTCTGTTCGCCCAGGATTTCCTGTTTTTTTTTCAGCTTTAGCTATTTATAAAATAAATGGAAACTTAATTTGAATGCTGTCTTATTTATTACAAAGATTTTTAATTCAATACGTTTGTGATCTATAATGAAAAGAACTGAAATGCATCATGAAATTTGTAGTTCTGCATGTTCCAATTCAAAGAAAGATGAAACGCATGTTGACCAGTAGCTTGACAAGCTTATAGTGGCACCTTTCCAAAAAGTTACCTTCTTAGACAAAATGTTGAAGCTCTCTCATTTGTAAGTCGCTTTGAATAAAAAAGTTTTTTTTTATGTATTAGTAATTGATAAGTCTGTTTGTGCACTTATGCCTTGCATATTCAGGTAGGTGTGTGTAAATGTCATGTGAAACCATCACAGTCAAGACCAACAAGAACGGCAATAGACTTCCTGCTATAAAACCACATAATTGAATAAAAGCACAAGTCGCTCTCACCTCAGATGACATGACACGGGGCAAATGCAGTAGGGAAAAATGATTGTCGGTGCCACAGGCACAAATGCTTTCTTTAAATCATTCAGTTAGTCTTAATGAATGCTTATGCGGTTAAAGTTCTTAAACGCCTGTTGCCTCCTGGAAAACAGAGGTCTAGTTCAAAAGTTAATGTTCATACTATACCCTTCAGTTCACATTAATATACGTCCAACTTTTGTAGCATTTGTAGGCAGCGCATGATGGACCAGGACCACATTTGTTGTTTTATTTTAGAGCATTCAAACACAAAACACACGGCCTGGGTCGGCCGCATAGCTGGCGAGTATCTAACCAGCATTCTGCGGTACGTGACGAAGAGTCGAGTGTAACTTCTATAGCACATACAGAGAACAAGACTGTCAGCTAATGACCATATTGGTCACACCAGTTGACAGGACTGGCAGGGTAGTAGCTCATTATGGGTAATTTCTGGGTTCCTTTCACACGTCCAATGAGAGGCAACGGAATAAATGGATTTACAAAACTCACGAACACACAGTTCCAACAGCGCATATGTTATTGCGGCGAAGTTAAATCTGCCACTTTTGTCTTCGAATATAGGTGCTGGCTATTATTAACTACAACCTAGGGGTTTCCCAGACAACATATATCAACAGCGAAGCAGATGTTGACATTAATGACAGCTCTAGAGGTTTCCAGAAGCATTCTACCCTGATCACTTTAATACAATTTCGCTGAGGAAAGACATGTCGAGAGACCAAGCTTTTGGCACTGGAAGTCGACTCTTGTCACGCTGCTAAATTTCCAAACGTTCATGCAATATATCCAGAGGTTGAAAAAGAGCCGCCTCATAAGGAAATCATGACACATGAAAACCTGATGTTTATTCAGTTGCTCGAATGTGACTTCATTGCAGGAATAGAAGGGCTTGTGCTTTCATTCCGTTCTCATCGTTCAGTCCTCGCTGCTTGACAAAATGGGGGATTTCTGGAAAAAGAGTAGCTTTAGGTTTGATTTCCTGTTAATGAATAATTCAAGCGGATTCAGAATGACCACAAGGTCCTAGACCACGTCGTGAACACGGTTAAAAGAATGTCCATTGTACCTTCCTAACACTATGTGGTCACATACCACCCGACAAGTCACCCAATATCGCCTGTGCGTTTTAAAGAGTTAATTGCTACCTCAGAGGCCAAACGTGTCTTTCTTTATTTCTCATCTCTTCACAAAACGAAGGGTTCTGGTTGTTCGAATAATTTGCTGTCAAGAAACCATAAGTGCATAATCCAATTAGGACATTAGACACGCTTGTGGCTACACTGTGTGATCCTGTAATATCTTGGCACGCGGAGAGACCTCCACTAATGTGTACCACACTCTCTGGAAATGGCAAAAAGGAATGTACAATTTCTCAGCAAAGTGTATCTTTCCATTCTACCTACATCCTTGTATTTTACTTTCAATTTCTTTTACAAGTTACAGATACAACCAGGGGCGAAAGCTTTTAGTCATTTTCAGTGGGAGTGTGCTCCAGCCCACAAGCTTAATATGAGCTGATGTAGCTCAGAAGATTATTTCTTACTTAAACCAAATGAAAATCACTTATATTTATCAGGATTATGTGTTTTCTGAGAGCTAAAAGTGTGTGTTTGTGACAGCTGGTTGCGAGACAACTCTAATTACTCAAAAGATTAATATCAAGGTTCCTTTAGGGCAGGGGTTCTGAAATTTTTCATTCTGCGCCCCACTTAGACAGGTATAATATATCTTAGGACCAACTAAAATACACATTTGTATTAGAAGAGAGTAGCTTTTATTTTCTTTGTATGAATGAAACATTACTTTAATTGCAATAGCAAAATATCTTACAGTAAGATAACAAGACTAGTGTCATTGCTAGTCATTAATTGGATTAAAGGAATAATCATTTTCAATATTAAAATATGTTATTACCTTAACTAAGAAGAGTTGATACATCCCTCTATCATCTTAGTGCGTGCACGTAAGCGCTGGAGCGCGCTGCGACACTTCGATAGCATTTAGCTTAGCCCCATTCATTCAATGGTACCAATCAGAGATAAAGTTAGAAGTGACCAAACACATCAACGTTTTTCCTATTTAAGACGAGTAGTTATACGAGCAAGTTTGGTGGTACAAAATAAAACGTAGCGCTTTTCTAAGCGGATTTAAAAGAGGAACTATATTGTATGGCGTAATAGCACTTATGGGAGTACTTCGACTCGCCGCAGTAACATCCTCCCTCTCCCATTATGAGAGTGAGAAGGGGAGCGGACTTTTCAGGCGAGTCGAAGTACTCCCAAAAGTGCTATTACGCCATAAAATATAGTTCCTCTTTTAAATCCGCTTAGAAAGCGCTATGTTTTATTTTGTACCACCAAACTTGCTCGTATAACTACTCGTCTTAAATAGGAAAAACGTTGATGTGTTTGGTCACTTCTAACTTTATCTCTAAATGGCAGCATTGAATGAATGGGGCTAAGCTAAATGCTATCGTAGCGTCGCAGCGCGCTCCAGCGCTTACGTGCACACACACAGATGATAGAGGGATGATTCAACAGTTCTTAGTTAAGGTAATAACATAGTTTAATATTGAAAATGAGTAGACTATTCCTTTAATGGAATCGATTTCAACCTTTGAAATCGATTCTCAATTCCTAACACCTCTGAATCGAGGAATTGATTCTTTTTGGAATCGATTCCCAGCCCTAGTATCTGTCAATAGTTGTCTGTTTAAATCCATATCGGCACCCACAAATTTATATTTGTGCATTCCTACTAAATATCTATTGGTAAAGATTATGTTTTAAAAACATTTAAAAATTGAAATAAAATCCACATATAACAAAATTCTTTAAAATTATGCTTCAGCATCCCAAATTGTGCTTATTTCTCACAGGTCCAGCTAATCCACATGCACATTGTAGAGTAAACAAACTTTTTTGCATAACTGTCAGGCATGACACTCATTCCTTATACTTTCATTTCAAGCATTGCAATGTCTCTTTTAAAAAGAAGATTCTGGCTCTGTTTCCTGTAAAATAAATACATGTATACACATGTATTTATACACATAGTCTGTCTCTGTCACCATAATGGGCTCTGATAATAATAATAATACACATAGCGAAAAATTACTAACATCTAGTAAGGCTTTGAAATGTTCGCAAAACATCAAGAGTGATCACATAAAAACAGATTTTGAGGGTGCTGACAGGTTAATAGCAGACTTTTATGGGAGCTAATATAAAAACGTAAGCGCTCATTGTAGTTCTGTGTAGGACCCATATCGCTGTAGGCTACGCTTTGGTGTTCATTCATACTTCTGCATCGTTGTTCACGTTAACATGCACTTACACATGCAGATCACTGGTAGGCAATGTCTACACCGGGCATGTATACACAGTATCAAGGCAACGCCAAAGAAGAAGCAGTTTGATGTTGGAGAAGCATCAGCAGTGATGGTGGTAAATAAACAGCAACTATTGATGCAACTTGAGTTAAATATCACTCCTGAACTTGGCCCATCTTTGTTTTTACCATCATAAGCAAAATGCTAATGAGGATGCAACGCAGAATTTTTTTAACTGATGGAAGAAGTTCTAGGAGACCAATCACAGCACTTGCTGTCCAGTACACGGAAAACGAACACGCCGTTACATTTTTGTAGAGGTGCACATCAGGCTACCCAGAGCTATGCACAGCCTACAACGTACTGTAGGTCCTACGCAGGACCTTAAATTATGCTTTAGGGTCCTGAACCCAAAGAAACTATAAACTGAAGACAGAATGTAAATGAAACTTGAGTGAAGCTAACAAGTGCCATGACACTTTCTTACAGCACCGAACAAAATCAAATGTATGATGCAAATAGTGTCCGGGGCCAAAAATACATAGTCTACAGGATTCATTCCATGTTCTAAAGGGGGAATTCTGAAGACATAACACAGATTTAAACAGGTGGCTGCGAATGTCTGCGAGACATTTCCCTAGGGAGCCCTGACAAGGCATGAGTTCATGCGACTAGTCAGCATGTTTAAAAGAACACAAGAGATATCTTTGTGAGCCGAAGCTAAGTGTAAAGAATCTGTTTGCTGCTGTAATTTGACATCTATTGACAAACTGTGAAACAGAAACCAGGCAAGCGAAGACTTGTATGAACGTCTTCATAACGCCCATGTCTAGGGCTTATTTTATTATGAGACTTTAATCCTCTGCACCACAGTGGTATGTAGCTAAGATTTGACGCAGATTCGTACATTTGATGTACACTTCATGACACTGTGGAATGTAACCATTACTTACATGATCAAATATCAACAAAGGTTTTAAAATGTATGTTTTGAAATCTCAACTGCACATGCCAGTCTGTAAAACGCAAATGCTAGCAAGCACGATCACTGTAATTGCAATATTTCAAAACAGAATTTTTATGCAAACATTTTATTCTAAACTTTGCCACTAGGGGCACCAGAGTAAAAGCGAACTACCCGAATAACAACATAAAGTATGTTTTTTATTCTTCGCCTAATCACTTATTTCTCAATCATTCTACGCGAAAACCCTACGTAAAATTGACAGAATCGATCCTTAAAAGTCTTAAGAATCCTAATCATTCAATAACATCAAGACCAAAGACATGCTAGACTGTAAAAACTCGTGGCACTGAAGACAAACAGACAGGCATCACATAAACAAAAGAAAAATTTCAAGTCATGCTTCTGAGAAGACTTGGAGACGTGCTTCTATCTGCAACACAAAAGCTACTATGGAACTGGAGAGCTGCCAGAGACATTGAGCTCCACTAATCCCTGGGCTACTGGTGATGGCTTACAGCCCAGTATTTTTAGCCTTTTACCCAGAGTGCTGGAGGGCAAGCCTGGATGTGTGAGAATGGAGAGCAGTCAAAAATTCTGGCTTTTGAGAGATGAAGTCACCACAGCTATGTGTGAGCTTTTATGTGAGACCTTTTTCCAAAAACTGTATAGATTTGACAGACAGCCCTACGGCTTATTGGTGCCTACATCAATATAAAAGTTTACTTTCTGGAAAGTCTAGTTATCTGCAAATAACTTTTGTACCGACTTCTTCAGAATGCATTCAGGTTTAAATCACTGCTATCTTGTCTGTATTATTATACACGTCACTACATTGACCCAGCCCAGAACTTGGCTTTCACCGACATAAGTTGGCCTTTGAAAACCTGTTATGTCATATGACGAATTTGCAGAAAAGGAGAAAAAATGCAGGGTGGGACTTTTTATGCATCAGAAATCAACAGAATAGTGAAAAAGCATTACATCACAAAATAGAGGCAGGTGGTTTTTTTGGAGTATCATCAATTCAATAAGAGTAGAGATTAGGGTTATGCAGTCATGTCCCATAGTACAGTGTCGGAGCCCACAGGGGGGCCTCAGCAGATTTCCAAGGGGGCCTCAAGATGACTTAAAATTATTAAAAATTGGATAAAACAAGCTTTAAAATAAGCTAAAACAAGCAAAAATTAAGATGTTTCTTATTTTATGTCTGGCCATTTTTGTAGCGAATATACATCTGTCTAGTCATTCCAAGCTTTATTTAATTTTATGTGGAAAAAATTGAGTGAGTGGGGGGCCTTGAAATATTGTTGTGGGCAACTAGGGGCCTTGAAGTGAAAAAGGTTGGTAAGCACTGCTGTACCTATATTTGCATTCATAGCTACATTGAATACAAATTGTATCTCAAGTCAAAATGTAAAATCCTCAATCAGCTGTACTCTCTCAAAAAAAAAGGTACAAATGCTGTCACTGGGGCGGTACCCATAAAAGTGCATATACAGTAGTACCTCAATTGGTAGCAAATGTCTTCATATCTGCATCTAAATGGCACATATTAGGACCTTAAAGGGTACCGTCCCATTAACAGCCTATTTACCATTCTTATTAGGGATGTCCCGATGCAATCACATGATGGAAATCGGCCCAATCACGTGGTTTCAGACTCAATCAGAATCGGACGTTACCTTCCGATCAGGATTCGGATACATATGCAGGGTTTAAATTGGGCCAGGACCGTCCGGGGCTAAGCCCCGGCACACAGACTGAAGGTCTCGCTCTGCTCCGCGCCAGTGTACGCTCTGCGCTAGTGCGTGTGAACTGACGCGAATAATGACGTGTTTTTATTCATAAGCTTCACACACTCGTGCATGCTGTGCACCCACGACAAAATCGGGTTTTTACCGCTCATTTAAACGACGCGTCGATGTGCTCAGTTAATCTGCATATGCAGCTCCGTGTCTCAACCTCAAGAACGCGCATTCGCGCAGGAGGATCACATTACACATTGTAGAGATGAGAGATAGAAAGAGAGGTAAGAATGGTGCACACGTCGAAAAAAACTTAATTGAAGTCTAGAAACAAAGTATTAAAGTATGTATAGCTATGTCAATCATATATGTTAACTAGATAACTGGATACAACTTACTGTATAGTTTAATAAAATAATGTATTTTGATTATACAAATCAATTACGATCTAACTATAGTGATTTGTTTAACTAACTGCTGGCCAACTTAGGGAATCTCTATGGCCAATTTATAATACATAGCCTATTGCTGAATCAGTATGTTGTTTTTCTTGTTAATTGAGTATTTTTGGGTAGTCTATCGTATGCCTAAGTAGTCAAGGAGGTTGAGTCTTATAACTTCCTTCAAAATTTTATCAATTGTGCATAATGACATGTGCAACAAATGCATATAGGATGTCGGACTCATAGATGTGCATAATTTAAAGTTCAGGTTTTAAAGTTTGGGTCAACCTGTGGCACAGCTTTAAAGCTCAAACGTATAAAATCCTATCAGAGGTCCAAAATGTAATTGAAGCACACCAGTGGCTTTGCTGTCATCAGGATTAAACATGTTACCCCTCGAACCTTCCCTCCTAACAGAGCATCCCCACAAAACAAATCCCAATTCAACCCCCTGTACATATATACTATATATATTCTCATTATTTTTTAACACATCTATAGTAATGCGCTGGCACAGAGTTAGACCCTTTTGACTCCACACAGAAACAGCAATGCGTGCGGCATGACATAAGGAACATCCTGGATCTGTTTTTTCGCTCTTCTTTATTCTTTTTTTATGTATTATAGAAGTATCGGATCGGGACTCGGTATCGGCAGATACTCAAAATCAGATGACTTGGACTCGAGGGCAAAAAAACCTGATCGGGCATCCCTAATTCTTATGAGAGTGTTGGATTTAGTGGAGGTTTTTGCCAAAAAAGCTTGCATGCACTTAGAGGGTTTTGCAGCGAAATAAATTTCTTAAATACCAATGAAATGATTAAAGTAACTTTTGTAAAAATATGGCATATTAATTACTGATTATTACACGGCTCTATAAAATGCTAGATTCTGATTGGCCAGTTGCAACATTCCAAGGTTTGTTCTTTTCAGATAACTACCGCTCGAAATTAATAACACACGGTAACCTGTGTGGATGCAGCAAATCATTTTACAGGTACAGTTTAATATTACACAAAATGAAATATAAATATGTCTGATAATAACATCTGGCATTACATTTACAAATGATTAAACCAAATAGTGTGTTTGTGACATCTGAACGTCTTTTAAGTAAAACAGTAAACGTAAAATGAAAATAAAATATTTCAAATGTATGTTTAATGCGCCTTACCTCACTTATGAGGTTAATAGCCATGTAATAAGAGGAATAATCTACATGCAGCAGTTTGTTATAGCGAAAAATAAGCCCCATCAGTGTGATACAAGACCTTTTTGTACTGCAAACTGTTTGTAACATGATGCCTTACATAAAAAGTAAGTACGAATATATGCATAAACTAGCCTGGATAACCCCAGATCAGTCTCATACAGAATAAAGCATGGTCTGGGAACCACGTGCTAACTTTCTCGTATTTGAGGCGTGGTTTACTTATGCCAAGAGACGTTTATTGGGCGCTACGAATGTCTATCAAATGCGTATGTACGTAGCTCATAGCCAATCGCTTCAATTATACCAGATGACATATGTAGAGCGACATAAATACAAGCGTCATCAACTTTAATCGGTACGTGTGCACACAGCTAAAAGCTATGCAACTAAACCGGGAGCTGTATATTGATATTGAAAAGCAACACAACTTAGTGACACTGTGACAACCACAGTACAGGCATAATGACAATATGATATTAATAAATACCAGTTACCATTTATAAGTTATTTGTACTTAGTCGACGACGATGCCTAGCAGGTTGGTCCTATAAAACTCTGTGGCTATCATGTCTTGCCATATCCAAACATCCTTCTTGGATATGAAATTGTTTAAACGCAAAAGTTTTTTTTTTTTTTTAAATAAACTTGCGTTCAAAACTACTTAGGACACTATCTAAGGCTGCATCGAAAAAAGTAACTTTGTGTCTGCTGCCGTGTTGGATAAACAAAACTTCTTCGGTGTGTCGCATAAATGTCGTCATCGTCTTGCTGCCCGCTCCCTGTTCTGTGATTGGTTCCCATTTTAGGGGGAAAATTGTTCCATGGTTTCCATTCTAGACTTGCAGCGTAAATACATTTGTGTGCAATGCAGCATGGGGAAACCCAGGCTATGCATAAACATGAATACAGAGAAAAATATGCAACGCTTATTGCTGTATTGCTATGTTTGATCTAATCAATCTGTGTGTTTCTCATAACAGGTACTGTAGTATAATTCCCTATGCTAAAAAAGTATTCAGGCTAATATGAATAATTGCAGATATATCAACAGCAATGAGTGATACCGTTCGACAAATCCCTAAAGTCCATCATTGCTGTCGAAGTTGATTCCATTTAACAATACTCATGCCCGGGGGGGCATAAAGGGTCTTCTTGTCATCAAAACAAGTGAAGTATATCTTAGTGTCAAGACACTGAAAGCTGAGCTGGCAGTACATTTTTAGCATGACAACAATAGGGAAGGTCTCATGTTCTTCTAAACCAGCAGTACTCAATACGGCTCTTGGTGATATACTTTCCTTCACAGTTTAGTCCCAACCCTGCACCCAACACACCTGCCTGTCATTTCTAAGTGAACTCGAAGACCTTGACTAGCTGGTTCAGGTGTGTTTGATTAGAGCTTGAGCCGAGCACCGCAGGAAAGCTGGGTTGTGTCTGAAGAGTAAACCCTGTACTGCAAAACTCTGAGATTGGAAGCCATCAGGGTTAAGATTACAGGTGGGGTTGTGGATGTCTGTGAGACAAATAAACACAGAGTATGAATGTTGCATACAATCTCACTATACTTCTTAGAGAACAAGAGCTATCTAGACACCACAGGAAAGTAGCACCCCAGGAGCTTTGTTTTGAACTCTTAACTGTAAAAATATGATACAAGACTAACTTTTCTTTTCTGATATATCCTGGACAAAATGTGTTTCCAATTAAAAATTTGCAATATGATGTCAGATGATGGATTGAATCTTGGATTAAATCCATACTGTATATCACACCAGTGATAATGTCGGTCTTGTCCACGTCAACAGGCCCAGGTAGTAAACTGTTGCCTACAAGCTGTGTGTTTGTTGTAGTCCAAGAAAAGAGATTTACGTTGGAGACGATAACTTGCGTCATTGTTTACTTTGGGATTTGTACCTTTTGCATATCGTTACTAATACACACCAAAGGAAATCGTGAATCAGACGATAGGTGCTTTTTTATCTGCTACTAGTTTTAGATGCTGTGAAAGAAACGGTCCTGGATTTAGTAAAGTCCACAAATCAAACTTTCTAAAATCTGAACTGAAGACCCCTCAATCTTACATGCCTCTTCTCAAGAGATTTCAACGTTAACATAGAAAACAATATTTCAATATTACTCGATTAAGTCAATACTCTGATTAAGAAAGTACCTTAATCCAACTAGTCATAGTCATAATCTCAGTAAACACAAATCGAATTAATGTGGAGTGTTTATATTTAAGTCGCATTAAAGTGCATAGTTGACATGCATACACTCACATTATAAACATTGTGTGAGAGTTTTCGCGACGGGACACATAAACACGGCAGTGGTCAACCGCTTGGCGGCAAACAAGAGAGCAAGGCCAAAGCCGCTTTGAGGCGAGCCTGCAAGATTTGCATAAAAACGCATAAAGCTGCAGTACACAGGGAAGGAGACCAGACGTCGTTTAATAAACAAATGTGCATGTATAGCATTACAAATAACTACACTTCGTAAAATAAAAACCGGAATCATGGCTACATACAAAAGCTCTAAAATGCGGCATTCAAGGCACGTCCGAATTCAATGGTAAATGTGTTTACATTTTATTGTAAATAATGTTCATCTTTTACACAATTTGATTACATTTTCAGCAAGAAATTCGTATTGTAGGATTCAAATATCCAATTAATTCTCAAAGGCGATCTCTGTTAATATTTTAACTCTTTCACCGCCAGCATTTTTAAAAAAGTTGCCAGTCAGCGCCAGCGTTTTTCATGATTTTCACCAAAGTTTAATGCCTTCCAGAAAATGTTCTTCTTTAAATATATAAACATACAATATAGCAAATGAAAGAACAGACCCTCTGCTTTCAAACAAAAAAAAAAACGTTTCATCCTACCTTCAGTGGTTCTTTTGTAATCAGCTTTTGAATATAGGTAGGTTTCTGCAAAAACACCACATTTTGAGCAAAAAGCAGAGATAATTCCATTTTTGTGACGGACTTTTCATAGAGATCCCATTCGAGCGATCTTTAAAACAGACACGGACATGCAGCCGCTTGCCATAGGGCAATACTTTCGGGTTTAAAAAGTTGCGGAAGGGCGCCACCTGGTGGATAATAGCGGTATTGCGGAAAGACGGAAAATCTTGTCATTGGCGGGGAAGCGTTTTCTCTTAATTGACAAGATATCTCGTCAATGGCGGTGAAAGAGTTAAACTGAATTCCTATATGCTGCATATGAAGGCTGTCTGAATGTTTTTCCCGGTCCTGCCTTCATGCACAAACGTCTCTGAAGTCTTTGCCTAAAATTTCAGACGCAGTCCATAGTGAAGAAGAACTGTATGTTGATACGTGAAAATCAAGAGGAAAACCAGACGGCGTGATATGGGGACATAATGACGTGTGCATTACTTAATTTATATTCTAGGATAATAATCTTATTCAGAATAAGGTCAATAATTAGATTACTGCTATCCATGTAAACGTAGTCATTGTCTCAAACTGTGCTCAGGTTCTCCAATACATCAAAGTCTACTATCAAAAAATGTATACCGCAATGAGACAGCAATAAACAGTCCATTTCACCTCCTGTGCAATGAAAAACAACATCTGAGCAAACACAATTTTCTCTAGATATTCATTCACTGATTTACAGTCCTGCAGCGTGAACAGTTTTTGTTTCCGGTGTTCATATGCAGCGGGAGATATTAACAGAAGTGTTGTGTAATCTGTTGGGTTGTATGATTCCTAACACTTTTTCCATCCCGCTTTCTGTGCAGTATCCTCACTAGAGTCTTTATTCAGCGCTCTGGGGCTTGTTTGCCCCGTTTTTATTACTGTCAGCACTTCATATTACCCGTGACATTACCATCATATGCATTTTCCGTGGTGTGGGCTGAACTAAAATGGTCCATTACACACTCTAAAGGTTCATGCCAGGTTCCTTATAGTTGTTGTTTATTTTAAAGTCTGTTGTCTGTTTATGCAGCTTACACGGGGAGCATAGTTTTGACCTCGTGATAAAGTGTTAATGACTTTAGAAATGTCATTAGAGAATTATTAATGGATGAGAAACCACAACAATGTTCAAAGATGAAAGCCACAAACAAACAGTGCATTGCACGAATGGACCCACATAGGTAAGTGCAATTTAAAGCATATTGTGTCATTGTATGCTTGTACAGTCACATCTAGAGCTTTTGACAATCAATTCACACATTCAGGGTCAAGACCTTTCTGTCTTGTCTAACAGATCTTTACGTGCACCACAACGACAAGTGTTGCATTTGAGGTATGAAATTGTGTGGGCTCATGAACAATATGAAGAGTTTGGTTCCAAAATGAGAAAAAAAAGTGTTTTTTGATTGTACATTTCAAATAATATTGATCACACTGCACTTGGTTTGTTTTAATTTAAGCCTTCATAACTAAAAAAATACAGCTAAGTAGCACAATAAAACACAATGAAAACATGATAACATAATAATAAACATGTTTTGACAAAAATGTTAAAACTGAGTTATCTCGTTTTGGAACCAAACTCTTCATATGATGTCAAAAGAGGGGAGATCACTTGGACAAAAAATGATAATTTGGAAGAGGTAAGGTTAGAGGATACATTCAAACCTGATGTTGCTCTTAGTTTGGGAGATTATATAAAACAGATGTGAGAAGATATGGTGTAACTAATCTTACTCAAATTCTCCCAGTTTCCCAACATCATCTACAAGTAGCACTAGGGAATATATACTTGGAGTTAAAGCGCCATTATATAAAAACATGTATATATATAGTATTTAAAATGATTTTGCTGGCAATACAAATTTGTGAAACATTACAATAAATTCCATGTGCTTTTTATTTGCCATTACATCAATCATTAAATTTGACTTGCCCACATTAAGACTTCTGCATATTCATTTGGACAATAGCTGTCCGGAAAACATATTTTGTGATTTGCAATTCAAATTGCAACTAAAAAGATGCTGTATTTTAATAAAAATGCTATTTCACAGCAAATATACAAAATAAATAGACATGATCAACAGATATATAGGGCCCTATTTTAACGATCTGAAACGCAAGTACGAAGCGCAAAGCGCAAGTGAGTTTGTGGGCGTATCTTGGGCGCTGTTGCTATTTTCCCGGCGGGAGAAACAACTCTTGCGCCGGGCGCAAATCAATAAGGGGTTGGTCTGAAGTAGGTTCATTATTCATAGGTGTGGTTTGGGCGTAACGTCAAATAAACCAATCAGAACGCTATCCAACATTCCCTTTAAACGCAAGTTCCATGGCGGGTTGCTATTATTATGACGGATTTACCAGGCGCACGCCAGGAGCGGTTTACAGCCGAGGAGACCGACGTTCTTGTAAGAGCAGTCAAAGACAGAGAAGTTGTTTTGTATGGGGATAGGAGAAACCCGCCCAAATCAGCGTAGGTTAAACAGGCGTGAGAGGAAATAGCCACAGTCTCATCAGCTGGCATCTCCATCGTTGTGCCAAGCGCTACAATGATGTCAGGAGACAGGGGAATCCCAAGCTTGCCAGCATAAATCGGGCACGCCGTGTAACGGGAGGTGGATCTGCCTCTACACAAACGCCAGCAGAGGACATTGCTGCGTCCACCCTCACCGCTGAAAGGGTTTGGGGGCTTTGAAATCGGACCCAAGAAACGCAAGCAAGGTCCAAAACCCAAAATACTCTTACAAATCAAGTTCATATACATTAGGGTTTCTTATGAAAACATTTTAATTATTATTTACATAAAATAAACATAATACAGCCACACAACAAACTTATGAAAATATTTTAATCGTTATTTGCATGAGAATTTTTTAACGCAGCCACACAATAAATAAAAACTATCACCACAATGCTCACCACTATGATTTCCCTTATCTCGTGTATTAATATTTTTTAGTGTAACAATTTATGATTTGCAAAAATAACTGTTGCATCTGTGTAGATTAGATAAGCAAAGTGTGTGCGCGTTGTGCACGCTATACATTATGGTCAAGCATGCGCCCTTAAAATAGCATAATGAACCATGCGCAACGCGCCACTGACTTTAGACTTTGTTTTTCTGGTCAGTGGCGCAATTGTTTTCTGAAACTGCAAAATAGCACCAGGGATGTTTTGCGCCGGAACACGCCTCTTTTTTTGTGCTGAAATGCCCAGGGAGCGCAAGTTCATTCCCTAGTTTGCCAACGTGCGTCTGTGGAGGGAAAAACCCGCTGTGCGCCGGTGCAAAATACGAATGATACATGCGTCACTGACAAAGTCAATTGCGCTGGGTGCAAGATAGGGCCCATAATCTCTAAGATATATTAGCCCTACTTGAAATATATATATAAAAAATTCTTGAATGTGTTTAAAAGCGATATAGGACTGCAATTTACCTGTAAACATTATTTGTGATAACTGAAACAACTTTGTGATGCTGTAATGACTTAAGTTTGTGAAATCAAATTAAATTATATAAAAAACATATAGTTAAAAAAGAAAATTGAATTCTGGAAAAAACATCACTTTCTGTCACCCCAGTCTCTCTGCTATCTGCATCAACCTAAAACTTTAAATGCAAACCAGTTATTCCACATCCAAACCATATTCACATTTACAATACTATGATCATTTAAATAATTCTTGCACTCCTACTAACTAAGGGTTAGGAAACACTTCCATACAAACATAACTGCTCGGGGCAAACAAAAACAAGTGCTTGTCTGGTGTACAAACATGCACACACGCACATGTCGAGCTGAAACTTCGAAGAGAGACGTTTAACCCTTCTGAAAGCAGACTAAGCAATGTCGCTTCCAATACGTTTGGGCTTGCTGGTTGTGTGGTCTCCCGGCTGGCAGGTCAGGGTCCCCAACAGTGCAATTACTCCAAATGCATGCCAATCATTCCCCCCAGCTGTTGACCCCAAACAAAGCCTTTTCTCAGACAAAACCCCCCAGCTGTCTACTGCGGTAACCCAAAACAAAGACAGATGTGGGGGAACGTGTGAGTTACTCGCGCAGGCCAAACAAAAACCTTTGAGGAGTCCATTTGTGTTTCTGTCTTGGCTTGGAATGCACATCTTCAATTCTCTGGACAAAAATATGGCCATCATAATCCAATCTCAGCAGTCTATCGGCAACGTGGATTTAACGTTAGTTTGTGATGATCGTTCAACTAAAGTGTTTCAAGATGCTGCAGTGACAGTTTGCACACTAAAATAAATTTGACACACGTATGTTAAAGATATTGTAAAGAAAGCAAGCAAATCTTAAACGGCCAAAGCCTGCGCAGCGTCAACCGAACGTACCCGCTGCTCTGACCCTGACCCAAACTCAACTCTCCTCTGCTTTTCTGGTGTAAAACATTTCCCTCCAGGGGCAGGAGAACGCCTCCTCCAGGTGTAGAAAAGTACATCTTCCACTGGAGACCACAGGAAGAACATCATCTCCAAAAAACTTCCCCTAAAAACATCTCCTTCTCTCGCATGGGTCTGGATGAACTTCGTGAGTCTCATGTAGAGTTTCCCAGCAGGAATGCAAGAGCGGTAGACCCAGCTAAGCAGCACTGGCAGCCTGTTTTACATCTTTTCGCCCCCAATGCTGCAGCCAAATAATCCTAATGACTCCCTTTATAATAATCAAGTTAAAGTGAATATTTACCTGTGGGGTGCGGTAAGAATGACAGGTTAGTGATTACTGCCGATATAGTCAAGACTTGCTGGATGTTTTTGTTTGTTCATGGGTTTGCGAATCAATGGTGGTTGTTATGGTGCCATTATTAAATTGGTAACTGTGTGCATGACATGTATTAAGAAGGCGGTAACCACATATTTATTGGTCATTCAGTAGGACATATCATTTATTTCATTTGCTGTGAAACTCAGGGTGCACTTGCTTTGAACCATGCCCGAGCGCGATTGTCCCCCCTCCCACTCCTCCACAAGCTTGCACTCACAGTACTTTAATTGATCTGTGCCCGAGCATGCTTTCTTCATTAGGATGCGATTGTTTTAAAGTAAACAGAAAGGCTCGTCATCCTCAACCCTCCCACGGGAAGCTTTTCTTCTGTGACCACTATTCTTCTTGTTGTTTTATTGGTAGGTGTCGTTTGAGTGATATGTTACAGATATACTGCTGCCTGCTTTATCGGAGGTGAATGCAGCAAACATCAAGTATGTGGGATTTTTTTAAGAAAAATTAAAGGGACACTCCACTTTTTTTGAAAATATGCTCATTTTCCAGCTCCCCTAGAGTTAAACATTTGATTTTTACCGGGTCTCCGGGTCTGGTGGTACCACTTTTAGCATAGCTTAGAATCCATTGAATCTGATTAAACCATTAGCATCGCCCTAAAAATAACCAAAGAATTTTGATATTTTTCCTATTTAATACTTGACTATTGAAAGTAACCGAGGGGACTATTTTCGGGCAGTGCGTAATATCACTGCGCATGCTGCAGCCATGTTATAGCAGCAAAGTCCTTGATTATTACGCCAGAATGAGAGTTTAGTTCCTAGCCATATCTGCCTAGAAAATCACAACTTTTAATTTTCCGTCGGTCTTAGTACATGATGTAACTACATAAGAGTCAAGTTTTAAATAGAAAAAATATCGAAACTATTTGGTTATTTTTTAGAGCGATGCTAATGGTCTAATCAGATTCAATGTATTATGCTAAGCTATGCTAAAAGTGGTACCACCAGACCCTGAGATCAGCTGAATGGATTCCAAAACTGTTTAACTCTAGGGGAGCTGCATAATGCGCATATTTAAAAAAAAGTGGAGTGTCCCTTTAAAATACAGGAGAAATACGGGAAATTATTTAAACAGGATGATGGGTTGACAGGTATGGCTTGGGCATGGTTAGATTTGGATAGTGTGAGCACGCCCTAAGTCCTTTTTAGTCACCAATATGTTACCACAAGTATTTTCTAGTGTAGTAACACTACAATAATTAAACTGTTGAACAATGCTAGTTTGGTATAACATTCCATTCGCTATGTAAAGGTCATGTGGGTTCGATCCTTGGGTAACACTGTCACACATACTCATAAAATGTACATATTGAATTCACTGTAAGCCACTTTGGATAAAAGCATTTGCCAAATGCAGAAATGTAAAATGCTGTACAAGCTATAATCATTATAAAACATTTTCTCCCTTTCTGCACATTATAAACAGATGGAAAAGTGATCTAAAAAACATGAAACCATTATACATCACATTACGATTATGGTTTAAAGTAACTTAACTTCAAATCAAAGTTTATTTTATCATTTATATGTTTACATTCCTAAATATTTTAACAGTTAAATACAGTATGAAGACTTTGGTTCCAAAACACGATAAACGAACAAAAAATGAGCTACCGTCAAAATCAGTATTGTATCTGGTCAGTATTAAAAAGTAAATTCTTAATTTTACGCAAAATCCAATATCCGCCGTGTTATTTTCATCTTTTCTCCCTTTTGTCCCAAAACGTGATAGACGCCAGTCTTCCTTCTCTGAAGAATGCAATAAATCCGCTCACCAAATCACAGCGCATCATACCACGCAGGGCCGGCGTCAAGGGGGGGCATTCGCGGGCAGTGCCCCCCCGAACAGGTTGTTGTGCCCCCCCTACAGTTTTTTATTACTTTAATATATATCAAGAATAATTAAAATAAATTAAGCATTGAATGTTTCATGACTTGTAATGTAATCAAATGAGGAAAATATAGTTAATATATGTTTTCTTTAATTAAAATAGACCAGTTTCTCTGATTGGATGTATTGCTGCGTCTCACCCGTCTTACGTCTTTAGCATATTTGTGACTTGATACTAGCAACGTGTTTTTTCAGGGGATTTTATGGATCGTGTAAAATATGGATATTAGAACATTTAGAACGAACCAGCACCGCCTGCTTCATCTGACTTCATGCAAACACAGACTGGCTCAAACTCAGAGATTAGAGGTCGAGGTGGAATTTACAAATCTACAGGACACTGTTTAAAGGAAGTTTAATGTTCGTACACGCCGTCTTCAGCTATTTTAAAGGTAAGTTAGCGTTGTTTTAAATTACGTAAGCTTAAATGTGAAGTGTGTCTTTAGACCGTTAACAGCATTACGACGTGATTATGGTAAAGCGGCTTTTTTAAAGCTAGGACGCGGTGTGCGCTGTGCTATGAAACCCATTCATTTCAATGGCTTGCGCCACGCGAGGGCGGTTTGTTGTTGCGTCAGCTTGCGCTCACGCCGCGGTCGAAGTTCAATAGTTTTGCGCATAGTTTGTGGTCTTTTGCACTTTATACGGGAAATGAGCTGACAGTCTGTACCAGTTGTATGAGTGTGTGCTTGCTGTATTTGTTGTTTTAATGTCTTGTTTTGGCAAGTTATTGTTGCTATTGCGTGCCCCCCGTTGGAAGCCGAGTGCCCCCCTGTCAGTTATGGTCTGGCGCCGGCTCTGATTCCACGCACTGTAAACAACAATGATGGCGCTTTGAATACACACAGAATCCTAGTTTTCCTCATCTATTTTGTACTTCATGATCAACAAACAAACAAACAAACAAACAAACAAATAATATTTTAAGTCAACGAAAATCGAGTATGACCAAAACATTTTTACAGCTGATCGCTGTCAAAAAAGTTCATTGACGACGTCCCAAGAATGACAGCAGCAATGACAGTGCTCTTAATATGACAAAATAAGTGTTTTGATAAATGCCATTCATGTTTTTTTATCAGTGTATTGCACCAGTCAACTAAATGAAAAATAGGAAAAATAATCATTTTTATAATAAATCTTTGAAAGTCAAATTATGGATTTTATTTTCTGTTATTATAACCTAAAGATGCTATGTGAAAGTTTGTAACAGAAAATAATGGTTTTCATCTTGTCACTTTCTTGGTATGGAAAACACATATTTACCCAAATTAGTCAAAATGGATTTATTCCGTTTTGGAACCAAACTCTTCATATATTAATCACATCTGAGAAAGTTTGAAAAATTGACGTTTAATGAAATCAAAGGAATTTTGAATCAGTTATGACATGCACCAATGCAACTTAGCGCAGCATTGTTCTATATGCCAAATACTGGCAAATGACAGACAGTATCCTTCCTGCACAGTTTTGCAAACTCCCTATGCCCAAACATCTAAACCCATCTATGAGTTCACCAGCAAACCGTTTGCCTCGCAAGAACAAAGCACTCCCAAATAACAAGAAGATGACGGATTGTCTGCCATTGACGAACTCTTACACAGCTCCGAGGGGAATAATCACATGACGGCAACAGATGAGTGACACACACAGGATGTGAACGAGTCACTATGACCTTTAGAGTCACCATGGACTGTGACTCTGTCTAATGGGACATGTTCTCTGGATAACATCAGTCAACTGGCTCAATGACAGAGAGGTTAAGAAATATCATGTTTGAAATTGACTGGTCTGCCCAGTCGAACTGAAACCCAAAGGGAAATTGAAGTCATGCACATACACAGGATGGTTAAAAATCAGCTATGGATAGTGATTACGGAATTTAAAAAGCATTTCACACGGAAAAGCGGCATCCGTGCCAAATGGATGAAGACGTGTTGTTCAATCACTTGGCACTAATATTTTGTTTGGCAAGGTCACATGTGACTTTATCTTAAATCATTAACGGGGTAGGTGAGCCATATCCCTACAGTAGCCAGTCCACTACAGCTGTAACCAGGTGTAATATACAGGGAAATAGTTAATGGACAACACCAAGCAGAGTAACAGTATTGCTGAAAGAAGACATACATGGAGTTCTCAGTTAGGAGTAACTAAAGATTCAACTTTGTCCCAGATGTTTTTCCTAAAATTCCTGGGAATTGTTTTTTTTTCTATTTTGCATCCCTACCGCCATCTCGGTTTAAAATATTAAAAAACAGGTTACTTTGTGTGCCAAAGTCAAATGACTCTTGCGACATCCGACTCGACAGCTCAAATTCTAAATAACTATTATACATGCATCATTGCGAATTGGGGTAAGGACGGTGTAAGGAGACCGTCTGAAACCATTTGTTAATTTTTAAAGGTCACGTTCTTCCTGATCCCATTTTTCAAACTTTAGTTAGTGTGTAATGTTGCTGTAATAGCATAAATAATACCTGCAAAATGATAAAGCTCAAAGTTCACTGCCAGGCGATATATTTTCGTTAACAGAATTCCCCTTTCAAAGCCTACAGCGAACGGCCGGTTTGGACTACAGCCCTATACTTCCCAGTTGAATGACGTCAATATAAGAGTTTTTGACTAAACTCCGCCCACAGGAATACGTCAGTCGCCAGCTAAGCTCAAACGGCTTTGCTAAGCTAAGCTGCTGTCGAAACACATTCAACAAGCTACACAATCAGAACTTGTTACGTATTTCTGAAGGAGGGACTTCATAGGACAAGGAAGTAAAGTAAATTGTGTAAAGAATACCGCATTTTTTGCACGTTTTTATTGTAAACACAATCAAAGCTTCAAAAACACAGGAAGACGGGACCTTTAATATAAAGTTATTGACTGCCACTATAAGTATGATCAATACCAATATTGGCAGCACAATGTTATAATTGACAGCACATTTGGTTTGCACAAGTAAAAAACTGCGAAAGTAATACATGGCAGTTTGAGACACTGTTGTGATCACTTATGAAACTCTAGATGATCCTATAATATTTCTATGGTTATTTTTTTATGTGAAAAACTGAGAGCAGGAGACTTATAAGAAAAAAGAGATCTAGGAAAAACAACTAAGAAACAAGAGATCTCCAAAAGTCTTTTTTTTGCTACTTTTGCCTCTTTGGGATGGTCCATATAATACCTCAGAAAAAATGGCTTAAAGGCAGGATTTCTGATTTGATCCAGAAACATTTTTAGTTATGCTGGTTAAAAGTCTCCTCAAATCCTGTTAGCAATCACTATGTTAAAGTGTTTAAATGTATTTGTATAAATATATGTCATCTGTGAAAGGTGTAAGACCAAAAAATGTTTAACAAATCATTGTACTCGACCGAATGCAAGAATTGAATGCATGCAATGTTTGCTCCCCTTCTGTGAACGTGTTTTACATTCCACTGCACACCCTGTTCACGCAGACATCATACGTCATCAGCGCGTTCACGTGCGCTCTGTAAACAGAAGCAAACAAACTTTGCGGCTGAATTGACAACCTGCACAGGAGCCACAAAACAAAAGACATCTTTTGAAACGACAAAAACCGTCTGGATCAGCAAAGAGCAAAAAGCTGAATTAACATTGGTCACTTTACTGCTTTTCCACAGCTGCAGGAGGCAAAGGGTCTGAAAGGATCGCTGCAGTGTTTCTTTTGGAAAGGTTGGTACGCGGTGTGATTGTATTTACAGTAGATGGATTCAGATCGTCTACTTTGATGAACATTGTGTTGCCTATGTAGTTTGTGTTACTTTACCTATTAGCATAACAATATTTATGTTTTCAAAATTAAGTTTGTCTACACAAACGAAAACATGCTGTATCTAATTCTAATAAAACAGTTGTTTATGTTTGTTTTTTTGGTAACTTTATATCACTGGTGAATGAGAGATGAATGGGCTTCTGGACTGTATTTGTTCATGTGTATTGGAGGAGGCGTGACTTTGGATGGCGATTTAAATGGAGGGTGGGATCATGATTTCAGTGTTAGTATGCTAAAGTTGGCCTTTTTCAAAATCAGATACCCTGCGTTTAACTAGAAGTGTAGTTCTCATTGAGGATACATATGCTAGGTTGGTGCGTACAGTACTGTGTGTGGTTAGCGTTAGTAAGAGGTTTAACCGCAGGGCTCTGTGTTGCTCAGGTTTGTGTGACTGGCACAGCGTGGGTGCACCACATGACTCTACCTATCGACCTCACACCATGGCACTGAGAAACCCAGCAGCCAGTGACAGGTACGAGAGCAGTGGCTGCAACTAAAAGCCCTTACAAGATAGACCTTAAAGATGTGTTTGTCCTGATCGTAGAGGCATAAAAATGGGCCTGAGAAGATGAAGTACTAACATGTTTTGATTGTGTGGGTCAGTAACATAGCATTTATGGTTTGCATTCAAGCTGCATGACAACATAATGACATAGCATCTGTGACTCTGATTCTACGTGTACACTGATACACCGATCATCTCAATGTGCATTTTTGGCAACTGTGAAAGGGAACATAGTTTTTACACGACCAATCGACCTCAAAACACAAGCAGCTGTGTTAGACACAGTTACTTATACCCTGAAAAAATCTCCGGTTGCACATGATTGAATTAAGTTTTCTTAAAATTATATTTCTGTAGAACCCAAGAATATTTTGGGTAGGAGCAGTAAACAGCGGCCAAATTTGACCCCCGTGGGTTCTGCGAGGTTAATTATGTACACCAGTTCAACATGATTGAATCAAGTTTTCTTAAAATTAAATTAATTTGAAATAATATTAATTTCATTTTAAGAAAATCTAATTTAATCATGTGCAACTGATGTCAAGAAGGTTTTTTTTAGTGCAGTTGCTACTGAACAATTTGAGCGCTGCGGTACAAAACTTTTGGAAACTTTTTTCTCTTGTCCTTCTCATACCTTAACTCTTTCCATGCCATTGACGAGTTAAAGGAAAACTACACCGTTTTACAATATTTTACTATGTTCTTATGAAATAAGTAGTGCTGGGCAAAGATTAATAGCTTACAAAATAAAAGTCATTTTTTAAATAATATATGTGTGTGTGCTGTGTGTAATTATTATGTATATTTATTATTTTATATCTTTCTTTTATATATATATATATATATATACACAGGTAAATGTTTCTTAAATACATGTGTATGTGGGTGTATTTATATATACATAATAATTACACATAGCACACACTCATATATTATGCCAAAAAGCACTTTTATTTTGTATGCGATTAATCTATGCCCATTACTAGAATAATACATCCCTGTTTTTTTCAATGTGTTCATTTTTTAAGCAGATAAAAAAGAGAACTATATTGTATGGCGGAAGAGCACAAGTTTGCAGCACTTCGACCTCTGGCACAGTAACATCATCGCCATGTTTTATTTTGTGCCACCATACTTACTCATGTAACTACTCATGCAATTTACATGTGTATAAATATATATACACATGTAAATGTTTCTTAAATACATGTGTATGTGGGTGTATTTATACATAACAATTACACATAGCAAACACTCATCGCCATGTTTTATTTTGTGCCACCATACTTACTCATGTAACTACTCATGCAACAGTCTTTAAATAGGGAAAACATGGTAAGAACATAGTAAAATATTGAAAAACTGTGTAGTTTTCCTTTAACGCCTCAATTAAGAGAAAGCGCTTCCCTGCCAATGACGAGTTTTTCCGGCAATCTGTATTTCCGCTATTATCCACCAGGTGGCGCTCTTACCCAACTTATAAAACCCGGAGGGCAAACAGTTCAAACTCTGTGTATGTTTTGAGGATCGCTCTGAATCTGATCTGTATCAAAAGTCCTTCACAAAAATGCATTAACCTCAGCTTTTTGCCCAAAATTTTGTATTTTTGAAGAAACCTACCCATATTTAAGAGGTGATCAAAAGAGTACAAATAAAGGTAGGATGAAAGCAGAAGGTCTGTTTCTTCATTTGATATATTCTATGTTTATATATGTAAAGAACAACATTTTCTGGAAGGCTTTAAACTTTTGTGTAAATCATAAAAATGCTGATGCAGGCTGGCAACTTTTTAAAAAATAGCTGGCAAGGAAAGAGTTAAAAGTGCTTTGTTCATTCAGTTTGTTACCCAACAAAAGGTACATTCGCAAATGCACTGTTGACTTTACTCACTGAAATCAGCACCTTATTCGTTCATACAACCAACGGTATGCTTTTTCACACTATACTATAAGACTATTTGCTCAATCTCTGATTTGTTTGTTCAAAAGTCTTTGAAAGCAAAAATGCCACTAAAACACTTTACAAAGGTGGGACTTAAGAAGTCATGCATGGATTTTCACAAAAACAATTTGTTCAAAAACAAGTCGTTCACAGCCAAAATATATCTGCTTCATTTGAAACAAACACGAGTTACTACATCATGTTTACTAAGGTTTTACCTAAAAGAAACACAAAACGACACTGACCAATCAGACGCCACGACTCTGATAACAGTAAAATCATGCATAGGCTTTTGCGGTCTCTCATAGTTTGTTTAAGAGAGCGACTGTTAGGTGGTCATATTGTATTCTCACAATAACCGTTGAGCGCTGACCCAGTTCAGCCATAAAGACTGGTAATTGAGTATTAATGCACTTAATCTACCCTAATCAAAACCATCCATTGAGACATTCAATTCTTCAACCATCAATAAAAACAAGATTCCCAGACAAAAAGGCACGTCTTTGTTATGGTAACCTCCCTTTTTGTTGCAAGACTGATGACAGACACCTCTCAAAGAATGCTGGGATCTTGGTATGTGCTTATGTATTCATGTTTAAGCAGTGCATACAGTATGTAACACGAAGCCTGAAATTCATTCTGAAAATAGGGGAATTTATAAACTTGCATAAAAACATCACTGCGCCTTACTCTGCATCATGCCAAATATGAGATAACTCATAACTACTTACAGTAAGCAACAAGTCAATGCTAACTATAATTTTATTAATGCCAGATTTTGTAATAAAATATGCAAAAACCACTTGCACATTGTGATATATTTCATGCAGTTGTGTTCTTAAATTATCCCAAAAGTTCCCAAGAATCCAGGGAAATTCCTATTTTAAAGGGGACATATCATGAAAATCTGACTTTTTCCATGCTTAAGTGCTATAATTGGGCCCCCAGTGCTTCTATCAACTTAGAAAATGTGAAAAAGATCAACGCAGTAACTTTGTTTTGGTAAACCATTCTCTGCAAGCATGTAAAAAAATAGCTCATTGAAATTTGGCTCCCCCTGTGATGTAAGAAGGGGATAATACTGCCCCTTAATCTGCACTATCCAACCACAATGCTGCCATTTAGTGCAGAAATCAGCTCATTTGCATTTTAAAGGACACACCCAAAATGGCACGTTTTGCTCACACCTGCAAAGTGGCAATTTTAACATGTTATAATAAATTATCTATATGTTATTTTGAGCTAAAGCTTCACATATGCACTCCACCAAAGATTTATTTTACATCTTAAAGAAGTATTGTGAAATGTCCCCTTTAAATAATGGCTCATCCCTTGTCATCATCTATCAATGAAGTAACATC
The DNA here is from genome assembly GCF_030506205.2 of Paramisgurnus dabryanus. NCBI lineage: Eukaryota > Metazoa > Chordata > Actinopteri > Cypriniformes > Cobitidae > Paramisgurnus > Paramisgurnus dabryanus. The sequence goes on along the minus strand of NC_133342.1, from coordinate 14,941,467 downwards.
CGTGCTATCCTCGGATCAAAAAGCATTAAAATATAATTGCTATTTTCCTTCCTAAGATAACCGAAGGGCAGGGCAGAGATACATTTTGGTTGCCCGACTAGCAGGCACAGTTGCCCCGGTACGCTGGGTTAGCGATTTGCAAGCCCTGGGCTTGGTTACAAACATCGTTCAAAATATTTTCCGTTGTGTTCAGCAAAAAATTAATACAGGTTTGTAACAACATTAGGGTGAGAAAATGATGAAAGAATTTTGATTTTTGGGGGAACTATCCCTTTAAGCTTCGCTTTTGTTATTGTTTTGAAAATGCGACCTCTAGTGGTGAAATCCTACATATTGTGCCTTTAAATATAAGTATTTTAAGTTGGGGAAAAAAGCACTTATATCAACAAATAACAACAGTCCTGACAGATGGAAATTGTAGTTTTAGTCTACATCATACAGTTTGTATTAAGAACATCAAAGATTTATTTTACCCCATGATCTCAAGGTTAATTGTGGGATTGACAGTGGTGCCCTGGTGTTGCGAGCAGCATTGGGTGTTTTCATTGCAGTACTATTACTGACCTTAAATGCAAAGCTTACTTCCCGTGCCGATCCAAAATTGTGCAAAATGCTACGCAGCTGTAAATGAAATCCACCTAACTGGATGCAAGGGTTAATGAATGCAGTCTATTACAGTTGGTTTACCATTTCTGTAATACGGGCTACTGTTTCAGATTTGTTATGCTTCAACGCAGATGAACAACTCCCAGTCCATGTAATAAATACACATGCATGGTTCATAGCTCAGGGTTTTTACAGACTTATATTTTTTCTGTCATCTAATCTTGGCTGAAGCCACTGATAATTTAGGACCACAGTCCACCCAAAGCCCTTTGTGGAGGAAAACGGCTTGTGGTGGGAAACGGAAAAGCACAGAACATGGTAGTGCCACTAATTAAGATCATCTCATCAAACCTGACCACCAAAAACTATTCGCATTTCATATTAACTTTCCAGTTTTGCCCGGCCCCATCTGCGTTGCCAATCAGTGCATTCCCAACCACGGCCTCCATATCTACGAAACGCACAGCTGATTGGGACACGGCAGAAGCAGAGCCGCCCTCTCTTAAAAAATCCAGGCAGACTTCCAAACTGTGGTTAGAGCCATGCTACCAGAATATTGAGCCGTTTGGATGCAAGTGTGCCAGACACATTTAAAGACATTCCCCGGAGCAATAATACCATATAATCAGGACGGGGTTGGGATGAGTCCTGTGGGAGAAATCATTCTCGCAGCTTGTCGAGAAAGCCATTGAGGAAAAACAATCCGGTTGAAATTAAGAGCCATAAATTTATGTTTTTAGTAAGCTTTTACTTAAAATGCCATAAAGATGTTCGTTATCTTAAAGGATTAGGTCACCCAAAATGAAATCATTTACTTGCCTTAATGTCATTCCAAATCCATAAAATTTTCAAAAGGAGATTCAGTCGGAGATTATTCAGTACGCTGGCGGTACGAAACAAAATTGGGTTAGATTGTGTAAGCACACAATGACAAAAATTTCATTTTTGAGTAAACTACTCTTTCAGGTGTGTTTTGTTTATTGTGGAGTATAATTCATTTCCAAATGACTTTAAAGTGAACTGGCATTTATTATAAAAAGTCCAGAATTATGTGTGTGTGGTTCAGTTAAGTGTCTACGGATGTGTTCGGCCACTGATGAAAGTGGTCGAAAGTTAGGGTGGAAATCTTCAGTAGACACTGCTGCTCTCTAAAACACTGAAAGGCGATCCACCACAGCTCAGGCAGCGGCTCTCATCAACATTCCCAAGCATAAGTCTAGTCTAGAGATTAAATCTGAACGTCCTCAACACGGAGCTGAGCTGCTTCTGCACAGGGGTTTTCCTGCAATCTGTGGCCAAAAACACTGCCAGATCAAACACAGACCACAACTACCTTTGAATAAAACTGCTGCTTTTTTACCTTCTCTCTGTATCCTCTTCACACTGAGTTCTGGACTGTTTTTGCCGCTCAATTCCCACTGTCCTAAGGTTTCATAAAAGAGCAGATGCTGATTGACCAGCGGAGAACTTTAGAAGTAGTAACCGCACCCCCTGGTGGAGGCATCTGGGACTACTACTGCAACACGTAAAGTATCTCATGTAGATATATAAAACATTTATTCCAACACGCACATGCACATTGTTGTACCCAACTGTATCCACACTATGCCGGATTTTTTTGTACATCTAATGTTAGAGAAACTGCTAAGCCATTATCTACTGGCTAAAGTGCATGACACGCGAGTCTTATCAACTGAAAGATTCATTGAATGGTTTCTTGTTAACAGATGTCTATAAATGTAACCAACCAATTATGAGATAATAGCAAAAACACTTCTGACATTCAAATAAAACATTGCGGAAGTGATTTACAACTAATAAAGATAACAATTAAGATTGCAATCACCAACATCTCTTCCAAAAGTCATAAATCTCTACCCCATTTACGAATTCAGGTTAACTCTTAGGGCAGTACTGCCTACGTTTGACCCCAGGCTGGCCTCCACAGGAGATCTGCATGAACTTGTCAGAGTCAGGCACAAAAGAATCTCATTCCGTGGATATTCAGGGCTTATTTTCCTCATGTTTTCCCAGCATGTTCCTTCTTCCCCTTCAGGCTGTTCGAGGTGAACACCTAGTCAAAAAGCGTGCAGCCCCCGTATTGCCTCATTTCCCAGGAACATTTCAGTGTGGCACTTTCCCCACCCATCCTGTAGCTCAGTTGGTTGAGCGTTGCATTAGCAGTGCAAAGGTTGTGGGTTCATGTGCTGATTAAAAACAAACTGAATCTAAATGAGACCCAGCTGAAATGAACACAGGGCACCTGCTGCGACAGGCTGGAGGGGACAGGGTGGTACGAACTGAGGGTTTGCATTCTTGCGGCAAGGATGACAATTTCAGCAGAGCCTCAACTAGGCAAGGAATCCCACCCAACCCTCAGAGACGCGAGCCGTGGGCAAACAGAGACTAGTGTTTAGGTTTCACATATGCTCCACCACACTGGGGAAATTGAGTATGCAACATTGACCCTCTATTTTAAGTAAATCAGTGCCATGAGGATGCGGGCATGAGCCTCATGGAAGGTATTTATTTGCACATGTTACTAGACGCACGTTTGACAACATGTCAGAGGGCAATGGTTTCATATTGTCTCTGGTTGGTATGATTTGTGATTGTGTCTGACCAGGCATGAACTCTGACTCACTCTTTCCCAACTCTTCAGCTTTACAATTGGGGAGCTGACCACCCCATTAACTAAACTAATCTGAAAAATGACAAGTCGGATCGGCATTACAATATAAATGCTCTTTGTAAGAGATAAGAAAGAACACTAATATATCACTAATGAGTTTCCTATAGTTTGTTTTTACGACCCGATAACATGGAAGTACAAGCAATTTCCATCGGAAAAGACAAAGTGCTGAAATTGGCAAAGGCTGGATGCTTGAAACAATGGTTGGTTACTCCAACATAAGAATGACAAATATCGAGACATTAATAACAGGCATTCTCTTGACACAGTGCATTAACTCATTATCAGACGTCGTGGTTGATCTTTTTTCCATTTAATGTGCCAGAAACTAAAGGAAAAATATTCTTAAGAGGCCACTGCGATCGATAGCGATCTTTGAGATCAAATATCGGAGCCTATAAATCTTCATAAAAAGTGCTCTCCCGCCCGTGATAATGCAGGCCAGCATTTCTGAAATTTATTGACTTCCTAGGAGGGGGTAAAAGAAAAAGTGTAAACCCTAATCTGCAAGCACTGCGGCTCAACAAACCGGTTTACGGCTTCACAATGTTCAACGGGGCCTTAGGGAGCCACTCCTACATTGGCCCTTGATTTGCCCTAACAATATCCTCTCCTTGCAGCACCTTTCTAGATAAAATCAGACAAAAGTTTATCACCAGCCAAAAGAAATAATGTCATGGTGTCCTGAACGGTTTTGCACCTTAGATCAATGCTTCTATAAACTACCCACCCCTTACGAAAATTAAACCATGGTTTTATTATAATAAAAGGGTTGTAAGCACATTTTTGGTACAATTTATAAAGCATCGTTTAACTAGTTAAACTTTGGCTAATGTAGCAAAATCAATTTGTGGTTTTATTTGTAGTAAAACTAGAGTTAATTTTCGTGAATGGTAACATGAAACACTGCAAAATGAGAATACCTGTCCATTCATTGTGTCTTTCGATCTATTTATGAATAGATATAGAGTATATGTGTTCAGAGCATTGCAAATCAAAAATGCCCAGGTCTGAATCTCCTTTTCAACTTGTTGAAACAAGTGACAATGTCGATGATCAAAAGTTAAACACATATTTCTGGCGTGTCCAAAAAAAAAGAGACGCATGGCAACATATCAACGCGCAGAAACGTACAGGTCATAGTGGAATACGATCCAAAGGCGTTCCCGAGGTATCACATATTCAGTGTCCACAATTACCTCAATTAAAAAAATGATGCTAGTTGAGTGTTTATAGGGCGAGCTGAGGGAAACTGTAAATTCAGCGCACATTCTTCAAGTTGCGCTTATTAAACCGAGTGAAAGAGCGCAGAGGAAGCCAAAACGAGTGTTTATGCTGGATGAAGAAATATTATCTACGATCTGAACCACCAGGTTAGAGATCCTCGTAGCTTTATTGTAACCAGCTGTTGAGAGCCGCGCGTGTTTATTCCCAGTCTTGTAGAAGCATCTATGAAAAAGAAAAACCTGACCGGCTCGTGCCATTCAAAACAGACGATAATTTCTTTCATTATTTGTTTAGGCTTAATATATAAACGTCCTTTATGAACTACGGGTCTATATCTGACTTTATTATTTACCTGTCGCAGGGTAGTTTTGAAATGTAATGCGTCTGTAAACGGACAGGTAGAAATTAAGCAGGTAGCATCTTTGTCTATAAAGCTTTACGCAGACATCGTTGCGACCATTACGCACAACTGGATCGCAACTCTACAGGTTGTTACCAGAACAGACATTTAAAATACGGCTACTTGTTTGTCTTTTTAATTTATTACGTGGTCCAACATAACATTCACCTCTGACAAGAACTTTTCATAAAAATTTTCTGACATATACAGGTCCCACAAGAAGAAAATGATTTGTACCTACCCGAAGTAGGCTGTGCTCGGTCCAGGCAAGCCGATGAGATGCACTATAAAAGTGAATGATAACCATCCCAGGAGTAGATGTCCATCCAGCATTTTGTAGCGGCTCTGGGGCAGCTCATTTCGTTCGTCCTGAGTTGCTGTGTAAAATCCCTGCTAGTGAATACAGCACTTCTTATACACCCCGAGGATTTCTGTGCCCCTCCCATTGACTTATAACAGGAGAGAGAGAGAGAGAGAGAGAGAGTGAGAGAGAGAGAGAGAGAGAGAGAGAGAGAGAGACTGCCAATTACTGAGCAGCTGGATTTTTAAAGCTTGACTGGCTTAATTATTTACGTTTTCTAAAATAAGCAGGCAAACATATTATGTCATATTTGAATAAAGTAATACATAACTTATGCATTCTCAAGCGGCCTATTACATTACACACATTAACATCATACTGTGTTATGTCTATTTTTCTTTAATATGTACACTGTAAGTAAAAAATACACAAACAAAATGTCCTATTTCTTTGAATATTTAAAGATATGAAAGGAAATATAGCCAAAATGCTTGGAAATTCCTTTAACACTCATTCAAAATTAATCCCAGGGCACATCTAATGAAGTTGGTTTAGTGAATGTTCAGAGTTGTTCAAAGACAAATCTAAAATATAAGATTGGATTTTGGCAACATCTGTATACTTTAGTTTGTGTTATTTATAATATAAGGTTAGATATGCAGGTTTCCAGGTCCCTCAAATTCAAGGAGTAAATGTGGGGACACATTTCAAGTGATAGCAAGGTTATATTGTGTTACCTTTTAAGATACATTGTTACAGTTCCCTTTAGCGAGGGAACTTGCGCTGCGTCACTGCGGTGACAATTTGGGGACGCCTCCAAGGTTAAGTGTGTCTGAATGTGTATAAAACAAATTAACCAATGGCGAGGCTTAATGAAAAAGACAGGGTGACGCGGGAGCCAGGAAGTATATCGCTATCTGAAATATTCCCAAAGACGGCGTTACAGAGATGCAGGAAGTATGGCAAGGGAGACGCAGCGCCTTGTTCCCATCTTAGGGATACGAGGCACATACATCCGTAACCCAAGACATTTTCATGTGTCAAACACAACTATGAAAATAGCATTTTGGCAGGAATCAACATTTGCATACAGAAGATATAAGCATTTAAAGCGAACAGTTTAGCACGTGTGCTTAAAAAGTCTAGAATTTTTATATTATCCTGCACTATACAGGGAATAATATGGATTTTTTTTTTTCAGAAAACTTCTTGCATACAATAGATTCAAGCACTTTCAATGACCTGTATCTACGTATGTATATTTTCAAAAACTTCCCGGGGCCTTGAATTATTTCTCCTGGATTCACAAACTTTTAAGGATTTCAAGGACCCGTGGGAACCCTGGATTTTGAACCTTTACAGGTATACTAAACATAATATAACGTTGTACCTTTTTAAGGATCTATTGTGTACTTTTAGGTATATTAAACTGTTCTGTACCCCTAAAATTTAACTGGTACACAATAGGTCCTTAGGGTATAATATTGTACCCCAAAAGGTATAACAATGTGTCATATACCCATAAAGGTACAAAAATAAACTTTTGAGGGTAGCACGCCAGCGACAGAAAAAATACAGTTTTGTATCTTTTTTCTGACAGTGTGATGTGACAAAACTTTTAGTTGGTAGGCTTGTTTATGACATTTTACAGTCGCTTATTTATGCCAAACGACATCAATGGATATGGACAAAAGACAATTTTGGCCATTTAAATAAAATAAATAAAAAGAATAAAAAATAGCAATAAAATAATCATAAAATAGCAGTTTTCCCATTAAGTCATCACATGCAGATCAGTCAGGTTTTCATTAACTAGCATCACAATATGTTTCTATGTAAATTTTTTTACTATTTTTACTTAACCCTACGAGCACTAGTAATAATTTCTCAGCAAACACTACAATTTTTACACTTCCTATTTTTTTTTTTTTTTTGCTGTATTTAATAAATTCTAGCTGAATTTTAAATGTTTGACTAAAGTTTGCAAAATACAGAAAAATGCTGTGCATGTGCAACTCACTATTACCAAGACTCAAACCGATGAAAGCTGGCATAGGATTCGGGCCTCTGTCGCTAAAGCATCTCTTTAAAAAATGAAGTGAGGATTTCACACAGCAGTTTTTGTTACACTCTGAGTCATGGCACCACTGTTAACCCGTTACTCAAACTCCATCCGAGAGGGATTCAAGCCATAATCAAAACAGCATGGTATTCGAGAATCTCTTGAGATGGGAAATGCATGTGCATATTTTTCCCATTATTATTAATATTTTTTTGTTGTTGTTGTTAACAATTGCCCAGTAGAGTGAAAGATCAACCCATGTCAGTAACTGCATGAGTATTAGTTAATTACATTTCTAGGAGGATATATTGGCAGTTCACAATAAAATGTCATACTTTTCATCAACTTTTATCAATATTTCGCAAGATCTAAAGAAAACATTTAAATGGGAACCAAAATGGGTCATTAAATTAAACAGATGAGAGATTTGTATTGGCAAGAGCAGAAGACAAGGTGCTGTCTCTTCTTGTCTGTATGTCTTATTATTAATCAGCAATAAAGACAGCATACGATCTGAATTGCATTGTAAGATATAATAATTAAGAGTGCACAAAAAATGACATACACATAAACAAAACCCCAAATAACCTTATTGCACCAAAGCAACAGGTGAAGATTCACAGCATCATTGTTAGCTGCCACTTACACATCTTTGTTTTGGCAGCGAACGGTTAGTGAGATTGGAATCTACTGTTGGACCGGTTCCAGTTCACTCTTGGGTACACCTGGAAGGAACCATGCCAGGATCGGGACGAAGTCTATTCATCCCCACCAGAACGGCGCAACAATATGGACCTTTTCATCACAAGGATCACAGTAGCAACAACAGGTGGTCTAATGGAAACCATTGCCAAGTTTCTGTTTGCTAAGCAGCCTGTTCTGCTGGATCACAACACAGGTAAAGTACAAGGCCCTGGGTAAAACGGCATTACTGGGGATCTACCTAAGCAACCGTGAAGCAATGACGTGTGTTTGTTGACAGGTGATGAGGCATTCAAACTCACAAATTAAAGAGCCAGATTGAAAGACTGTGCGGTAGCAGGCAAGTGGAAGATTCCATGTTTAAAGTCAATATGAAATCAAACCTGACCCATGTTTACTTACTTAATGCACATTCCTGCTCTTATTGTGCACAACTCATCGGTGAACATTACTACATATACAGAAAAATCTTTGTCTTCTTGCTTCACCTTTAAAACAGCTTTCCTTTTCGGCTGTCATCGTGAACCCTCAGCTGCAACCACCTGCCGCATGACATAAACATGGGATCTTTGCAGGAGTAGTTGTACTGATATTAACTTTAAGTTTGCTTTCTCCATGCAGAAAGCATAAAAATGAAGAACAGTATCACCACCAACAATGGCATTGCTCAATAAAGAAGTAAAACTTTGTGTTTGTTTAAATCTCTATAATGTGTCTGTATTTGCCTGGGGTTTCTGGAAAGATGCATCAGCGTTTTGTGAGAACATAGCTGTTTGCATGGCGTATTTCAAATGATAAATGAAGCAAGGTAATGACAGCAACTGTCAGCGTTTTAATTTTAATCGATTTGACAGCACATGGCACAGATAAAATACAGTGGTGTAACCGGCACAGAAGGTGGGGGTATGGATATATACCCATGCTTGTTCAAATGCTCTTTCAACTGTTCCGTTGTAAATTGTTATATTTTTTTATTTCATGTAAACTATTTTCTACGTTATTTTAATGCTTTGACATGCAATATGCACTTTTCCCATGCAAGTAAAGCAGAATATAGTGGAGCATAAACATAAGGAAACATCCTTAAAGGCACGCCATGAGTCTTTTTGGCCACCAGGGGATGCTAGACATGTATTTTTCACGTCTAACGCCCCTAGAGGCCACACGCGCCGCAGCACTGTCGCAAAGGAAAAGAAGACAACTCTTTAGGTTACAAAGTGTGCCTTCCAAGATGTCATATAATATAATTTCATCATGGGTTTTATTTTCATCAAACGCCAAAAAAAATTGCGTAGCTCACGTTTACAAGCCAGTTGTAACAGTGGTCGCATGGATCACCCCGTGTCCACGATGCCACCACGGCGCCACAATGTCACATGATATAAGTCTCTCTCTAAACTCTCCAAGTAGCCTCCAGTAAAATTCACATAAAAAAAGAGTGTTCGGGCGCCAGAATATAACTTTACTTACTAGTACAAAAGCATGAGGGCCAAGTCAGCATCGGTCAGAAACCCCTCCTCCTTCTTTAGTTCATGCCAGCGAGTGAACACTGGCCCAATATAATTGATCCCCGTCCTTCCTTTTATTCTGTCACCCTCCCTTTTTCTCTTTCTGGTCTCCTCCGACAAAACCTTGGGTTTCTTTTTCTTAGCTGCTTCTTCGGCCATGACAAAAACATCAGGAAAATAAATAGTTGCACTCTCACGTCCGAATTTGAGGAAGTGGAGAAAGTGATGTATGCCGTAAAGCAGATTTTTGTAGTTTTTTGTTTTGTCCTCGGGTTACTACCCGAACCCCAAGTTTGAAAGTACGAGTAAAAGCGATGCAGACCCCGTCAGGCTATGGTAGACATGTCATTCAACCTATTTTAAGTCGATGTACCATCACAAGGGTCTTGAAAATATATTATGAAGGTTGAAAACTACAAAGTGTCACTTTAATATTTAAATTAATTATGAGGGACCTGAGACATATTTAGGGACCAGAATATTATAGAAATATCCTAGAAATCTATTTTTTATTATTAAAAAACACATTTTCTTCAATAACACATTTTTAACATTTTCAAAACTTTATCCCAACTTATGCATTCCTTAATTATGACTAGATTCAGGAACTCGTTGTTTCACACTTTGTCAAAAATTGTCCTTAACTGTCAATGGGATGGTATTTTTGCACCTAAAGAGTTAAAATTAGTACCTCAGAGGAACACATTGTACAAAAAAACTGCATTTCAGTACAGGTACCTCAAAGGTACATAATAGTACCAAAGTCTGGAACTAAATTGTACACTTTAGGAACTTTTTAAAGAGCACAGCTTTGGACATTTTTGGAACTTTTTAACAATTTTTTTCTGACAGTGCAGTCAAATGTTCTCTGGCATTACCTAAAAGTGTTTTTTTATTTATTTCTCTGCAAGTCCAATAAAATTCCTATGGCGTTTAGATTAGAATACCTTTGAAACAAACTGGCGACATCATTACTCCTCTCTACAAAATACATAAAAGGAAGTGTCAGTCCAACTTGTTTACAAGATGTTTTATGAGTTTATAGTTGTTTCCCAATTCAATGTGTAGATTTAAATGACGTATTATATCAGAAATGTGGGGTGTTTTCAGACACCTGGCTGCACTTCTCCCTAATTATTTTTGTAAATAGCTTTTAAAGACATTTCAAAAACATTCTTTCCAAACAAGTCTATCTTGTTATGTCTTTTCAGAGTACAAACTTGCTTATAAGACAAGTTTGTTGTTTTAGTGAGCACGCATTTTAGATTATTTAACAGCCATCTTTGATTATGCAATATGTTACTGTTGACATACATTACACAACACGCCAAAACGTCTGCATTTGTTATTTTGTATTTTTCTGTTGGTTTATGTCACTCTGATATCTATAGAAGAGTTCTTCTGCGAATTAAAAAAAAAAGTTAATGACAAATAGGGGTGTCAACAATAATCGATTAGGCGATGCATCGCAATGCGCGCATGCACGATTCAGCAACGATGCAGCAAAGTGCCATAATCGATTATGTTACTTTATTATTTTTTGGCCTCGAGTGGATAATAAAGTTGTGAAGTTTCAAAAACTTCCGGGGGCATAACAACAACAATCAAGATGGCTGAGGAGGAGAGAGATGACCGCGATAGACGGGTAATTAAAAATGCACACTTTTCAATGAAAAGCGGACATATGGGCACATTTCGAATTTTACGAAGTTAATGGAAAACTAGACAAGACTTACGCTGTGTGTAAAATTCTCATCTCAGCTAAGCTGCTGTTTTGTCAAGAATAGTTGCACTTGACTTTACTACTTGAAAAAAGTTTAGTAATAAGTGGTACTGTGTGTTGGCATAAATAATTTTATTGCTGGGTGCCCGTTACAATACTGTGAGTGACTGCTTGTATTGCCTCATGACTGATGAAAAATTTGCCTTGATGTGTACAGTAGAATTCTGATGCATCACAATGCATCGTTGAATCGAATTGAATCGGGAGGGCAGTGCCAATGCACACCCTTAGTGACAAAAATGAAAATTAAAACCAGATTTACCATTTCATAATAGGAAACTGTATGCAAAATATGTGCCAAAATGTAAAATTAAATTAAATTATTTCATTTTAATTTTCAAGGTGATAATGCATCTTTCCTATCAAATTGAAAAATTAGATGCAATTGATGATTTGACATTTCCTTTTCCCTACAATCTTAAAAATAATATTAAAATAAAAAAGCAAATGTGAAAACACATAAAATAGCGAGAAAAAACTATTTAAAATGTAAAATATACTTTTCATTTTATGTTTTGTTTCCATTTACATTTTCAAACTCAACTTGTATGCAAATTATATGCTAATTAATGGGTGGGTGACTTTCTTACATAAGTAAAGGCCGTTTCACACGGTAAGCGGCAAAATCGCCGAGCGGCTTCAGCTTTTCTTTTGTATTGGAAGCGTTTTGTGCAGCATTTAGTGCAAATGTGGATATCTTCAAGGGCGCCTGCCATGAAGTGCGGTGTCCTTAAAAGGAATAGGATTATGGGTGCACGAGCAAGGCGTGTGGACCAACTCCGCTTCACTTCTGTAACCGCCCCCGTTTTGCCGCTTTCCGCATGTCTCCTATTGAAAAAGAACTAAACACTCGCAAATGTCTGGATGAACCTAAGCTTTACATCTGTATACATTTTGTGTCACCTGTACCGCGCTACGAGTGCCAGGTCTTGCTTTCTCTGTTAAATGCGTTAATAAAGCTTCAAGAAAATCCTTAAAAAATGTATTTGCAGTTTCATTTTCACATTTATCTTTTAATTTGAATGCTAGCAGTCAGTTTGAGATTGTAGAGCAAAATGTCAAATCATCAATTGAATTTTATTTTTATTTTATTTTATTGGAGAAGTAAGATGCATTAGTACCTTAGGAATTAAGATAAATATTAAATAATTTTACTCAAGTTTCAATTTTGGCACATATTTTGCATACAGTTTTTATATAATGAAATAGTAAATGTGGTTTTCATTTTTATCATTAACTTAGTTCTTAAAACCTTCCATACATAACTTACAATTGTTACATACAAATAACATAAAGGAATTTTACTAAATGAAAATTCAGAGCAGGTACTGAGCATAAAAATCCTTTTCACTGCTGCCAAATGTGTAAAGATTTACATAGCACACAACATAAAACAGCATTTAAAAGGATGGCTTGAAGGCTCAGCGATGATACCATTTTAAACTATTTTCTACTCACAAATTATATCCATGAAATTTTTTACAACAATTTCAATGAATAGTGACATTTAATGGAAAGAATTAGCACAGGTAACCTCGTGCATGTTTATGTTTCTGTTATGTATGCATGGAGATTTACAGAACTTTGACAGCTAAGTGAGATGATTTACAGGCCATTTTCACTGATGTGTAAAGCTATGTCATGGCTGGTGAGAAATTGTGCTTGTTGCCTTATAGGCTTTTATAGTTAGGTGTGTAAGACAAACTCACTCCCACGCACACTATGTCCACGAACATAGATTTATACTTTGTGTGTTATTCCAGACATGCCCATACATGCATCTGTAAATGATCAGAACTTTAAGGCATGTGCACGAGAGTGATAACCCTGTAAAAAATGCATTAATAAGCACTGCAACAAGTTTATCTGGAAACAAACAACAAAATGTCTCTCTGAATATTGCATACGATTTCAAAACACCCAGCTAGATGTTTACATTTTCTAAAAAAAATGTGAGCGGTTATTGCCTGTGCAAAACTTCCGGATCACCACGATTCCGGAATATCGTATAGCCACCTCCAATGTAGTTAGCTATTTTTAAATAGTTACTTTTTTAGTAGTAGTAGCTTGTAGTTTGTCAAACTGTTGTCTGATGCAATGACCAAATCTAATTTTGTGTTTGTGTGAATAACACGCACATCCCATCCATTCAATCACAGCCAGGCTCCCCCGCCCAACATTTCTGGGCACTGTGGTATTTTCAGGATGCTTAGGCATCATTAGTGGTTTGGGATGTGGAGGCTGACGCTGCATCTGTGGAGCAGAGCTGTCTCAGGTCTCACACCTCAGACTGCGGAGTCACTCGCTGGTGTTTAGTTCTGATTCTCTCTGAATCATCTGAATAGACTAGTAGTAGCCTAGTGACGTAATTCCGACTTCAAATGTTATGGCTCACTAGGATCTGGTTATATGTATCTACAATGGGCCGTTGGTGCCTATAAAACTTAAACTGTTTGAAATAAAAATTTTAAGTACATACATTTTTAGCAAGATAAAAAAATTCTAAACATCAGGTACATCATCTTCAATAGAAAAAGAAAACAATTAAAGGCTTTAATGCAGCACAAACTGATCTGACAAAGAAACAGCTGGTGAACGATAGCGTTCCTCCTCATGCTGAAGTCCATTGAAGACATTTAATCACGGAAACAAATCCCAGAAGGCTTAAGAAGACTAAAGGAAGTATCAGCACATAACAACTACAGACTTCAAATACTGCAGCGTTTAAAGTGTTATATTATTGACGTTACAGTTATGTTTTGCAGGTCCATACTGAAAAAAACCCCCACAAACTTATCACTCAGAAACTTCCATTAACAATCTCCAAACAATTGATAGATTCAGTATCTTCCCCTGATGCAAGGCTCAAACATAAGGTCTGTTTACACCACTGATCTATATAAATGACTGGATTGCGCATAGAATGCTTAACGTAACAGGGTGAGATGAAGCCAGCGCAGAGTTCGAGCGGCCATCTTGGTATACCCAACCGGCAAAGGGCGTCATTGACTTCCATTCAAAATCATGATCTAATTTCACATGCTTTACAGCGTATCAGTACAATATGTAAGGGATAATGTAGAGGCAGCCGGTTGTTATCGGGAAATAAGCCCCGACAGTGTGATCAGGACTACGCGAAGGGGCTTATTTCCGATAACTACCGGCTGCCTCTACATTATCCCGCTTATTACACGGCTACTTGCCACATAAGAAAAAAAACTGGACATGAAAATGAATTTGAAACATTTTATTGGCATATTTGTTTTAAATTAACATTTTTATCCTTCCGCGAAACTTTGCACAGATGCATAAAATGATCGTAATACCTTATTAAGATCCTCTGCTTCATACTTGTCTGTCTCCATTTTTTTCTCTTTTAGCCAGTCTTTGAGAAGTTTTAATGCCCATTCTGTATTTTTTTGTGTGTTGGCTTCGTAGCTGTCATGCTCTATTTTGTCAAGTTCAGTCTCAGTAAGCTCTGTGTCTTGTCGTTGTTCGTTCTTCTATCCACTGTTTAAATGTTTTGTTTTTTTCGTACATGTTAAAATTATGGTTGTCCAGTGTATGTCACAAGATGGCGCCAAACAGCTAGTAATCTTTATTGGCGCGGAGCGATTTTAATCGTACAAGTAGTACCGGCTATGCGTTATTACTTTGGAGCGGTTATTATTTGAAAAGAATGAACCTGCAAATGTCTCAACTGACCAATCAGAATCAAGCATTCCAGAGAGCCGTGTAATAAGTAAGGAATAATTGACGACGGGCCATTGAATTATAAGAAAATAATGCACACCCAAGGTGCAATGCAGCACGACGCGAAGTGCCATTACACCGCGGGTGTGAATTATTTTCAAATAATTCAAAAGGACCGGAGTCAATTATTCCTCTTATACCACGGTTACCACAAACATTGCTCTGGTGCCTATTTTTAAGACATTTGATAAGTTAGGTGTGCGGTTATCAGAAATTAATGCATACCCACGGAACATTTCTCAGCCAATCAGAATACAGCATTCAACAGACCCGTGGTATAAATACGTTATAAAAAACGTTAAGGTGAGTGTGCCTGCTGCATTCTGTTGATGATGCGAGTATAAATAAAGTTTTTTGACATTATGCTGTACGGTCAGCGTTATTTCTCTAAATAAGTTTAGGTAACTTGTAAAGATAACATAATTATAAAACTAGCAAATTATTGCATGCACATACGGGACAAAGCATGATTATTTATTTACATTTCAGAATGAGCACATTTGTCATTAATACTAAATATGCTGCGGTCTGTCTGCTGATCTGATACTGTAATGAAGATGAATGTATAATAACTGATTAAAAACTAAAATGTACAACTTTCATTAAATAACTAGGAACATGCTTAGGACGTTTGCGTTATAATAATGTACAGGGAGACTTCAGATATAAAAACAGAGACTAGTAAAGTGATGTTTTATCATTAAAATCTGATAACGTCCATTGATTTAATAGAATGTTTGGGTATACCAACATGGCGGCGCGGTGGCCTCACAGTTGAGACGTCATGAGCAATCCAGTCATTTATATAGATCAGTGGTTTACTCACACACAGAGCGTTTGAAGGAGCTGCTCTGTGAAACAGCCAATCAGAGCAGAGCTCAACATTATTATTCATGTCCAGTTCAAATAAGGTAATAATAGACCATTTCATTCTAAAGGCAAATCCTAGGGTTGTAAATGAACATGTAAAACCATTTTTGGATAATTTTTGCATTTAAAGGAACAGTATGTAGGATTGTGGCCAAAACTGGTATTGCAATCACAAAACTTGTGGCTAAAACTGGTACTGCAATCACACAGCTAGTGGCCAATACACAACATGAGAGCATAAATATCAGTTGAGGGCTGCAACTCCACTTTTTAAATGACAATATCCTGGCTAGACCACTGTTGTCAGTGATATAAGTATTTGAAATGAAAATGATTTCTTAATGTCTAGTGACATATCAGGGTTATTTTATGATTAATTGATATAAATTTCTTACATACTGTTCCTTTAACCAAGCCAACAAATTTCAATGTAGATATCACAGAACAATTTAACATATTATTTCAATGCATTCTTTGGCACCTTTAAATATGAAATCTAAGTGGCCAATATGCAAATATGAGAGGCAAGCCCAGTTCTGATTATGATGGGGGCTAAGCATGCCCAAACAAACATAAGATCACCCTCAGATAATAGTTTACATGAAAATCAGATTGACGGAATTTAAGCCAATACACACGGAGAGAGATGCACACACATTCACGAATCATGTCTTCATCATCCCTATCATATTTTCTGAATATCAGGTGATATACAATGTTTCTAATGATAGATAAAACGCCCAAAACAGGATAAACCCACCCTTTGGGTTAAATGGGACATTTCACAAGACTTTTTTTAAGATGGAAAATAGGTCTTGCGTGTCCACAGAGGTACGTATGTGAAGTTCTACCTCAAAATACCATAAAGATGATTTATGATAGCACGTTAAAATTGCCACTTGTGTCCCTTTAAATGCAAATGAAAGGGACACAATGTACTTAATGGCAGCGGACCGACCCCAGACCGAATTTCCGGACCTCAAATGTTGTGGGTGGGGCTAAATTCTGCTGGTACCCAGGCTAAATGAAACCAGATAATGTATATATGACCCCACAATGATATAAAACAACCCAGCATAGGATAAATTACACATATTTTATTTTTATTTTAAAGCACTTAAGTTATACACTTTCTTTAATCCATGTGTGCCCCCTGGGGTGAGAAAACCTAAACTTTCCCCTGCTAATGCAATGCTCTACCCGTTGAGCAACCTGTACAGAAACATATTGTATATATATAATGCAAATGAGGTGCACATGTCATTTTCATACATTTTCTCTTAAACCTTCATGCATCACATACAGCATAGTGTGTGCCAAGGGAAACTATTTTTTTGGTGAAGGAGAACAGGCACGTAAAGAGAATGTGAAGAATTTGTTTTAAGCATCATTTCTGCAACTGACAGATCTGCTCCAGAGGAGGCCCCCAGTCGAGGTGTCTGAGGAATGTGCAAGCAGAACTGGGCTTACATGCTGTAGAAACCATTGACTTTTGCCAGTACAGTCTACAGTAAATGAACAAAGATATCATTAAATAGCGTTTTTCTGAGTGGTAATCTGTTTAGAAAGTAGCTTTCTGAGGCAGTTATCAGTCACTTACATAAATGCACATTTCTTAATTCTTGTAAAATTCTTCAGCTTATATGTAATAACACGTAGAAACATGTAGCAGCACATCATCTCTCATAGGCTTTCACTGTAGTCTTTTTGTCCCGACAATACAAACTAGTTTTAAGTTAAACATTATAAAGATCCCCGTAGCTGTGATTCCACTGCTGCTGACCTGAGGGAAACACAATACCCTACAAGCAAACCCCAACATCATGAGAAAAGAGCTAATTGCTCTCATTGTAAAAGTGTTGGAGCAATACGTCTGGAATGAACGCGCAATAGCGCAAATTAACATTAGTTCACCCAAAAATTAAAATTCTATCATCACCATTTTCTGTCATCATCATTCCGTTGAACCGATCAGAGGCCCCATTGACTTCCTTAGTATTCTTGTATCCTACTATGCAATGGGGCCTCTGATTGGTTTGGTTACAAACATTCCTTCAAATATCTTCCTTCGTGTTCATCAGAACAAAGACATGTTTACAGGTTTGTAACAACATGAAAGTGAATAAATGATGACAGAACTTTAATTTTTGGGTGAACTATCCCTTTAACACCCAACAAAGACCACTCACCATTTGCTGTTATTGAGCTGCTGGGCATTCAATAAAAGAAATCTTGGATTTTATTGGGGTTTTATTGTTGTCTTTGTAAAATGTTACAACGTAGATAGCAGATTCTGAAACCAATAATAATACAGTGAATTGTGGTTTGTATTTTATTAATAGCTAAATGCATTCAGTAAATATTATGTAAACGAAATTCTGTACCTATAGATGGTTTCAGCAGTAACAACATAAACAAGTAGCTTTCGTTGGCCACACGTAACTTCCGGTAAACTCCGCTAAGAATAAATAACAACAAAGTAATTTAAACGTAGTTTAACGAGCAAAATAAACAACACGTAGATTACCTAGGAAACCAAAAAAATTTTTTTCGATGATCTATTTGTTTAAGAGTTCAGTTTGGCAACTAGTCAGACCATTAAAAAAACTCAAACTGGAAGTAAAGTTCGGACCAGACGCGTATCACGTCACCGCATGTGCACCTGATGTCACATAATTTTTTTATTCTTTTTTGTGGCACTGTCACAAATTTCCGCGTTTTTTCGTGATCGTATCACAAATTTCTCTTTATGTGTCATTTTCACGTATTGGTACTCAACTGTTTTGTCCTATTTTCCTACCATTGTCGCTTCGGATTAGGGTAAGATTTACATACAATTACAATTACAATTAAATGAGAAAAAATAGTATAAACCAATACTTAAAGTGACATCCTAACGCAAACACCAAATCTAAACCTAAACCGAAGCAACAATGGTTTGAAAATAGGAAAAAAGCAGTTGAGTAACCAATATCTGACAATGACACAAAAATTCGTAATACGATCACAAAACAAAAAAACAGAAATTCGTGACAGTATCATAAAAATGATAAAAAAATGATGTGACTATAGGTACGTAATTCATGAGACTGGGTAGTAGCAGCACACACACAATGTATAAAGTCTGTTAGGATTTTTGGCTTAGTGTAAGAAAATAATGTGAGTTTTTGAGAATTTGCTGAGCTGCAATATCTCCCTCAACAAGGTCTTTAAAAGAACAAAAACTGTAAAAAGATTTTTCTTTTCACGTGTAGACGCCAAGGGCTTAGACCTCAGAAACTGTAAATCGTAAGCTCAGCTCTCATTCATATTGAACAAAAAAGAAGAGCATGACTAGGAAAACACTTCATTCCTCTTTATAGTATCAGACACTATGTTGGGTTGTCTGAATTCCTAATAAACTATTTTATTTTCCATACAGTGCATTATTCTTAGGGCTCTAGTTGGATCTTCAAAGTTGTCCTGCATGAACCCTACATTTTTTTATCAAATTAACATATTTTTTAAGTTACTTTAACTTAAAAAATTAAGTGAAACAATTTCAACTTGTTTTTATGAGTCAACTTATCGTATTAAAAAGTAGGTTGAATTGACTTTCAAAACCAAGTTGTTTTAACTTCATTCTGCATTTTTTGTACAGTGTACAGATTGAAATGGCTATGACTCTCAAGCCATGCAGCTAATGAACTATTTTAGACTTTGAGGTTGTTAAATAAGGCACCTCCTTTAGTGAAAAAATCCCTTTCCTTCCCCACACCAGCGGTGTCTTTTTCAAGTCCTTTATCTCTTTAAACTGACAATATGACGGCAGTGGGCAGTGTTTCCAGTGGACAGCCCAGTTGTCAAAGGCCAGCGGCAGATAAGTAGGTCAACAATGGGAGGAATGAGGCGTCCCACCCGACTGATTTCAGTTTCTTGTATGATGGGAAGGTATAGGGGTGAGGCAGATGGACATGGATGTATTGATACTGATGGGAAGACACAATCGGATATGGGCATGTTTTACCTCCCATTTTTAAAAGGAGGAGGCAAAGAACAAACATCTGTCAAAAGATAATTTGCCACTGCCCTTCATGAAGAACAAGAAGATGAAGAGGAACACAGAGAGCTAAGAGGGACACCCATACTTAAGGAAAGATGCAACAATAAATAGATAATACTTCATCACAAAGTTATATGAAGTGTGCCGTTTTGGGTGTGTGTTTGAATAGTTCAGGATAAAGGGTGGTATTATCCCCTTCTGACACCACAAGGAGAGCCATATTTCAATGAGCTATTTTTTCACATGCTTGCAGAGAATGGTTTACCAAAACTAAGTTATTGGGTCTATCTTTTTCATATTTTATGTTGATAGAAGCACTGGAGACCCAATTATAGCACTTAAAGGATAATTCCGGTATTTAACACTTTGAGTCTCATTTCTGGTTTGTTTTGGATGAACTACAGTGATGGACACAGAAATTTTGACAATGGGTCGTGTCTTGAGTTTTTGACTTGTTTTAGAAGCGTCTCTTAACTGCTTTAGAATGGAAGTCAATGACCATGCACAAACATGTCATTAAAACAACACTTAACGTTCATTTTCAAAACTGTACTACTCACCGAGTAGTTTGTGGTGTTCGTTGATGATTAAAAACAAATATATTGGCGCAATGTATGATTTCAATCCGTGTTATTTGCTATAGTGGAACTATTTTTTCAGATACCTCACAACCGCGTATATACTTCCGCTCTATATTTGAGTCAGAAGCGTTAGCACACTCGGCATGCCTGTCACGCGTCCTGCGAGAACAGCATTAGTGAAACAAAACACAAGATCAATACTTTTAATAAGGTAGCCTTACATTTTTCTAACAAACAAACACTCCCGTATCAGAAATTAACAGCACAGTAATTACTGACAACGTAAAGGGTAGGCTATTTAAATAAAACAACGAAAATAAATGAACGAAGTTCAACAAACTAATAAAACGGTAG
The DNA here is from genome assembly GCF_030506205.2 of Paramisgurnus dabryanus. Taxonomy (NCBI): domain Eukaryota; kingdom Metazoa; phylum Chordata; class Actinopteri; order Cypriniformes; family Cobitidae; genus Paramisgurnus; species Paramisgurnus dabryanus. Next base: position 14,920,586 of record NC_133342.1, on the reverse strand, counting down.
CATACTTTCCAAATTAAGTTTATTTATAACACTTACATCATCCAATATGTTTTTTCATCAGCAGAACAATAAAGAAAATATTTGCAGAAACCCCAGTGCTCCGTCATGCAAGTCAACCGATCCGCACACTATAAGAGTTAAAGCATATATATCCAATACAACAGTAATCCCCCATAACTCCGTGTGACATGTTGACGTCTTGTGAAGCAAATCAATAAGTTTTTGCAAGAAACTGAACGTTATTTACAACACTATTAGCATGAATGCCATAGCAGGAAGTGCGCTTTCCGTTCGAGGCGATCTCTTCCACTGGTGGCGTTTGGTGGCTGTTGGCTATGGATGTTGGTCTCTCTGCGCCACCTATAGAGCGGGAGCGGGAAGCGCACTTCCTGCTTGGCAAAAGCTCTGCATTAACGCTGTGAAATATTACTATATATATGAGAAACTCAAAACTGAAAATCGAATGTCAACCCACGGAACAAATATTCAAATATTCTGGTCCAGCCCTACAAATATGGGAAAAATTTCTTCTGAGAGAAACCGAGCGAAAAAACTACAACCACATGTAAACATACCCTTTTTTGTTTCCCAGTGGCGGAGTGATATATCAGCGAGCAATGAGTCTTACAAGAGAGATCAATGGAATTTTACAAAATGCCAAATAAAACACGACAGAAACTGTATTTCGCTTCACAACTTGTTTTTAAACAACAACGAACACCACGCACCACTCGGTGAGTAGCACAGTTTTGAAAATGAACGTTAAGTGTTGTTTTAATGACATGTTTGTGCATGGCCATTGACTTCCATTCTGAAGCAGTCAAGAGACGCTTCTAAACAAGTCAAAAACTCAAGACACGACCCTTTGTCAAAATTTCTGTGTCCATCACTGTAGTTCATCCAAAACAAACCAGAAATGAGACCCAAAGTGTTAAATACCGGAATTATCCTTTAAACATGGAAAAAGTCAGATTTGATATGTGACCCATCACGGAAACCAGTGACACAAGTCGGCAGCACAACTTTCGAAATAATGAGAAACAAAGTTTTATATACTGCAATTTATAAAATCAACTTCATTTTATACCCATCTGTAGTTACAACAACTCATCTCTATTCAAAATAACGAATAGTAAGTTGAAATGACTTTTAAATCTGAGTTGATGCAACAAAAAAATGCAAGGCAGCAAAGAATATTTTACAGTGCATGTGCACCTAATCTGTGTGTTAGACAAGTAAACAGGTTTGACAAAGTTTCTATTGGTTAGTGGTGTTTTTTGTTACCTCAAACATCACAATTACTATTGCTCAAATACTTCAGTCTGTCACTCATTCTACAAAGTTGATGCTACAGCATGAATAATACCTCAAAAGGTAGCATTTGGTTTGCTGATGCATGCTATTATTTTTCACCTGAAGGGACCCTGAACCATTTTTAAAGACTTGAATATCCAGATATGTGGCATTGCCATTACTGGCACTTACATAAATGCATGGCACTTACTGTATAGGAAACCACCCATAATGAGACATATTTAGGGACCAAAATGTTATAGGAAAAAGGTTACTTGGATTTTATTTAGGAAAGAAAGAAATGGTTCTTGAAAGAACCTTTCGCTGTATTCTTTGAGGTACCAATGGTCCTTCTATTGGCATCATGTGAAGAACCTTTTAGGCATCTTTATTTTTAAGAATGTAAAGCTAAACAATCAACATTATTATGCAACCCAGTATTACGAAATTACGTACGGTTTTCCACACATTTCGGTTTAAGTGTCACTGTCACGTATTTGTTACTCAACTGTTCTGTCCTATTTTCTTACCATTGTCGCTTCAATTTAGGGTTAGATTTACATTAAATGACATCCTTACCCAAACCCAACTCTAACCCTAATCGCAAAAAGGCGGAAAACAGTGTCAGTGTCACGCTAAAAAACTCACAAATTTAAGTGACTATTAGGTGCATAATTTTGTGATACCAGCAACCATCCAGCAACTGTGCTGAAAACGATCCAGCTGCACTTACTTCTATCTTTAGTAAATGTGTTTTGAGCATTGGTCTTAGTTATCTGCTGTAAACAGCTAGCATATTAAAACAGAAGCATCTCCTTTCCAACGTCTTAAAGCCAATATGACAACTACAAAAACACATGTATTTTCTCCATCCTGTTGTGTTTCTCGCTCCTCATTTTTTCAATTTTTTCCACTTGCAGTCTTCTCATATTGGCTTGAGATCTGTGGCAGTGGTAGGAGTGGCAACAGCGAGATCTATCAAACATCTGAGAGAGGTATTTACAGGTATTTCATTGTTTTCTCTTCTGGTATTCAGAGCGCTGTCACAGATTTAGTTTAACAATAGATGACGAAGATGCCTGTCAGAAACTCGTGATAAAAAGAGATTTGACAGTTTGTTTGCTAAAGCTTGCTTTTTAATGCTACACACACAGACTTTCGGTTTCAGAAAAAAATATTTCAAGCAGTTTGGGGAATCCTGTCTCCCAGGATTAGTAAAAAAAAATTTAATTAAAGAATTGTGATCATTTCTAAAGCTTTTAAATGTCACTGGGTGTCATTCTGTCTGCTGATGGTATTCCTGACTGTAAAAATTGCATATTATTTTTTGTCTTTACAATTATTGAATCCATTAAATGTACCAATATACATATGAAATAGTAGGAGTTCTTATATTTGTATATATAAATTGCACATTTAATGGATTCAATAATTGTAAAGACACATAAATAATATGCCATTTTCTTGTTCCATGTTTTCTTCTTTGGAAAATACATAGTAAATAGTTACAAAATCACTAAAGATGCAACTAGAAACAATGCAATTAATTAGAGTCAGAATGTAAAAATGAAGCAACTGAACCTCACATTAGAGGGCGCTGTTATCAATTTGGCTGCTATATTCTGGTTGTATTTAAGTCCAAGTACCCACAAGGGTTTGACTGTGATTCACGATCGTTTTGCATGTTGTCGTTCATCCAATTCATCTTGTGTACACTTAGGGGAAGTTTTCAGGACAGGGATTAGTTTAAGCCAGTTAGGCTTTTTTAACAAACAAGTCTTACTAAAAACAGTATTTTGAGACAAAACAAATGGCACTGATGTATTTTAAGATGTCCGTTTGGACAGCTCTTACATTTATTTTAATCTAGGACTAGTCTTATCCCTGTCCAGGAAACCGCCCCATTGAGTACTTTGATGAAAAATCAATGTGTGGTATAGCAGATTCTGCAGAAAGGTATTTTACAAATATATAATACATGCTGAGAGCACTGAGTCAATATCATTATCTCATTTTTGACTGAGGTAGTGTTTAGTGGCTTTTGCATCTGAGCTCCTTAAATATACACTCACCTAAAGGATTATTAGTATACCTGTTCAATTTCTCATTAATGCAATTAATCAACCAATCACATGGCAGTTGCTTCAATGCATTTAAGGGTGTGGTTCTGGTCAAGACAATCTCCTGAACTCCAAACTGAATGTCAGAATGGAAAAGAAAGGTGATTTAAGCCATTTTGAGCGTGGCATGGTTGTTGGTGCTGCATTATCGCTTTTGGACATTTTTTTTTTATAAAACACTGACTCAATTCCTCTCCTGGGGTCTTATAGGATAATAAAGTGTCCATCGAATGAGCACTTCAGGATTTAGCTTGAAGTCATATCATCTGGGTACTTTTTGCCCACTGTTTTTGTAATTAGGGTTGCATAACGATTATTTGTTATTAATCTATTGCAGAATAAAGGTTTTTGTTTACATCATATATATGTGTGTGTACTGTGTATAATAACTTTGTATAAATAAATACACACATGCATGTCTATATTTAAGAAATGTTTACATGTGTATATACATTTGTATATTTGTGTATAATTTATATTATATATAAATATAAATACTAAATATATAAATATTTTTTTTCTAAAAATTATACATGCATGTGTGCATATTTAAATATACATAATTATTATTTATATTATATATTATTCACAGTTCACATAAATATATGATGTAAACAAAAACCTTTATTCTGCAATAGATTAATCATGATTAATCGTTATGCAACCCTATTTGGAATACTATCAAATCGGACATAATACTCGCCTCGCCTACGGAAGTTGCCATTAAATATTTAGTCCTGCCTCAAACTCACACCACTTTTAAAGCGATGTTTTGATAGAAATCACAGTGTTTACAATTATCAAGTGAGTCCGCAGATAAATGGTTACTCCAAGTTGTTTTTGCATATTGAGCTGAAAGCATAAAGTATTTGAGCATTAAAACTAATTCACACTTAAGCTCTGCCATGATTTATTAAAAAAATGACTTTTTTCAAACAATACTGACATCTAGTGGTAATAAATGACCTTCCTAATGAAATAACCTCACTGATCACTAAACTAGCCTGCATGGAGACACGCTGAACTGTTTTGAAGTGAATCCACATGTTCATATTTTAAAAGTTCAACCAAAATCTTCCATCACTGTAACCTTGAACAGCTAATTCATTTTCTTAATGCCTTTGCCTGCCTGCAACATTTCATTTCTTCATGAATCCTATGCCATAGACCTGATCCCTTGAGATGGATCCAAACTGATGTGTTTTCTCTCAAGCCACACAGATGTTCCAGGCAGTGAGTCAGCACCTTATGAAACAGGAATATGAAATATACTGCACAGCCCTCTGCACGCTGTGAGGGAGTTAGAAAGACCGAGCGGATTGATGGGTCGCTCGTCTGAAAGGTGGGTGATATAAGACAGGAAGAGTCCATCAAGTCCTTCAGACCGGCAGCTCTGGCTCTTTACTCATCTGCTCTTGGAAGAGAAATGGATTGTATTCCTGCTGTTTATGATGAAGAGACAACGCTGAAATGTTTTTATGTCATCTAGGGGAAGTTATTAGTTCAGCATTAATATGAGTCACGGAATACAGCGGTTTACACAAATTGCAGTGTCGGCCACATTCACTATACAGTACGAAGAAATCATTAGACTGTTTTTCCAACAATATACGTCTGGTTATCCCCAGAAATGTCCTCATATTACAGTTAGACAGTTTCTTTTAGTGTCTGCTTACTGTATAAGTTACATTTATGCATTTGGCAGATGCTTTTATCCAAAGCAACTTACACAGTGCATTACAAAGTATACATTTTTATCAGTCTGTGTTTTTTTGGCGTTCAAACCAATGACTTTTTTGCTGCTAATGCAATGCTCTACACATAGGAGATATGAAACTCAATTAAAAAAGTGCAGTTTAAAAAAACTCACACCAGAGGGACAGTTGTGACATTTTAAACTATTGCCTGAAAAGGTTTGGGTCATACATGGCAGGTGTAGTAAATATTTACCTTAACTGTTTAAATCATGTTTTATGCGTGCTTCCACTACACTGTTTTCTACCGGCTGGCTATTGAAACGGACGTCTCACACAAAGAAGGGAAATATGTCACATTACTTACTTCCGCATTCGAAAATAAGGTGTATAGACCCAGGTGAAATAGTAGTTCACTTCTATAATGTACTTAAAGTGCTCTATTTTCACAAACGATGTACTTATCTGTGCAATTTTGAGACACCAAATATAAACTAAAATGTGCTTTTAATACTAACTCTGTATTAAAAAAATTTTTATTTAGTTACCATTGTAGTAAACTTGAAACCATCTTTCATACAAAGATATAGATTTTCGTTCATATTTATGGCATCTTGAAATTGCAGAGATAAGTCCACTTAAATCTTCTTAAGATTATCTTAAGTATTTAAGTATCTGAAGTACTAAAAAAGAATTTTAAGTTTATTAAGGACAAAATTATGTGAAAATAGAGCACTTTAAGTACATTACGGAAGTGTACTTTATGGGGGGACACAGAAAGCAACAGGGGGGATAGAGATAGTAAGATCGGGAAAGGACTGTAAAAGTCTAAGATTATGAACGTGTCTTCATTTAGAGTGGTTCTCAAACTGGGGGCCGAGGCCTCCAGGGGGGGCGCAAGATGGTGCCAGGGGGGCCCCAGTTTTTTGAGATTTTATAAAATTCATTAATTTATCATGAATTCTGTGTAATTAAACCAAAAAATATAAGGTTCCTAACCAACAGCACTACTTTGAATAATTGTATATGTTTTGTTTAATTAAAATGTTACATTTTAGAACAAATTTGTCATAAATTTTCTTTGGGGGGGCCACGAAGAAATGCACTGTACACAAGGGGGGCCACACGCTGAAATAGTTTGAGAACCACTGATTTAGACTGATATAACCTCAAATACTTTTTGCATGAAACAACATTTCGCAGAATGTTTCCTCTTCTTTTTCCATACAATAAATGCGAAAAGTGAGTAGGGAGGTCAAACTCCAAGCAGGACATAAAAAACCTACAGTATCAATATACTAAAGTAGCAAATACTGTAATTTTTCAATAACGTCTTTGTACGTTATTTGACATTTTTGAAGAACAGACCAAATTTATAATGTAATTCACTAAAAATACTCATCACCACAGCATCTTACAAATCATATTGCCATGTGTACATATTCAGTTTGTAACAAGATATAAAAGAACCAGTAACACTGTTGATGTCAAAACATGGTGTGATATATCTTGATACTTAGTCAGTATTTTCCATGCAAAAATATACAGTATTAACATTCTTCAAAACTCCACAAATTCTCCTTCACTGTAAAAGTGAAAAGTTGGATCCACTTAAAATATTACTTCAATTGGTAACACTTACAATATTCACCTAAAGTGAAACAAAAGTGAAATGTTAAGTTGAAAAAACTTTTTAAAGCGTTACCAACTGAAGTAATATTTTAAGCTGATACAACTTTTCACTTTTTACAGTGTATGTTTCAAGAAAGAAATAAATTCATACAGTTTTAGAATGACACAACAGTTATTAAATAACAGAATTTTCATTTTTGGGTGTGCATTATTTCCGAATAATTAAATGGCCTGTTGTCAATTATTCCGCTTATACCACTGTTAAAACAGACATCGCTAAGACATTGCTGTGGTGGTTATTATAAGACATTTGACAGGTTAGGTGTGTGTTTTAAAGAAAAATAATCAACACCCATGGAACATTTGTTAACCAATCAGAATAAAGCAGTCAACAGCCCCGTAGTATAATCCTTTATAAGTCTTCATTAATTACCATTTCTTTTCTTTATTTAAAGCTCAACTCAACAAGCCCTTTTGAAAAGGTGGTAAAATGATATTTGGCAAGAGTTGAATGGATGGTTGAATGACTGCTGATGTGGAGGTCTGGCCCACCCAGTACACTTACTACACTGGATACCACCTTGACTTTGCATTTCTCCATATGACATCATGGTATTAGTGAGGTCAGAATAAGCACATGGAAGCAGCATGATGTTGATACAAGGCTCTATATTACCCACAGAGGGAAAATGTAAAGATGTGCAGAAAAAGTCCCAATGCAGAAAGGCTGTGAATTTAAAAAGCCTTGAAAAATCCTGATTTAGTGCTGCTCACGGTCTATATGATGTTTATTTAACTAGTATTATCATTTTGCCCTGTAGACTTTCAGAAAATATACTTTATTAAGATACTTCACACATCTCATTGGTTTCTTTCATCCTTTACTTTTAACGTCCAACTAAATTGAACAGAAATAAAATAATAGAAATAGTATATGATAATTCTGTCATTTTTTTAAACCAACAAATATCATTATTAATCACAACTCAAATGATGTATTTTTATAATAAAATTATGTGATGTAATTTACATCATATCTGTGGCCTGATATATAAAAGTTCCACATAACTTTAACTACTTGGGATAGCTTTATGTAGACAATGATGTTACATGGCAATCTTGCGAGGTCATACTGCTAAACATTATTTCAATTAATCGAACTGCTAGGTTTATTGTCCTTACGGCGAGTTTATGGAATTAAATATAATTTATTAATATGGTTAGTAATTATATAATAATCTAATGTTGGCACAGATTTTATTTAGCCTGAAACCAGGATGGGGTCAGCCTGGGTTTATGCTTGAAATCTATTGAACCAGGAACAGTGTCACGCTCCCAGAATCTCAGTGGCTAATTCTTTTGAAAACCTTTTGCCGTGAGAGTCAATATGTAACACACACAAAATATAAGGCTATTTTATAAACAAAAACATCCAAGGAAAACTTACAAAATACACAGAGTTAGCAAAAATTTACTATTTTGTGTGTTGCCTATTTTACTGCCACCTAGTGTTTGAGAGATGTGCGTGCATACGCTTGAGTTATAGATGGGACTGTCCCACCCAGACTTGTGACCCTGCACTTTATGGCCTTTGTAGCCCAGACACTTTGAAGAAAGAAAAATTGTACTATATATACAGTTTTCACACAAACAGCAAATACAACAGGGTTTCCCACACCTTTTGTGACAGCCTTAATGTGACCTTCATGTAAAAAGATAAAAATCCCCTCAAACCCTAAGACATAAAAGTGCCCATAGTAAACGCTCAAGTTTTAAATTCACCTTACTCCATGTTACATTTTGGTTTTACATTAACTAAGGTAATGTGCTGAAGTATGTTTGCAGTAGCTCAGAAGCAAAGAATTCCTGTTTAACTGCAGCTTATGTAAATGTAAACGGCTCAAATGTCAAGAAAAGGGGAAGTTTTAGAGAAACTTTGTCAGCATCATCTGGTAGTCACGTTGGAAAACGAGGAAAAAGTGTGAAGGTTCATTGAGTTCTTGCTCACCTGGAGGCAACGTTAATCATATTCCATTCTCATGTCTGGAATAATACCGTTGACAATCTGTGCGTGGCTAAACAGCATCACACTCTCTTCAAGCTCTGTTAACTGGACTCTGAAGCAGAACCTCAGATATCTGTCCTCTTTTACATATTTCTCCTACACACCCTGTGATATTGTGGACAGGATTATAGCAGACATTGTTAATGTCATTTGAGTATATTCGCAGTGCTTGACTATGGGTGTGAAGTCATGATTACAACGAGGGGAAAAAATGCCTCGACTCACACCTGTGCTGTATCTTCAAAACGCTCCCATATACCACGCACCGATGTTATTTTCAATTTACAGAACACCTTCCATAATAGTAAATTAAAGTATGTTTTAAGCATGACAAAAATACAGCTTGTCAGTGTATATTAAGTACTGATGGTTTATAATAAGTCAAACAGACTTTAACTGAAGTGTCACCATACGTTCATAAAAAATAATAAAGCAAGAATTATTTTAAACCCAATAAATATCAAATTTATGAGGGATTTTTATTTTCTAACACACACCAGTTACGTGTACATGATGGTAAATTTAAATAAAAAATGTAGTTTCTGACTAAATTTATTTACGTTTCCATCGTAACGCTGACATATTTCAGTTACTTATCAAAGTCTTTTATTTGTTAGGCCTACATATCACAACACAACTTATTTAACACTATATTAACACTATATTATATAAAACTATATTAATTTATATTTTAAGAAAGTCACACATCACATTAATATGTATCTGGGATGTTACGCTGATGGACTGTGGAGATGCTGCCTGTTATAATATTGGTTTACCACTAGAGGGCAGTACTATATAGTACTGTTTAAGTAACCGTAGGTCAATGTTAAAAGGAAAAGGACTGCCGAAAGCTTTGGACAGATTTAACAAAGCTTTATAAAAAAGTTACTATTATTGAACCTTTTTCAATCTTTATATTTCATTTTATTAATTTACTTTATTTATCTCTAAATTTCCACGTACTGTTTTAGGCCCTGTAGAATTGTTGCATATGTTGCACACGTATGTTTTGCACTCAGTCGTTTAAAATAAGTAATAATAAGGTTCTTTTAAAATTACTGAGCAACTTGTATAAATTGGAATTGCACCTGCATCTGACTTGGCCGTTTCTCGAGCCACTAGATGGCGAAACACTCAACAAATGTTATTTGCTACCGTTGACTTTTACCTTTCTTTATTATCAGCAAAACAAACGCTTAAAAATATTGATAATTACATGAGCGAGTCAATTCAAATATTAAATAATTTATTAAGAAAACATTTATTTATTGTTTATAAAGGGAAATCCATTCGTTTATGTTTTATTGTAAAAGATATGCATACATTTTACAACGGGCCTGTTGAATGCTTTATTCTGATTGGCTGATAAATGTTCCATTAGTGTGTGATTATTTTTCTGTAAACCGCACACCTAACCTGTCAAATGTATTGAAAATAGCCACCAGAGCCATGTTTGTGGTAACCGTGGTATAAGCGGAATAATTGACTCAGGTCCTTTGATTATTTTTTTTATAATGCACACAACGGTGTAACGGCACTCCAACGGCACGTCATCAAATTTTGCTTACGTATTATGTTGATGATAAAATAGCTTAAATTAAATTAAATTAAATTAAATGATTGATGTATTGTCACATACGGGAATTGCCACACAACTCGAAAATTATGATAAAAAGAACGGTTAAATAAAAGCACCGTGATTCTGTCATTCCGTCGTATGTCGGCCTATTTAAGTTTCCATGACCTTAAAAAAATAAATTGTCCAGAAATAGGCTAAATATATTTTTTGGCCTTTTTGTTATAATTATATCTTCTAGCCTGTAAATGTGCGTAAATGGACAGCATATGTAGTGGTTGAATAATTATTATTTAATAGTTAATAGTAGAAAAGAATTCTCCGATAGGATCTCAAGTTAGTCATTGGATTTTCAAACTTTATGATCGGAGGGAACGAATGATTCATTACGTAACACAACAACTTGCTATAGCTACAGTGCATTTACTCGACCATAGGTCTGCACCTGTCCCCCAAATCGCATCTGATCAGGTGTTTGTCGAAGAGCAATGAATATCAATACACGGGCTGAATACACTTTCAATCGGAAACACAGCACGTGCTTTGATGGAATTTACTCTGAAACTGGAAGAAATGTTGCAACAGGTTTATGCAAGTGAATGTCTGACTTTTGGGTATTGCGACTTAAATGCAGCACATATATATGTGTATCAATGTGCATACATTTAATTTCTTTTAATTATTATTATTAATAATAAAAAGATTATTTTAATAGAAAAATCTGATCAACCTATCTTGACAAGATTAAGGATGTTGTGATAAACAAATGTAGGCTATTCCAAGTAATAGGCTACGACGTGAAATACTTAGACTCGATTTAACATAAAAAAATAAAAAGTCTATTTGAATAAAGAAAATCAATACCAACTTGGACGTTTAAATGATGTAGCCTATTTAATATGGCATTGTTAACCATAAATAAACTAAACAAATTAAATCCCTCATTAATTGATTATTTATTTATTTGTTAAATATTTCACAAAGTGCGTGAGAGATCAACCCAGCGAAACAAGAATTAGTGAAAGAAAAACTAACACAAGGCAAGCAAGCAATTCACACGTTTTCATTTTTGCATATGAGGGGCTTCAAACCGGGGGGTGAAATCCGGACAGGTTGTTATAGCTACCCAATCCACAGGGGTCCCCCCCACCCAGCCTTAAACAACCTTATATATATAACACACAGCCCTTGCATGTCCCAAATAACTATTAAAAGAGTGTCTTGAGCATTGCAGTTCAGGCAGACTGACTGACTGACTGACTGACTGAGTGACTGTATCATCAGAATTTCCCCCGTGGCAAAAGCCTCTGATTGGGTCCGAATGCAAAGCTGCTCTGAACTTTAAAATTTGCCTCATGAACGCGCTCAGGAGACGGCTGTAGGATTATCGGAGAGAAATATCGCTCATCATCACCTTGTTTTTTCTCATTGACAAACGCAGGCGAGCGTGTGTGTCAGTGTATGCGGGTGTGCGTGTGCGCGTGTCGGTTTAAGCCAAACTTTTTTAAGGATGATATATCTTGGATATTTCCTGTTTCTTTTTTGTGGGCTCACGCGTGTCATGGCAAGTTACCCGATATGGTGGTAAGTTTTATGTCTTTTTTAACCTTTCTCTATCAAATACAATGTGTTAAGAAGGCTTGGAATGGTAAATGACAAGATTTCGAAGTTGACATTTTTTTTAAAAGTCTATGACGTCAGCTGTCACCGATACTGGTATTGATGAGATATTCGGTGACGCGTTTAAAATGTTCAGGATAAATGCGATTATAATCATGCGGGTCAAAACAAACTTGACAAGTAAATATGCGCATGCTCTCTATCTATCTATCTATCTATCTATCTATCTATCTATCTATCTATCTATCTATCTATCTATCTATCTATCTATCTATCTATCTATCTATCTATCTATCTATCTATCTATCTAATCTGTGTCCGTCTGTCCTACACCTGTTAATTCTTGGAGCAACTTACTGTAATAATACGTTGCTTTATTTTTTTGCAACATAGACATATGATTTGTGTTACAGAAATGCCAAATTAATTTATTAAAATAGTAGGCTACACTTTTTAACTTGTTAACAAATAGTACAAAATATACAGATGTCGGTTTGACATTGTTAAATTTTGTGTAAACTGCCGTGGCTTATGTTTAAATAAATCAATAATAAAAAATAAAAAAAACTCGTAAATATTTGTAACAAATGTCATATCGGAGATGTGCATTTTTTCTTTGTCAAAAATTACCAGAAATTAGTTAAACTATTGCATAAAAATTAGATACATAAAGATATATTAAGATTTTTCATTTGTATTTTTGTTATAAATACTATAAATTGTACTTTTAATTAACACTTGTATAAAATAACATACAAAAAGCTGAAATAATTGTACACAATTAATAATTCAATAATTGATTTAATCATTTATGTAAGAATATTTTGACAAACTAAATCAGGTGTATTGCAATATATCTTACTAAAGTTATTTTATTACAATAACTTTAGGCTTGTTTAAGGTACAGTGCTGATCTGACAAACATATAAGCAGTTCTCAAGCATTACTTGACTAATTTCACCCGCAAACTTAAAAGATCATTGTTTCAGGGAGGCAAAGCAGAGTTTTCTCAGTGGCTGTAAAAGCTGTAATTGAGTAGGTCATTAGTCACAGTCCAGGCCACTCTTTTTTGTTAATTGTTGTCTGTCTGACCCTCTTAAGATTTAAAAGCTTTGCTTTCCTTCTCATTCGCAAGGCCAGGTCAGTTTAAACAAAGAAGAGCATCCAGATATTTCTATTGCTTATTATAGCGGTACACTAACAAGACACTTGACACTGAAGTGCAAGACTGACTATCAAGATATACATGTAAAACATAAATAGCAGTATGTTCATAGCTTTGAAGTTACTCAATGACATCTTCAATGTATTGCTCTTTAAACAGCATTTGCCACTGTATTTGACTATAAGACAGCTGGTGTTTACCTGTAGCTTAACTGGTAGAGCAAGGTTCTAGCAATGCCAAAGTTATAGGTTTGATTCCCAGACTTTGGACAAAAGCCAGATGTATAAAAGCCAGACGAAAATATATATATAAAGTTTATTTTTCTCCGATTTAATTCTACAATAGATTTTTTCCTGAAGGACTTTTGGTTTGCCTTAACAAAAGCGACATACGTCAGAACAAATTAACATCACTCTGCAATTTAACTCGCAAGGGTGGTCTGTGGTTCACCAGCTGCGAGGGTTACGTGATAAGTGTACAGTCACCACAGCAGCTCCAGCATGGCTTCAGGTGATCATAAGGGTAACACAGCCACGTGAAGGAAGCCCCGAAAGTAACCTGTTTTGCTATAACAGAACAAAAAAATCCAAAAAGTGTATCTTATATTACATAACGTCTTGTGTCAGGGTGAAGGCCACAGTGCAAATAGCTTTTTGGCATATAGAGAGCAGGTTCATGGCTTCCTGGATCTCCTCATGACATGGTGTTGCCTGACTGCACCCTACAACCCCCTCCCACCCCTGCACTCCACCTTAAAAGATAAATACCTGGAGGTGAAAGCTTGCCGCACATTCCTTCTCCCAAACACTTCTCTCTTGATGTCAAAGTCGGCTCTGTGGCCCCGGGGCCTACAAGTAAAGTGGTAATTCAGAGGTGCACTTGCTTGGGCTTGCTGAAATATGCATTAAAACCTAGACTGGATATACTTCAGATGGAAAGTGTGCAAATATATATAGCTAAGACTTCAGAGCGAAGGGATTGTTCATTTCGGTCCTTTTGTCTTTTAATTACGCGGGTTTAAGAGATTTGGGGCCAAGTAAAGACGGTACTGTTCTGCTAGGGTGGAGTGTGAATGTCAAATTGGCCATCCGTTTGGTTTGGATATCTTAACAACTTGGCACAAGCGTAGAGTTTAAGGATGGGGAGTTCCACATGCCCGATGCAAATGAGGACAACCTCATAAACGCTCATGATTTATAGTTTGATCATTTCGACAAAATTCAGTCTAACCTCATACAGTAACATGAGTGGCAGTACAGTGAATTCTGCTTTTTTTATAACAAACACATTTGGGGCAAGTTTTTTACATCTCTGATATGTTGTTTTTGGAAGGTATTAATCAAATGATTAATCAAATGATGAGCTCAATTTCGGATAAGCGGGGCAGACACACGCCCAAGACAGCTGAGCGTGAGGACTGTCATTGAACCACCTGTTCATCTCACTCAGCGCTGGTGACGTTTCAAATTCATCAGCTTCTGGCACAGCACAATACCAAAGTATGAGGTGGTGATTCTAGACGTCAACAGAGCCTATTAATTATCAGTTTAGTGTGACTGCAGTGTACCTGAGAGCTGTCCACGCTTGACGAAAGTTTCACCCACAAATCGTTTGCCGGATAAAACGACTGTAAAACGGAGTTCCTCTTGTAAAATCTGATTGGATGAGCCAGAATCAAAGCTGTCATTAAATAGCCGCACAATTGAAATCTATATATAATGAAACAAGTGCTTGGCTCGACTAAGTGGATCGCTTTGGATAAGTGTAAATGTGCCCTGTCTGTGAAATCCAGGCTAAAGTCTCATAATCTAATAATGAGATTTGAAGCATTAAAGTTTGATTTCAGACATCGATTTCAATTTTTGATACGGCCTTACTCAGTCAATATTAAAGTTATCAAGGTTATTTTTCACAAAAAATTTTTTACATGTTGTACACTCACAGTAAACAAAAAATTCACTGGGATGGTACCTTTTAAAAAGTTCCCAATATGTAACATTTTGGTAAAGATATGTACCTTTGAGGAACCAGTATGTACCTTTTAAGTACAAAAGTTCTTTTTTTTTTTTTTGAAAATGCACTAACCCAGTGACAACTTTTGTACCTTCATTTCTGAGATTTAGTGTACATAAAATCATCTTACATCCCAGAAAAAAATCTGACACGGCCTTACTTAGGTTATATTTTCACAGAATGTTCTTTACATTATGCATGGATCACAAAAAAATACTGAAATGACTGGGGAAAAAAAATTCACAGGCAGGGGGACAAATAGTAAAGAAAAAGTATACTAAATAAACTAAATAAAGGTGCTTAAAAAGGTTCTTCACAGCAATGCCATAACAACCTTTTGGGGTTCCTCAAAGAACCATTTAGTCAAAGGAGCTTTTAAAAAAAGAGGTTATTTTCACCTTTAAGAACCTTTTGTGAAACAGAAAAGTTCTTCAAATGTTAAAGGTGCTTTAAAGAACCATTAAGAGAGAAAAGGTTCTTCTATCGTGAAGCACCTTTATTTTTATGAGTGTAACTAAAACTTAAAGCACTGTAACACACAACATCTCATGTTAAGATAAGGTTCAAATCATACTTCCCTTCAAATAAAAAAAAAGTTTAATGTTTTTAAATTTATTAAGATTAATTGCATTGCACTACTTGCAGCTGGTTGGCGGTAACTTACCGTAGATTTAAATGTATGTTATTTACTGGCAACATTTTGTTCAAAGTTAAATGAACATTAAACATTAACAAGTCTTTGTCTTTACAGAGAAAAACTTAAATAACAGCATCAAGCAAAGCATTCTGGGAAACAAAATCAGAAGCAAAAAAAACAGAAAAAGGTTGATGATGATTTCTGGTTCCCAGAATGCTTTGCATGAGGCTGTTATTGTATAGTTTTATTCTGTAAAGATAAAGACTTTTTAATATTTAATATTTATTTAACTTTGAACAAACTATTGCCAGTAAATAACATAAATTTAAATTTACAGTAAGTTACCGGCAACAAGCTGCAAGTAACACTGTAATTTCTACTGATTCCCTAAATTAAAATAAATCTTATTTTTATTACTTTCATGCATTATTTAAAAGTTTTATGAAATTATTTATGTATTGTGATAGTATTTGTTGTACTGGCTTTCATTTATGGAAATTTACCGCACTTTATTACAGCAATGAGCATTATTACTGGAAATTACTGTAAACTTAAAAGTAAACATCCAGATCCAAAGAAGAAGTTACATTGGGATAGAACTGTACTTAATAAATAATAATAATAATTGGTCATTAGAATAGACTTCATACATAATTTTCATGGAAAGGGCGAAATACTTGTTTTCATTAGATTTCCCCTACCAATTCATCTAAAGGGCTTCTGTCTGTTTGAAGTTACGTATTTGCATGCATGTAAAGAAATGCATGCAAGTCTGTGAGACAGACGGCGCGGGCGGGGGAACGTAAACGTCCTGTGCCATTGGTTTGAGAGGCTACTCGGCCCCTGAGGCAAAAGACTGACAAAGGCTAAGAAAAGGTCAAATTTTAATAGGAGTTACTTAGTGAACAAATCCTCGTAGTTTCGCTACACCCTGCTATATGGTTTAGATCTACTCTCGGGCCAGTTTCATTTACGTTCCCTCTTGCTGTGCTCTCTTTCAAACCTTAACGTACAATTCACATTGAAGTCATCACAGAGAAAAATCTAAAAATGACACATGGCTTGATAATGTATACGATCGACTTGCACAAAGAATATATTTTATAATCTGCTGATGTCAATTTAGACAACATAAAACTGCAATCAAAGTTGATGTTTTTAGCTGCCTATAGTAGAAGTGACATATATGTGTACCATAGTATGTTCTACAATTGCTCTCACTGTTTGGATAAATACCTTCTGTACTCCATGTAATGCACCACCATGCCACCCAGTGAAATTGGCCAACAAGATTGATCTAAGGCATTATCCATTTCCTTTAAAGCCAGAGATCCATAGCTTCCCGACCATATAACAATGGCTGAGAGAGGAAGTGTTGTGGAATGCAGCAGGTAGAGGAACTGGTTGGTGGCAGATCAGCTGAGGGAGTGTCATAGTCTTTGTTATTGAGAAAGCCCCTCAGGTCTACCCACTGCCGGTCAGGGGTCAGCCAGGGGGCCGCTTGTTGTGATTAGTAATCACAGGTCAACACACACACACTGCTAATTGAGAATGCTTACACCTTGATAGACACTTCTCTACAAGCTGTAAAGCAATGGTAACACTGATTCAAACAGCAAGCTATAAGAAACTGAAATTTGAAAATGTGCACTAGGTATGCATATATTGTATACAGATGAAAAGATGATTGTTATACACTATAAATTCTTACTTTGTTAATTTGTTTATTTAAATATTTATTAATTTACAAAATGTTTTATTTGAACCAATGCCCATACATCACTTTTTTTTAAACAGCTAACTGTTAAAGGGATAGTTCACTCAAAAATGAAAATTCTCTCATCATCACCTACCTTAATGTTGTCCTAAACCTGTATAAGTTTCTTTATTCTGTTGAATACGTAAGGAATAATTGATGATTGGCCGTTGAATTATTTGAAAATAATGCACACCCAAGGTGTTTACATGTGGGTGTGCATTATTTTCAAATAAGGACCAGAGTCAATTATTCAGCTTATACCACGGTTACCACAGATATTGCACTGGTGGTTATTTTAAGACATATGACAGGTCAGATGTGCGTTTATTGAAAAATAATGCATATCCATGTAACATTTCTCAACCAATCAGAATAAAGAATTTAACAGCCCAGTGGTATAAAATACTATGAAAGTCAATGGGTACCGTCAACTGTGTGCTTACCATCATTTATCAGAATATCTTTTTTTGTGTTCAACAAAATAAAGAAACTCATAAAGATTTAGGAAAACAAAAGAGAGAGTAAATGATGACAGAATAAAAAAATTTGGGTGAAGCTTTTAAAGAAAAATATAAATAGTAATATATATGTCGATTTATTCGTGTCCATGGCACGAAATTATGCTTTTTTGTGCCTTGAGCACGAATGTCTTTTTCGTGACACTCGCACAAATTTCTAATAATATTTTTACATGTCTGTTACACGACTTTCTTTTTCGTGTCATTTTATGTATTAGTTTCTCGTTTTTTTATCCTATTTTTAAATCATTGTCGCTTGGGGTTGGGGTTAGATTTGGGGTCTGGGTTAGGATGTACTTTTATGTATTAGTTTCTACATGTTTTTCTTCCACTTTTAAAACTATTCTCACCTGGAGTTGGGGTTAGAGTTGGGGTTTGGGTTAGGATGTCTAAAAATGTAACAGAAAGTGATTCAATGGTAAGAAAATAGGAAAAAACAATGAGAAAACAATACATAAAATGAAACAAAAAAGAAAGTCAAGCAACAGACACGAAAAACTGTTTATAGAAATTCATGCGAGTGTCATGAAAAAGCTGAATTTTGTGCAATGGACATAAATCAATTAATCAAATTTTGCGTGACTATAACATGACTTTTCATGAGATCACTCTGCGCAAAAAAGATACAAAAGCTGTCACTGGGACAGTATCCTTTCAAAAAGTACATCTGTGTACCAAAAGAGTGGATATTAGAAAATCAAAGATACATAATGGTTACACAAACTGTATCTGAATAGTAAATATAGGACCTATTTAAAGGTACAGTACCAGTAACAGCTTTTGTACCTTTATTTGAGCAATAGAAAATGTTCATCTGACCCAACCATGCGTTAAAACAACCCATGTACATGACATTGGTAAAAATATACACAGCTGATAATGAATAAAAAGTTAATGTTAAAACTGTAAGAGCTGTCTTTGGTGACATAATATCCTAAAATACAGTAGTGCCAAAATGGTATCGACAGTTTACAAACTTTCTACAACTCGCTGACAGAAACTCAAAATTGTAAGTGAGAAGCGTGTCGGCACACGCATCATCTAAACCTCGTGTCATCAAAGCACGGCCGAGTTCAAACCAGCGTTAGTCAAGCATCCTCTGATGCTCAGCCAGACCTGCACACTGTGTCATTACGTGAAGCCACAGACCTATTTCACTTTTGGACAGTTTAAGGATGTCGTGGCCTTTAATGACAAGGTACCTGTCCCGCACCGTGAACCCTTGATCTGTGTACTGCTCCTGTCTCATCTGGGTCTTTCATGTTTGTTTACCACTTAGCAACATGTGTTATGGCTTTATCTGAACTCCTCCCACAAGTCAAAAGATCTTCAATGCCTACGACAGGTTCTGACAACAAACAAAAGCACAATAATTCCTACTGGTGTGTACAAGTTTTAAATTGGTGGGGTACAACACTTGGATTGATCTTTTTTATTTTGGGACCTAGAGTCCATTCATTGAAGAGTATACATGTTACACTTTAATCCTATAATTGTTTAAATTATACCATTATAGCTGTTTCAGATGAACCACCTGCTATACTGCTTTAAATATGAGTAGTCGTGACTTGCGCTGAAATTGAATTTAATTCCTGCTGAAAAGACCACAAATAGATATCACCATTATATCTCTTATAAAAGTTTTTTTTTTAGATGTTGGTTTGCTGGTGAAGATCATCTTAACCATGCTCATGATGATCATCTTAACCATGTTAAGGTTTTGCTAGCTCCATCAAGCACTAAACTAGCATAAATCAGCTTGGACCAACAAGACAGCTGATCTTTATAGTAAAGATGTATTATATCCTCTTAATATTTGTGTTCTGCAACACTATTTATTGTGGCCTGTACATGCACTGTGCATCTATCTGGTTAGTACGAATAAGTTGCTCACCTCTGTGTTATCTTCGGTAGGTCTCTAGCAGTGGGCCACCAGTACTCTTCACTGGGTAGCCAGCCCATACTCTGCAGCTCCATCCCTGGCCTGGTCCCCAAGCAGCTCCGCTTCTGCCGCAACTATGTGGAAATAATGCCCAGCGTGGCAGAGGGGGTGAAAATCGGCATCCAGGAGTGCCAGCACCAGTTCCGCGGACGCAGATGGAACTGCACTACCATCAACGATAACCTGGCCATCTTCGGACCAGTGCTGGACAAAGGTAGGACTTTAGTGAGAAGACGAAAGGGAATTAAGGGGAACCTGAAACACAAAGGGGGCAGATAATAAAGTTTTCAAGAAAGTGGCACTGCAATGGTGGCTACTATAATGTAGTTCATTCAAGAATTTATTACAGTTTTGGTACAGTGGTTTTTCAATAGCCAATGTTGTGACTAATATCTAGAGTGTCTAATGCAAAAAACATTGGCTTATTAATGGGTCTACAGCTACTTTGTGATATTATTTATAAAATGTATGTTGATGAATATATTTCATGGATGCTTCATTATGTAGTATTCATTTAGGAAAGGCAGTTAAACTTAAAGGTTCATTTTTGTATCTTTATAGGTATACAACACATTGAAATGTTGTACCTTTTGGGGTACAAAATTATACCCTAAAGAACCTATTGTGTACCTTTAAGGATCAGTTTAACTACACATTTAACTCTACATTTAAAGGTACACAATATGTACCCAAAAAGGTACAACATTGTATTATGTTTTGTATACCTGTAAAGAAACAAAACAGAATCTTAGGGTACTGCCTCAGCAACAGAAAAGATACAGTTTTGCACCTTTTTTCTCTCACAATACATTACCATGAAATCTAAAATATTTCAGTGGTTTTTTTAGAAATTATTTATATGTGCAATTCATTCAGTTTTTTTTATTAATGTACCCTCACAATCCTTAATCAAAAACATTAACCTTCAACCCCTGTTGAAACAAATTCTCTTCCTGGGATGTTTTGTTGGCAAAGTTGACTTCAAATATGATCCAATCAGGTCCCAATGTAATGGACGTAATCAAGTTCCGCCCTACATATATTCCTCATTTCATAAGACGTTTTGGATATATGTCATGCTGCGTTCACAACAAACGCGAATACAGCGTCTGGCACAAAATTATTAAGTCAATGTAAAGACACATTTATGCGCGTCTGGAAGTCTCGCGGCGCGGTAGACGAGAATCCTCTTTGCGCATCTAGTTCGCGCGAATGACAGAAATTGACACGCCAATGATGCGAACTGAACGTTGCCGCTGGAAATGTGTGAGCTGAAAAATCTGAACTCTGGCAGATTCATGCCATGTTAACAAATCAGGAGCTTGCTCTAGTAGTGATGTGATTACAGGAAGCGAGTGGAGTCGCAGAAGCCCCTCCCATTACACGAATTTCCGTGTGAATGTCTCGAATGACTAGAATTTCACACGCGGCTTTCAAGCGCGAATGAAACAAGTAAACTCAGATATACACGCGAATAGCGGAAATAAAGACGTTTGCAACGTATGTTTTATGAAGACTTTAAAATCTGTCTTCTAGAGGTCGACCGATTTATCGGCCGGCCGATTAATTGGCCGATTTTTGGCATTTTAAAAAAAATCGGCTTTTGCCGATTTTGCTGCAAAATTAGGCTGATTAATAGGCAGGCGCATCTGCGGGCACCTAAGCGTTGTTTTAGAACTAGTGACGCTGCCTCTTGCTGCAAGCAGATCGGCCCTGTCCCGTGTGTGTGCAGCTATGCTTTGTTCACAAACAGCTTTATTAAACGATGGCGGGATCGCGCAAATTAAGCAGCCAGTACAACAGCGCGACGGGCTTATGTCTCGCGGTGCACTGTCCGTGCAAAGATTAGGCTCATTTCATGTGATTAAAGAGTAACTAAACCCCTGGTCAGAGCCTGACTCCACCCACTGGCAATATTTGAAAAATGCAAGAAAAGTGGGCAGATCCCAACGAAGATAGAGGGAACAAACTAAGCTTGTATCAAGTGTGTGGTGAGGTCGTAACAAGGGCGTGGTGAGCTTGAACCTGCTTACGTCACGAGTCATTTTTTGGACCCAACATCCAATGGGAAAATTCAACTGCAGTAGCCACCGTTCAACCTGAAGAGGGCAGCACTCAGACGTATTTACACCATATATTGTAGTATTGAAACACTTTATATCCAAATGTCAAAAAAATTACTAAAATCAATGAACAACACTAATAAAGCATCACTCTTACAGATCATTAACTAAAAAAAGTTGGTTTAGTTACTCTTTAATGAGTGATGATGAGTTTTGTTTGCGTGACAGAGAGAGTAGAGCCGTGCGCGCACGCTTTCTGTCTTTAACCTGTCTCCCTTCTTTTATTACTCAAACAAAACTGACTTGATGGCGAAAGGTCGGAAGACCAAATCATATCCACCGAGGAAATGTTTTACGTGTTGTTACAGTAACACTTTGTTTACAGTTTTGCGCTGCTCAGCCTGGATTAGAACACAGCGCGTCCGATTCGCGAACTGACTCCTTTGAACGGATTCGTGAATGAACGGTTGAAACAACAGATCTGTCCCAACACTAAACTCACAAGACGTCACTGTCAGCACAATCAGTCACTTATAGCGCCTCAGAAATGAGAATGTAAATGTGCTTAGAAAGATTTGCCCTAAATAACAGTCTCAACTAAAAAACATAGACATTTACTATGTTAACTTTATGATGAATAAATAATTTATCAGGTCTACCAAATAAGGATTTTATCCTACAAAGCAATAAAAGCCATGGTAAAAAACTGATCAAAGATGATGACAGCAGAGTGTCAAGTAATATCTGTGTCTGATAAATGCATGGTGCAGAGGAGGTTGTAAAACTCTTCAGAAAGACCAGTCATAATTTTTTTAAATACTTTGATTTAAATAGTGACATTTTTACATTATAAATATCTGCTAATGATGAAAACATTTTGATTATTATGTACATATAGAAAATCGGCCAAACATATCGGCCATCGGCTGCCCTGATTTCTAAAAATCGGCATCGGCCAGAGAAAAAGCCATATCGGTCGACCTCTACCTTCTACTGTGTATATCATTGCTTGGCACCCATAGGGCCTACAAGTAACTACAAGTATATATATATCTTATATATTGTACATAGATGGAACGCAACAAATTTGCCTGATAAAATAACATAATGAATATATGTCATGGATACTTCATTATGTATTATTCATTTAGGAAAGGCAGTTAACCTTTCAAGAGAATGTTATACTGTCAGAAAAAAAGGTACACAATTTTACCTTTTTCTGTCGCTGGGGTTTTACCCTCAAAGGTACCTTTTTGAACTTTATGGGTATACAACATGTTGAAATGTTGTACCTTTTGGGGTGCAATATTATACCCTATCGTGTACCTTGAAGAACAATTTTGTACCAGTTAAACCTTTAAAGGTACACAATAGATCCTTAAGGTACAGTAATGTACCCCAAAAGGTACAACATTGTATTATGTTTAATACCGTATGTAAAGGTACAAAACTGTACCTTAGGGTACCACCCCAGTAACAGAAAAAGTACAATTATAAACCTTTTATTCTGAGAGTGTATATTGGGATATGGTCACGTTACTGCACACGGTGCCTAACAGCGCTATTTAGTTACAATATTCTTAATGTATTTATGACTTTTGTACCTTATTGCTTAAATATTGAACTGATTGTGTTACTGTAGCTCAACTGGTAGATGTTAACGTTGTGGGTTTAACAAACATACTAATAAAATGTATAACTTGAATGCACTGTAAATAGCTTTGGATGAAAGTGTCTGCCAAATGCATAAATGTTTCCTGTAGGTTTAAAAAAACCTATGAACTTTAAAAGCCTCAGTTTTTACAATATAGGACAGAATAGCTGAAGCCCTGCCTTTTTCTGCCTGTATTTCTACATGAAGTCCTTCACTCAGTGCGTCTTTGTATTCAGTGGCAATGTAACATGTTTTCTGCGCACAGCTCTGATTGCTGAGATTATGCCGTTGTTCTGTGCACGTTATTTATTTGCTGCTCTCAAATCCTGCTCTCAATGGGCATTAGTCAGGCGCACTGGACTATGACAGTTACTTATGTAGCGATGCACGCGTGTAAAGTGGGTGGGACGCGTTTTGTTTGTTTCCAGCAAAGGGAATCCCCACATTTCTCACTGTTTGTGACAGTTAAGCTAATGCAACTCACAGCAGAAACCAACCGACGTCGCTTACAGGCATTTAAGGAGTATCTCACTGTGTGCATAACACACACATTTGCAGACATACTTCATGAACTCAAACGGATTACGTTGCCAACCTTTGTGTTTATCTAAGGTGAAGTTATGAATGTGTTGTTTTGGGCTTTAATCAGCTTGGATTCTTGTCTAAAGTGCAAGTCTGTGCATAAGACAGCAAAGTTATAGGGTAATGTTGGGTTTTTTTAACATTAGGCAGCGTTTCGAAAAAGAGTCTACAAGACCGTTTATTAATTCAACTAAACTTCATTATAGAAGCGTAGTGTTTGCTAAAGAAAGTTTCGGTTTTACTATTTAAATCATTTACTCTTTGGGGGGGTAGAGCTGTGCTATTTCTTTTCTAAACAATTGGAATTACTTCTAAATTTAGCTTGGTTGATTATTAAATCCCATAGACAAACATAAAAAAGAAGGAGAAGATATTTTTATGCTTCTTAAAAAAATCATAGATTTGGGCTGTTGGTAAAGTACGCAACTTCCTTCTGTAAAAAGGCAACACCTTAGCAATAATATAGGCCTAATTAGATTTGACCTTTGTAAATTATAAAGGCTTTGGTGTTACAAGCCCTGCTGGAAAATCCAGCTACAACCACCTTTGTAGCTCGGTTTGCTTGGTTTCTAACTGGTCCAGGCTGGTCCGAGCTCTAAAGTCTAAGTGGTGGATGAATGCTGGAAGGGACTTGGCAAATAGGTCACTTTGGTTTGAGTTAATAGATCACATTGAATTAGCAACAACCTAGCTGTCATATTTAAAAAAAAATCTTAACCACCTTAAGCTAATATGATCAGTTTTTTACAGGATAGTTATAATGATTTTTTGACATCTTGTAATAATCATCACCGACTACTATTTTTTCAGTGGTTAAGCTGTTCTCATAACTCGTCTTTTATCAGTAATTAGTTACTTTTCCAACATTTAGTTTTTGAAAAGTCTGATTCATTCTAGTAATTTGGCTCATTTAGACAAATAATGTACTGTAATTTAACCAATTAAAAAGGCTTTCAACATCCCTGCATGGTACACTATATTAAGTAAGTTTTGGGACACCTGCTTTTATATGGACATGAACCTGAATCCCATTCTTAATCCATAGGGTTAAATATGGAGTTGGCCCACCCTTTGCAGCTATAACAGCTTCAACTCTTCTTGGAAGACTTAATACATGGTTTAGGAGTGTGTTTATGGGATTTATTTTGACTATTCTTCTAAAAGCACATTTGTAAGGTCAGACACTTATGTTGGACATAAGCTCATAGTCTCCACTTTAATTCATCCTAAAGATGTTTTATTGGGTTGAGGCCAGTCAAGCTCCATGTCTTTATTGGGCAATCCCCAAACTGTTTCCACAAAGTTGGTAGCATGAAACTGTCCAAAATGTCTTGTTACGATGAAATATTAAGAGTTCATTTTACTGGAAGTGATTGTAACACCTGAATTCAATGATTTGGAGGAGCGTGTATTTTAACTTATTATTGCAGTATATAATTTTAATGCATTACTGTAACTGTTGTTATTGTATATGTATTTCCCCCGTTTGAACATTTTAAAAAAATTACATTCATTAGGGTTCTAGGTATTTTGTAAATTCATCGTTTGTGCACGGTTAAAAAATTCTGAGTTATTTTCAACCTAGAGTTGGGTCAGAAAAGGACTAACCCAGAAAATATGTATGCGGTATTTGACCCAGCAATGCGTAAAAACAACCCAGCATTTTGGGTTGAAACAACTCAAGCATAGGTTAAATTACAACCTAAAATGTTGGGTTGGTCATTTTTTTAACTCAGCGCTGGGTTAAAAATAACCTAACCTTTCACTATTATTGAGAATTATACAAAGCACTGTTTTAATGCCAGAGAAATGTTGATAAAGTTGTAAATTATATGATGATTTTATTACTCTTTATTACACGGCTCTCTGGAATGCTTGATTCTGATTGTTCAGTTGAGACATTTGCAGGTTCGTTCTTTTCAAATAATAACCGCTCCAAAGTAATAACGCATAGCCGGTACTACTTGTACGATTAAAATCACTCCGCGCCAATAAAGATTACTGTTTGGCGCCATCTTGTGACAAACACTGGACAAGCACAATTATAAGAATGGAACATTTTGACATTAATTTTAACATGTACGGAAAAACAAAACATTTAAACAGTGGATAGAAGAACGAACAACGACAAGACACAGAGATCTTACTGAGACTGAACTTGACAAAATAGAGCATGACAGCTACGAAGCCAACACACAAAAAAATACAGAATGGGCATTAAAACTTCTCAAAGACTGGCTAAAAGAGAAAAAATGGAGACGGACAAGTATGATCATTTTATGCATCTTTGCAAAGTTTCGCGGAAGGATAAAAATGTTAATATAAAACAAATATGCCAATAAAATGTTTCAAATTCATATTCATGTCCAGTTTTTTTTCTTATGTGGCAAGAAGCCGTGTAATAAGCGGGATAATGTAGAGGCAGCCGGTAGTTATTGGGAAATAAGCCCCAACAGTGTGATCAGGACCCGACGCGAAGCCTCTACATTATCCCTTACGTAAACTGCTGGGTTGTTTTTAACACAAGATTGGGTAAATATTGGACAGAACACATGTTTGGTTAAACTTAAACCTATGCTGGGTTGTTTTAATGCAAAGGCAGGGATGTTCTAACTTATGGTTGGGTAACAAGAACCCAGCATAAGTTTATTTATTTTTATTAGACGCACATGCGTTGTCACCGTTAAGAGTCTGTTTGGAACTAGTGGCTAGACTGAACTCTCTTACAAATACCTTGTTGAAAATAACAAATGTTTTGGTTTCCTAAAGACAAGTGGAGACGGCAATCATGGATCACCGCTATGTGAAAGGAGGTTTGGCAGCCGGTTTGTAGTTAACATTTTATACATTATAGTACACATTTTAAACAGCAAAGTTAGCGTAATGTTTCGTTTTTTTACGCTTCACCTATGAAATATAAACTTAGGTAATCTACTTGTTGTTTATTGTGCTTGTTATCAGAAATAAACTACTCTAAAAGGAATTTGTTTGTTAATTATTCTTAGCAGAGTTTACCGGAAGTTACGTTTGTTCCACGAAAGCCGTTTGTTTATGTTGTTACTGGTGAACCGTCTATAACTCATCATGTGGTCTTTCCAATTTACCCGGCATTGAGTTAAAAACAACCCAGCAGTTTTAGAGTGATCCAGAGAAACCTACAGTACATTCAATCTATACATTTTGATCAGTAAGTATAGTGTTGCTACAGCATGCACTGCCAACAGAGCCAGAAGTACCTTAATGGCTAGTTGGTACCTAAATGGCTTGTTGGTAGCTTGTATGGTAGGTAATCTTAAAGGTTTCTTGTAATAAGCCTGTAACTTTCCAGTGTCATTCCATTAAAGAAGTACCATCAGGACTGTTATATCAGTGCAGTTCCCCCACAGTGTCCAAGCTTTGTCACCACATGAGGACGGATGGGAGGTTGAGGAGAAATGAGGGGTCATGCTACGAGGGCCTAGGGACCACAGAGGGGCCGCGGGTGGAGTGAATACTGATGGCCGGCTACAGTGGGAGGCAGCGTGAGCCGAGCCAATTGCTTTTAATAAACTCTCAAGCAATTGTTACATTGATGGAGAGGGCTTGAGCCCAAGCGGGCCACTGATTATGGGAGGACTCGTCAGTTCTTCTCCATTGTAGTGTAAATAGCCCCTCCATATCCCCTGCAGTTCCCCTCCTCCGGTCTAAATTGAAGGGGAGATTGGTCAGGACAGGGGTGATGAGGGGGTTTGAACCAGGTCAGTCTTCGGGGTCCAGGGGTGGCTTTAGTAAATCATTTTGATTGGATTAGAGCTTCTGAAGCTCTTAATAATGTGAGAGGTCAAAGCGGGCAGATTAAGTGCTTTGTCGGGGGGCGGTTTAAGGGCCGCGTCAAAGCTCAGAAGCTTTTCATTGAGCTTAGAGAAGAGCACCTCTCACTTTCGCTCCTTTGTGACCGACACATCACTTTTGCGGAGCTGGCGCTATTGTGCGACCGTGTCTGCCACGCAGACGGATACATGTCGGTTTCCTCTTCTGTTTTGTGTGGAGCTGAATGGAAAGCTAGTCTTTAGTAGTTCTTCAGTGGCTTGTTAATGACAATCAAACAGCTGTCGTAGATCTCCCCTGGCACTTTTAGCGGATGTTGATGATGCTGTGTTCTATGCAATAGCAGAGAAATTGTACACATGCATTGCACCCTTCACTTTTAAAGACCTTCTTGGGGTTTTTTTCTCTGAGTCACCAAGTACCACTTTTTCTTTTGCCTCTCAGTTTTTGCCACCTTGCTTTGTTAGCTTCGTACCTGTGTGTGGCATATATGTGGTGCACCGCCTGGAGTATTGCATTGTTTTGCGAAGTCAAACTGCCTCCCCAATCTCATCTATCTATTTCACAAGGCCGCCTCGGGCTACGTCTGCGTCAGTACTCATTAATTTACATTAACCAAAATGTCAAAACACGGCCCAGTGGAATCCGCTCGCGATGAAAGGAGAGTCGACACAGGTGTTCCAAAAGAGTGCTACAGTTCGCTAAACACACCTTTAGTGGATAACGTTGCATGTCGCATGCGAGCTGTAATAGGACACCAGAATTAACTTGTTCCTACTGTCACACACGGTTTTTGTTGTTATTTGAATCAAACAGGTTAACTGAAAAGCAGTGATTTACGTCTTGACAGATGAGACATGACTAACTTTAAGGTGTAGTGGCAGATTGGTTACGTTTTTTTGTTTTAGCTCCTTGATTCTTCAGTATTGTCCTTCAGAGAACATTTACTGTACATATATTTAGTTACATTTGTGGTTATGATAATATTGCATGTTCAAAATAGCCTTTCCTCACAATTTCCTCAGACGTTTAACAAGCAATAAAATTAAATCTTGGTGTCAATAAAAGCAATTCTCTTTTCATTAGCATTCCTCAGGGGCAGCAACCGCACTGGCCACCACCACAAAATGAAGTAAAGGAATCCCATGACTTTTGAGGCTAACACCCTCATCTAAACCAACTTTGCATGAGGTCAGGCTACCCGGGTTACGACCTCTGCCCTCAGGAGGAGAAACTGTTACAATTTAGGATGTACCAAGAGCTCTGGGCCTTTCATCAAATGCATGTTTAACTGTGTCGGGGGAGGTCTACTCACCGGTATATCATTAACTCTGCCCAGGAAAGAAAGAATGGGGTGTGGCAAACGGTGCTGATGGTGGGACCTTAGCCCCGCCTCATGCTGAGCCCAACTCACCACACAATATCTGGGCGACCATACGATTAAGCCAGAGAGAAAGCTCCTTTCACAATTCACACGCCCTTTAGATTGTTTTATTAAACCATTTCAATGGGGATTTCCCCGTCTGCCGACAAGTGGGGTCCAGCCAATGCATAGTTCTCTGTTGCTATGACTTAACTTTGTCCCCACTAATCACTGGCAAGGGCAAATTTCATATAAAATATCGGGGGCCTTTTGTGCATGTAATTCGCCGTGACAGTGGCAGCACAATGAGGGATTCAGGGTCCCAGCAGGTAACAGGGACCACTTGCATTGTGAGGGTCCGGCAAAGTTAGCCAGAAGGTGGGCAACGGGGGCCGTCTGTTTTCACAAATGACCAGTATGATTGGGCTTCACCTGCCTTTCTTTTCTCAGGTGAAGACCCCCTACCAGTCCAAAGTGTCGCCATGTATGTCTTTTATCCATTCATCTTCTGGATATTAATCTGGCTCCCCCTTCCACTTAAGCCAAGGTTTTCACCATCATTTTCTCCACTCTCTTTATATTCTTCTGACCAGACTGACGTGTCATTGTCAGCCTTACTTGACCTACGCTTTATTGGCTTCCTGATCATAAAACATGGGCCACTCAGTGGGTTTTAAATTGTAATTGAATGGCCCTTTCAGACCAGACTATTCAAACCTCCAACCACCACGCGATTGAGTTTATGGGTAGAAAGCAGAAGTCACTTGGGCTTTGCTGAAGCTGTTGATCTATGTACCATCATCAAAATCATTTTCAGGAATATTGTAGAAATTGTAAAGAACAAAGAGGCATTGTAACAAATGTATGAATACCACTTTTAATTGAAGCACCAAATCTCTTTGTCATTTTAATTAGCATTGTGGCGGCATAAAATAGACTTATGCCAAATTTTGCAACATCATTATCCCCACCTTGATTTTTCTAACTAGTTGAAACCTGCAACAAAAGGAAGATTTGATTCATAACGTCTTCAGAGCCATTTCCTCTCTTCTACGAGCGCAAGACGGCACAAGATCACGGTGTATTTATCAAAATGTACCGACATCATTAGCTTTTAAGTTTTTGCAGGGCGCTCATCGAAATGATTCGTCACAAAATCCCCTGTTAGACAGAATGTTGGACAATTTTTGAGGTTACAATCAACCGATATGCGTGTTGTTCATTTTTCAAATTAATTCTGGTAGCACGTTGGTTCTTGCAAAGACCGTTCAACAGTAAGTCTAAGCCATGAGTAATATACGTCTATTTTCCCACCTCGGAGTTGCTTAATTGAGTCTTTTCTAATTATAGACCTGTCATCCTTCTATTTACTTCTTATCTGGAAGGATATGCCTGGTCTTCTCTGACTCATGCCTCAGTAATGCCTTTAGATAAAGTCAACTGCATACGTTCTTATGCGTTAATGTGGTAAAGTGAGATCTAAAATGTAGTATAACTAAAATTTGCGATGACTGCACAGATCTTGAAAACTGTATTTTTTTCTTTAGTAACTTTGAATGTTACATTTTTAATTTCATAATCAGATTTTTTTCAAGCACATTCTCTCTGTCTGTTTTCACAGCCACTAGAGAATCGGCATTCGTCCATGCAATTGCCTCCGCCGGGGTGGCGTTTGCTGTGACGCGTGCTTGTGCCGAGGGCTCTGCAACCATCTGTGGCTGTGACACACGAAGGAAAGGACCACCGGGCGACGGATGGAAGTGGGGCGGCTGCAGTGAGGATGTGGAATTTGGAAGCATGGTATCACGTGAGTTCGCTGATGCCCGTGAGAACCGGCCAGATGCCCGCTCCGCTATGAACCGGCACAACAACGAAGCTGGACGAGTGGTGAGCTTGTTTTCTGTTTGAAGCATGATGGTACTTTGTGTAGATGTGTGGAAAAGATGAATGACCAAGGAAGTCTTGCTGGTTCCTGTAGCTCAGTCGATAGAGTCATGGGTTGAAAGGTTTTCCCAAATGCATAAATGTAGAACTGTATAATGATAAGGACCAGTATACAATGATCCTCAGGAGGTGTATTGTAGGTGTTTCCACACATAAAAATATAAATGAATACTGTTTTATTCATATTATGTGCCATTAATTGCGTTTTTTCTTTTTTCTCAGTCAATCACTGACCACATGTACCTAAAGTGTAAGTGTCATGGCCTCTCGGGTAGCTGTGAGGTTAAAACCTGCTGGTGGTCCCAACCTGACTTTCGCATGATTGGCGACTACATGAAGGACAAGTACGACAGCGCATCAGAAATGGTGGTGGAGAAGCATAAGGAATCAAGAGGCTGGGTCGAGACCTTACGACCAAGGTACACTTTCTTCAAGCCCCCGACCGAAACTGACCTTGTCTACTATGAAAGCTCACCTAACTTCTGCGAGCCTAACCCAGAGACCGGGTCTTTTGGCACCCGGGATCGCGTCTGCAACTTGACGTCACACGGTATCGACGGCTGCGACTTGCTCTGTTGCGGTCGAGGCCACAACACCCGAACTGAGAAACGAAAGGAGAAGTGCCACTGCATTTTCCACTGGTGCTGCTACGTCAGCTGCCAGGAGTGTACGCGAGTTTACGATGTCCATACCTGCAAGTAAGTCTCCAAAACAAGACTGGACCAGATGTTTGGGGATGTGAACACCCGAGAGCCTTGAGTTAGAGTTTTTTTTCGTAAGAAGAACACAAACTTCAGAAATGAGATGGTGATGTGATTCTAGAAAGTTATTAACAGCCAAAAAGAAAGACCCGTAAAGGCTTTGTTCTTCATCCTGACCATTGTAGGACTTGGCATGCTTCGACAGGACTCTCTAGCTCAGTTCTACAAACGAAAGTCTGATATCGGAGGGGCTGGATCGGATTCCTGGACTCTCAGGCCCATGGGACCTTGACCTATTGTTTCTCCAAGAAAAGAACAGAAAAACTTGTGACGACGAGTAAACTCCAACACAACAAATGTGACTGGAATGCCGGAGTTTGCCCACAAGTGCCTCTGAAATATGATAATAGTAACATTACTAGCAGTAGCCTTCCTACTAACACCATTAAAGAAGCTAAATGTACCATTTTAATGCAAAGTGCATTCCAACGAACCTGAATACCAGCAAAACACCTGCTTAGCAACTTCCTTTACAGCACATCTTACACTTCTTGTCGTTTCTGTATGTAAGACCAAACATACTGTATGAACTAATGTATTAGGATGAGTTTATGGTTACTAACTCTAGGTTATGAATGCACTTGTACTTGAGTGAATGTCTGTGCGTCTGTCAGTGTTTTCCAGATCTGATTGTTTTATTACATTTATTAACCTGAATGAATGATCTCGACTATACAGTAAATGGATCAACTCTGACCACAACAGGTTCAGTGTACTGACATAGATAATGAACCCATCTAATATTTATATCAAGACCCAAATATCTATTTAAGCTAAAACAAACAAACGTTGGGCAGTTTTAACAAAACTAAAGTGTCAGCACTTCTGTCTTGAAATGGAGCATGATGTTCATTTGCTTTATTTGTGTGTGACAGTATTATTTCACAGACATGGAGGTCCATGACATTTCAACATGAACATACAGGTGTGTTATGGAGCGAGAACTGTGCCTGTATTCAGTACCTGCGGGGTCCAAAATGAACAATTGCCAAAAGCCCAAATGGGAGTAAAAAACTGCTTTAGTGACTGCATTATAATTAGGGAACATTTTTAGGAATTTGGAAAGTGCACATAGTTGAAATGGCAATGTTGAAAGACAACCTGACCCCGCGATTACCTCAAAACCCGGTAATTGTTGCATACTCCAACTGTTACCTCCAAATTTTGGTAACTGTAATTAATCCATTGTCAAAATTTCCAGTAGCAATGTGGTTAGTGTTACCACAAATACAGCTGCAAAAGAAGAAGATCTCTATACAAATAAAGACATTAGCTATAAGGTATCTGCATTGGCTGTATATGCAAAAAGTACATTTTGGACCCTGAGGAGACCAATTTTTTCCCGTTTTTCTTTCTAATAACATTCCAAGTTTGTTTGACATTTGTATGTGAATTCATGACCAAAATTAATTTTTTTCTTAACTTTTCTGACCCAGCTGTACATTAAAGACAGCAGCAGTGTAGAAATGTCACTGAACTACCCTCATTTAGGGCGCGCTCACATTATCCCAACCAAACCCTGCCCCGAGCGTGTTTGACCCCCAAAGCCTGGTTTATTTGACTCGTGTGATCGCTCTGTACCATGCCCTGGTGCAGTTTGGTTAATCCAAATGCTTGGGTCGGTTAAAGTACATTGTGAGTGCCGGTTCTGGGGGAGTAGGGAGGGGGCAATCGGTTGGTTTAAGTATAATATGAGTGCGCCCTTATATGCTGCTAACTAATAACAGGTTATTTATACGTGATTATATGCTCGTACGTTTGTGTTTCTCTTTGTGTCCTCTACATATGTCCTGATGTTTGTATGTATATGTGCATGACTCTTTGTTTTCTTCTTTCTGTGAAAGACACTGTGTGAACAGTTAAGAACTAAAATGTGAAGTTTTCTACTAATGGACTTTTTGATAGAGAGTTTGTATTCCTTAACCAAATAGAGATATTGTAACTTTTGTGAATCTTGTTAAATAATAGCTTATAAAAATGCGATTTGTCAAAAGTGATCATGAGATGCTTTGAATATAGGGTTATTAAATGCCACACTGTATTTTGAATAATCTTTCTGAATTGAAATCATATGTATGACCGACGTTATGTATATGTGCGGAGTCATTATTACAAAATCAACCCTGACAGTTTTGTGAATGGTACCTGTTGTCATGTTTTGGGGTCCAGGTTTATTTTGCAATAATGAATAGCTGACCATACATTATATTGTTTGTTACATGCTACTTGACAAATATTGGAATGTTGATTTGTAATTAGTATATATTTTAGTAGAAGTAAGAGTTCAGGCATGCTATGAGAGACATGACCCTTGCGAAAATTAACCATGGTTTTTTGGCGTATTGCTAAAGCATTTACTGTAAAAAAAAAATTTTGGTTTTGCAAGTTTAGACTTGTGATATGTTGAAATAACTTATAAAAACAAGTTGAAATTGTTTAACTTAATTTGTTAAGTAACATTAAAATCTATGTTGATTTGACATCATTTTTACAGTGTGGTTTTACAACAGGAACCATAGTTTACCTAGGATTTTTAGTAGTACCATGGTCTTTTTGATGTAACCATGTTTTTTGGTTTTAACTGTAGTAAAACCATGATTAATTTTTGTAAGGGTAAACTTCCACAAGAACATTGATTGCCAGGTATAATGGTCAAACATGCAGCTTTTATTATTTTAATAAATCTAATTAATCTAAATACAGCATTTGACCAATCAGAATCAGCTATTCTGAGAAGCATGCAGCTAAGTGTTAAAAAAGTAAGACCTAAATATCTGCGAATATTATGATCTCAATCTTACATACAGTATGCTGCAAAATATAAACTTAAGTTTTACCACAGGGAAATGCGAGAAGGCAGAGAGAAAGGCCAGCTTGTAAAATTCTTTGGCAGAAGTCCTTTTTGTCGATCTTTCCATCAAAGAAATGAATTCAAGTTTTCTCTTGCCCTGAGAATCTCACACTGATTTAATCTCTCATCAATCAGGGATCATTTCAAAGCACATGCCCCATTGAGCATTCCACAAAGCTCTTGTTTATTTAACATAATGATCCTCCGCTAACTACAGAATCAATACCTTTTGTTTTTGAACAAACTTCAGCGCATCTACGCATCAAATTTACGCGTCCACGATACAGTTTGATTTTTATTCTAAACATAAAATTCCAAAGTTTTGTACAGACGAGTTCTGTGTGTTTATGGATGTCTAAAGTCTGAGGATTTTTCTATGATTATTTATTTTACTGTAATGTATATATTAGTATATATTTGCTGACAAAAGATTATTACTTGTGAGGAAAATGTTGTTGTGTTGTAACAGTTTTTTACCTCATTGTCTGTTGTTGCTGTTTTTTTTCACTGACCACATGGGATGCACTGTATGTCCTGCTTTCTGTTCATAGGATGCTAGCTGTTAATTTTATAACCGAATTAAAGAAAATACAAACACTCATTTCCATATCTGTCATTTTACTTTTGAATGTACTTGGGATTTTCTTATTAATAATATAACGTGTTTATAATTCATTTTAAGGACAGAGAAAAACAACAGTTAAAAAATTCCCAAAAAGCCAAAATGCAAACGTAATTACAGTTTCCAATTAAGTTGGACAATCTCTCTGTCCTTACACGCCTGATGAAGTAGACCAAAACGTCACTGCTTGTGTTAATAAATATGAATATTTAGCAAGTATTAATAGTGTGTGGGATTGCATCTTTTTATATTTATAGGACAAAAATAGCCGATTTGTTACAGTGTTAAAGCAAGCAACACTTTAAAAATCTTAAAAGAACATTACAAGCCAACATGCATAGAAGGTTAAGAAGCCTGCCTTGTATTAGTTGTAGTTAAAGTAATCTGTTGAATTAATACTAGTTCATTAATGTTCTTTTAGTTATTTACTCTGAAATTTGCTTATATTTTAAGCTGCGAGTATTTAGATCACATCAGCAGAAGCAAAACAAAGATATCAACACAAGCTGCAAGTTTTGGGTACATACGATTCTATACAGCACCCGATTCCATATTTTTATAGTCACTAAAAACCGTCAGATTAATGCCAGGCCTCCACTTTGGCTATGTTCATGTGTATTTCGTGGAAAATTCCTCACCTTAAACTGCCATCATTAATATATTATTATTATTATTATATTATCATATTTTATTGTATTATGATATAATAAATTAAAGGGGACATTTCACAAGACATTTTTAAGATGTCAAAAAAGTTTTTGGTGTCCTCAGAGTACATATGTGAGGTTTTAGCTCAAAATATCATACAGATAATTTATTTTAGCATGTTAAAATTGCCACTTTGTAGGTGTGAGCAAAATGTGCCGTTCTGGGGGTGTCCTTTTAAATTCAAATGAGCTGATCTCCGCACTAAATGGCAGTGCTGTGGTTGGATAGTGCAAATTAAGGGGCGGTATTTTCCCCTACTGACATCACAAAGGGAGCCAAATTTCAATGAGCTATTTTTTACCAAAATTCAATGGTTTACCCAAAATAAGTTACTGTGTTGATCTTTTTCACACTTTCTAGGTTGACAGAAGCACTGGGGACCCAATTATAGCAATTAGACATGAAAAAAGTCAGATTTTTGTTATATGTCCCGGAATGAAAAGCAATTAAGTTTAGTCTGAGCAAGTTTATTACTCTCAGTACAACAAATGATCTAATAAAAGTGCGAAAGAATTTGCAAACACTGCAATTTTACTCTTTAACATTAATTTTGCATTTTCATACAACATGTACTTGGTTGCCTCAGTAAGTACGCAACAACAACACAGTTAAGAAAGTTACGCAAAGATATGATTTATGACTAAAAATACATTGATTAAAGGAAAACACCATAATTTTTCAATATATTCATATATTCAATATATGTTCTTCAACTTAGACAAATTAATACATACCCATCTTTTTTCAATGCGTGCACTTTTGATCTTTGTACAGCGCCTCGTGAATGTGTTAGCATTTAGCCTAGCCCCATTTATTCCTATGGCTCCAAACAAGGATGAAATTAGAAGCCACCAAACACTTCTATGGTTTATTTAAACACTGTTGTATGAGTAGTTGCACGAGTAAGTATCGTGGCACAAAATAAAACTTTTGTTTGGAGCCATAGGAATGAATGGGGCTAGGCTAAATGCTAACACATTCAAGAAGCGATGTACAAAGATTAAAAGTGCATGCATTGATAAAAGATTAAATAAAGTTGACTGTACTTAAGTTATTACAACTTTATTTTTAATTTATAGCTCTAATTAGTCAAAAGTCTAAATTACTTATTAATTCAAGTTGTTTTAACTTAAACATTTAAATGCAACAAGGAATTTTTACAGTGTGTGAATGCAATCAGAAAAATAGTACTGGGGAATATTTAGTTCTTGGAAAAGCGTCCCAGTACTCGTCTCAGTAAATTAGTACCAGAACTAAGCAGCTATCTAAGACTTGTAATGCACTGTACTGTTAGTCGTTTTGGTTAAAAGCAAATGTAAATGTGTACAGAATATGTCCCCATTGTAACCCTTTCTTATATAAAGCATAGCACACAGAGTGAGTGGCTTTTTGCCCATGATCCATCAAGTGGATTATTCATATACATGATAAATGAAGTCAGTTTAAACTTATGACAGCTATCAAAACACTGTATTGTGTATAGCAAACATGCCAACGTGTTGACACTCATAAGCTGTTGCAGTGTTGTCTTTGTTTGTGTTTCTCCAAAAATACCACAAATATATCCATATAAGATGGCAAATATATACAGAATTATTGCCTTGGTTAAATTATTCGGCATTAGATATTTGCTGTCACATTATATGTCACATTTACATGCGGATGCTTATATCCAAAGCAGCTTACAGTGCATTACAAGGTATACATTTTTTATAAGTAGGCTACACTCTAAAAACAAACGGTGCTAAATAGCACTATAAGTGGTTCTTGGCTCAAAATTATAGAGGAACCATTTTAGTGCTATATAGCACATATGAAGCACCAAAAAAGAACCATACAGGGGTCATATAGCACCAATAGCACCACATAGCACAATATAGTTCTACACAGATACTTCATCGGTGCTATATTGCACTTAAAATGGTTCCTCTATTACAAACCAAGAACCACTTTTAGTGCTATTTAGCACTATTTGTTTATGTGCATTCCCTTGGTTCAAACTCATGTACTTATGAAAAACTCTACTTTCGGAAGTAAAGGTACAGAAAGGTACAAAAGTCGTCACTTTCAAAAAGTACACTTTTGTACCTAAAAGGTACCAATATCTGTACCAAAATGGTAATATTATGACCTTTTTTAAAATGTACTGTCCCAGTGATAACTTTTGTACCTTTTTTTCTAAGAGGGTACCATTGAGCTATACAGTTGCACAGGTCATGTCTAAAGGAAAATATAATTTTTGAGTAGCTGGTGTTAGCTTTAATATCATCATTAAATTCCAAACAATTTCTTAAGTAGGACAATGTGCTTTATAACAACAGATCTATATATATACAAATGTAAAAAAAAATGCAGCAAGTTAAAACAACTTTGTTTTCAAGTCAATTCAACCTACTATTTTAAGTTTTGACCTGTGAATAGTTGACATAACTTATAAAAACTATTTGAAGCTGTTTAAATTAATATTTTAAGTTAAAGACGCATAAAAATATATGAATAGTTTGGTTCCAAAACGTGATGAACGCCTTTTTTTTAAATA
This sequence comes from Paramisgurnus dabryanus, assembly GCF_030506205.2. Taxonomy (NCBI): domain Eukaryota; kingdom Metazoa; phylum Chordata; class Actinopteri; order Cypriniformes; family Cobitidae; genus Paramisgurnus; species Paramisgurnus dabryanus. Next base: position 14,881,655 of record NC_133342.1, on the reverse strand, counting down.
AGTTAACGCCAAAATCAGTATTGTATCAGGTTAGTATTCAAAAGTAAATTCTTAATTTTACGGAAAATTAATCCGCTGTGTTATTCTGTCATTTTTCTCCATTTTTTCTCAAAATGTGATAAACGGCACTCTTGCTTTTCTGCAGAATGCAAAAAATCTGCTCAACAAATCAGAGCGCACCATTGTAAATAACAATGGCGGCCCGTTGAATACACACGGAATCCTAGTTTTCCTCATCTACTTTTTAGTTTGTGATTAACAAAGAAACAAAAACAAAATAATACTTTGATGGCATTGCAAAACCTGTGGTGCTTTCTGTGACGGTAAAGAAATGTAAGACATCAAAATCAAATAATTTACGCGAGAGGCACTCGGGAGACGAAAAAATGCCGGCTGTTGACCCCAGGGGGTCTTATGAAAAACTTTCCATTATTTTACTTGAAGCCAATGAAAATCGAGCAGAAACAAAACATTTTACAGCTGATCGCTGTGAAAAAAGTTCAGCAACGACGTCCCAAGGATGACAGCAGCAATGACAGTGTTCTTAATATGACAAAGTAAGTGCTTTGATTAATGCCATTAATGTTTATTTTTTAATAAGTGTATACCGCTAGTCAACTAAATGATTATAACATGGCAAAGATGAATGCACATATATATATTGATTCAATAGATTTATTGCATTTTGCGGAAAAAAAAAACTTACCATGGATTTATTGCATTTTGCGGAAAAAATTATCAGTTTTTATAATAAGTCCTTGAAAATCTAATTATGGATTAGATTTTTTATGTTTTTATAACCTAAAGATGCTATGTATGTTTTAATAACCTAAAGAAAGTTTTTGTAACAGAAAATTGTGTTTTTCATCTTGTGACTTTCTTGGTATAGAAAAAAAAAGTTTTTACCGAAATTAGTCAAAATGGATTTAGTGCGTTTTGGAAGCAAACTCTTCATATATTGATTTGACAAAAATGCAGCATTTTTAAAAATTAGGGTACAATGTTTCCCCACCATGACAGGATGCTGTGGGTGGTTTCCATCGGGTGTATGTTTGCTAATGTATTCTGAGTGGTTGTTAGCATGTTGCTAGGTTCTCTTCTGACCCACCCCAAGTAATTATGATATTCTTATCCATATATGGCTTGGAATTCTTATTCAGTGTAGGTCTATTGGATTTCAATGTCTGTATTCATAATGCTTGGGATGAGTCACATGTGGAAATGTTATGGGTTCGTTCAAATCTTTAACCCTAAGTATGATGAATACTTAGTAATACTAAAAAATCCATCCTACTAAGTCATTTACAGTAAATACTATTGCACCATTAACTTTTAGTATAGACATTCAAAATTTACTGTCTGCTTTTTTCCAGGAAAATTGACCAAAACTATTAAATGACTCATTTTTCAAACTGGGATGTCGTCGAATTTTCGTCCCATAAAACGAAAACCTAATAGCTATGTACAACATCTGGCATGCTGTCAATTACCGTAGACAATAATTTTGATTAAGTTTCGTAGTTTAAGTGTGTAAAAGCAAACAGGATGTGTTTACAGTAAATAAACTAATACGTTTAGCAGGCAGACAGGCAGCACCACACACAAATAATACTTAAAAAACGTAACTACATCTTTAAAATTTTCTGGGATGTTAAGGAAAAGTCTTAAATAGTAAATGTTCTCTAATAGTTTTTACATTTGCATCCGAACATGTGTTTGAAAGGCATCAATGACTGACAGCGTTACTTTCATTTGTTACCCACATGTACATGTTTTGACAAAAATATACGCTGCACATTTTTGCTTCGAATGCTTGCCTGCTAAGCTTTCATTATAGGTGTGTTTACTGTAAACGTATACCGCATTCACTTCTACACACGTGTCAAAATGACTGTATGTGGTAATCAACAGCATGCCACAGATACAGTAAATACACAGATCCTTTTTTTATTTAAGAAACCGCATATTACGTAGTTTGATTTGGCGCTGAAAGGTCATATGAACTACTAAAAACAACTTCTCATGCTGTGACGTTGAGAAGATCTTGGATTACCTCTGAATAAAACATAGTGAACTGCAATAGCATTATTGTCACAGCAGGCTATCTAAAAACTAAGACAATATACAGGCCTTTAAAGAGATTAGAGGTCATTATATAGCATCGGTCTATATGGAATCTGTCCCCCAGTGATTCACCATCTCACAAAGAAAAGCAAACCATCCAATAAATAGATGAGATTAAAACTCAAGCTTGTCTACAATTAAGAGCTGGGAATGATCCACACAGGACACAATGGCATCATTCTTTCTTGATTTCGGAGTGAGCGAAAGGAAAAGGGAAAAAAATCCTTCATAATAATTTGATTCTTTTGACAGCATCAGCTTAGTTTTTCGGGAGACAATAAGGCTGATAAAACTGCAGCACTGATCGGCCCGGAGCAGATTATAGGCCAGAGTGAATAGGGCCCACCAATACTTGGGGCTAAGCAAGGACCCCTGATAACTCATTCTTCCTGTCACAATGTCCCTGCCAGAAGCTAGGTCTCATTATCGCCTTTCCTCACTATCCGAAAAAATATTGACACACACGGCCCCCTCTTATTCGGTTATTCAGGGTCTTGTCATTGAGGGAACATAAATATCCCATCTAATTTCCTCGCTTGTCAATCAAAGACATCCTTACCTAAGAAAGCATATCAAGCTAGACTCCCGGAAAAACCCACAATAATGAAATTTCCAAGGAGTATGCCAATCACAGAGCGTTATCATTCTTAGCAGTAATCTTATGATCTCCAGGGTGACCCAATTTTGACACCTATTTGACTAAAAAGATTGAAATAGTCATTGAAATGGGTTCAGAATAAAATGCTTCACACATTTAAGTCAGTTAAATGCTACTTTAATGTCGAAAGCACTTTTAAAATACCTTCATTTACTATAAATTTCTGTTTTATTTTACTTTTATTACTATAAATCACTTTACGCTGCATAAGCAAAGCTATCTCATGGCAATTCATATGTATTTTGCAAGGTGAATAATTCGAATTCATCCGTCAGACCACATTCGTTAATTTTTTCAGTGGCGGCTTGTGACTTCTTTTTTTGAGGGCGCTCGATGCGAAGTTCGCCACAACATGTATGTAGCCCGTCGTGTGTGGTTCCTTTTTTTTAAATATGTGTTCTGTGCATCGAGAGATTGTGTGTGCATCACGTGTCTTGTCAAAATAAGTGCCTGCTGCAGATGCGTCTAAAGGGTTTATGATAAAAGAAACGCTTGCGTTTGACAGATACTCGCATATTCTCATGCGTAATCAGAGTTTACTGTTAAGTGAGTGTCTTGCGTGTATTTTGTGAACATGAGCGTCTCTTTTATCATAAACGGTTTTTACGCGTGTGCAGCAGGCACTTATTTTGACAAAACGCGTGATGGACATGGTTCACATGACGCAACAAACACATATTTTAAAACGCAAGCAAAACACATGACACTCCAAACTCTTTTCACTTTTTGAATAAGCACCCCTAGTATGAGTAGTCATGAGCCGCCACTGCATTTTTGTATGATTTGCTTTTGCCCCTGTGACGTTGGGGTTAGGTGTGGGATTTCGTTATTGTTTTTTTATGATAATCGTATGTTTTTGTATGATTCACTTCATGATACAAATTCATACAAATAAGCCACCTCGTAAAATACATATGAATTCTTGTGAGATCTGGTGCAGCCTGAAAATTTGATTTTTTTTAAATATCTGCAACTGCCTACCTTTTATCTGTGTAAAACACAATGCAGTTATTGTCAAGAGAACTTTTAAAATACTTAATTTACTATAAATGTATTACTCTAAATTACTTTACGGTGCATACGCAACGCTATCTTATGGCAATTCATACGTATTTTACAAGGTGGCTAATTCTAATTAATTCGTACAACCACATTCGTACATTTCTGTATGATTTGCTTTTGCCCCTGTGACATTGGGGTTTGGTGTGGGGTTTCGTTATTGTTTTTTATATGATAATCGTATGTTTTTGTATGATTCGCTTCATGATATGAATTCATACAAATAAGCCACCTCGTAAAATACATATGAATTCTCGTGAGATCTGGTGCAGCCTGAAAATGTGATTTTTAAATCATAAATTTTTGTATGATTTGCTTTTCCCCGTGACATTGGGGTTAGGTGTTTGTGTGTTTTTTTATGATAATCGTGTGTTTTTGTATGATTAACTCTGTACGAATTCATACAAATAAGCCACCTCGTAAAATACACGAATTCTCATGAGATCCAGCACAGCCTGAAAATGCGTTTTTTTAAATATCTACATTTTATCATGGTGTGTAAAACACAATGCAGTTTGCAATGGCACACGTTTACGTCAGTTAAATACTACTTTATTGTCGAGAGCACTTTTAAAATACCTTCATTTACCATAAATTTGTTTTATTTTATTTGTATTACTCTAAATTACTTTACGGTGCATACACAACCCTTTCACATGGCAATTCATACGTATTTTACAAGGTGGCTAATTGTAATTCATTCGTACGACCACATTCATAAATTTTTGTATGATTTGCTTTTGCCCCTGTGACGTTGGGGTTAGGTGTGGGGTTTCGTTATTGTTTTTTTATATGATAATTGTATGTTTTTGTATGATTCGCTTCATGATATGAATTCATACAAATAAGCCACCTCGTAAAATACATACGAATTCTCGTGAGATCTGGTGCAGCCTGAAAATGTGATTTTTAAATCATACATTTTTGTATGATTTGCTTTTCCCCGTGACATTGGGGTTAGGTGTTTGTGTGTTTTTTTATGATAATCGTGTGTTTTTGTATGATTAACTCTGTACGAATTCATACAAATAAGCCACCTCGTAAAATACACGAATTCTCATGAGATCCAGCACAGCCTGAAAATGCGTTTTTTTAAATATCTACATTTTATCATGGTGTGTAAAACACAATGCAGTTTGCAATGGCACACGTTTACGTCAGTTAAATACTACTTTATTGTCGAGAGCACTTTTAAAATACCTTCATTTACCATAAATTTGTTTTATTTTATTTGTATTACTCTAAATTACTTTACGGTGCATACACAACCCTTTCACATGGCAATTCATACGTATTTTACAAGGTGGCTAATTGTAATTCATTCGTACGACCACATTCATAAATTTTTGTATGATTTGCTTTTGCCCCTGTGACGTTGGGGTTAGGTGTGGGGTTTCGTTATTGTTTTTTTATATGATAATTGTATGTTTTTGTATGATTCGCTTCATGATACGAATTCATACAAATAAGCCACCTCATAAAAACATACGAATTCTCATGAGATCCAGCACAGCTTGAAAATTTGTTTTTTAAAATATCTCCAACTGCCTACATTTTATCATAGTGTGTAAAACACATTGCAGTTTGCAATGGCACTGAATTTGAAACAGCACATTGTAATATCTGCATCTATCATTAAAGTATTTATTAGTAATACAGTGGAAATTAGTAGAAATTTAAATATTTGGTTAGCATGTTGATTTACGGTGTGTGCCCCTAAATTTTCTGGTTGCGCCCCTAAAATTTTCAGTTGGGGGCCACTGTGCTCCAAGTGAAAAAAGTTAGTCTGGAGCCCTGAATACCCTCATTTACAAAATGTGTTTAATTTTATTTTAATTACTCTAAATTAATTTATGGTGCATACGTAACCCTATCACATGGCAATTCATACGTATTTTACAAGGTGGCTAATTCTAAAGGGCGATTTATACTCGTGCGTAGGTCCTACGGCGTAGCAGCGACGACGTAGGTTCCGCGTCGGTTTTCATTTATACTTGTGCGTCGCCGTCGACGTGCAAAGACACGCGAAACCGCTGGTTGGCAGTAATCACGCGTGTAACCACAGTAGCAGCAGAAGTCGTCAAAGAAGAAGAAGCTAAGCAAGTTAACCCACAAACGAAGAAAAAATAGCAACTTGTTGTGTATAATTTGAAAAGACCAGCAATGATGTAAGTAAATAAACAGCGACTTATGTTGCAGTTTTAGTTAAATCACTCCTCGACTTGGCTCATCTTTGTTTTCACCGTCTCAACCGGAAATACCTATGACGCAGTTTTTTTACCTGACGGGAGGGGTTCTGGTGGACCAATCACAGAGCTTGCGGTCCGCGTAGGTCCGACGCGCTGTTAGGAATTTTGTGAGGTGCGCGTCAGGCTACGCAGAGCTACGCACAGGCTACGGATAGCCTACGCCGTAGCTACGGCGTAGCACCTACGCACGACTATAAATCGCCCTTAATTCAATCATTCGACCACATTCGCAATTTTTGTATGATTTGCTTTTGCCCCTGTGATGTTGGGGTTAGGTGTGTGTGGTTTTTTTATGATAATCGTGTGTTTTTGTATGATTAACTTTGTACGAATTCATACAAATAAGCCTTGTAAAATATATACGAATTCTTGTGAGATCTGGCGCAGCCTGAAAATGTGTTTTTTTTAATATCTGCAACAATGTATTTTGTAATTTACTATTATTAGTTATGAAATATGTTACTAATTTTGCTTTTGGTATATTTAGCACGTTGGATATGGTAGGTCAACTTAAAGCAACACCAAAGAGTTTTTTTTACCTTAAAATAACGCTTCCAAAACAGTTTCAGTCGTTCATCCACTCTAAACAGGGTGAACAGCACTTTCACATTCGCTTTGCAGCCCTCTATCGGCCAAAACCGCACTAAAGAAGTTTCCAAACGTCGGGTAGTGGTCCTGTAGTCCGAGTGAATACTACAAAAACTTGCTTTACGGCAGACCTACAATCCAATCAGAGCCAGCTATGCCTCAGTATTTATGACAGTGGTAATGAACAATTACGCTTCTAACCTGTAGGGGGAGCAAAGAGCCAGAGTTCTTTAGTGTTGCTTTAAGTGCATCATTTTGTGGGTTATGGCATTCCAAACAATGTGCTTGGGTGTTATACTGCATATTTTGGAGAACACAGTGCACATACTGCATACTTATTTCAGACAAAATAATATATAGTATGCAATCCCAAACAGACCCATAATCTGAAAAATGTTTTATAAAATATTACGTCCACTGAAAGTTTTTTGCAATGTTGTGTCTTGCCAGATCCCTCATTATTGTCTCACACCACAGACAGAGAGAAACCAAAAAAGGGTGCCGATTCGCAAACAAGCCGGAAATGCCTGTAGCCGTGTGCCTCACCCTCAGGCGTAGGGAAATTGTCTGCTTTCACAGAGCAAAAACCCACCTAACAAGCTTGTCACCAAGGTGAGAGGAACCTAGTTAGCAGGTAATTGCCTGTAAAAGACTTGTCAGCTCTACTGTGGGAGACTCCACTGGAAAAGTGTGAGAACTTTGACACAGTTGAAGTGGTTCCGCCCAATGACCATATAAATAGGAGACAATGGGCCTAATTGCAATCAATGACCTCCACCTCTACTGTCTTTACTTTTCGTTCACCGTCGTTCTAAAGACCTGAGCTTCGGCAGACTTTTACAACATCACCACAATGCATCTGAATGCAGATCTCGTCTGAATCTGAGCAGATACACAAGGTGGATGGACAGACGCCCTCTTGGGCTAACGTTAAGAGGTAGGGTTAGGTGGAGCTGGAGGGATATACAAAAGTCACACCTCTGTTCAAACAGTCCTTGTTTTCACACGTGACCGTCTTTTGATGTCTAAAGATGGTTGCAGTATATGGGGTGAAATTACTGTTAACAGTATGATGGGTTTCAGCTGGATTCTTGAAGGACAATGTGCACGAGAAGGTCTAATATGTGAGAGGTCAATAATGTGGTACAGTTAAATAGAGAGTCGTTTTGCACTTTCCAGACAGCATTTCAATCACATTTCTGCTACAATACAAACTGATTACTTAGAAAATATAGTATGATACAGTAAAGTTAAGCAGTAGGAAACATTAATGAATAAGAATGACATATTATAATCATAAGCAACACTCTTAAAATGCTGGATTATAGTCCAACATATGATTAAGTCAAAAAGGGTTGATTTAAACTCATTTCACCCCAAAATGCTGGATTTTTAACCCATTGTGGGTCAAATATAAACATTTTGGGGGTTAATTTGACCTAGCAGCTGCGTTAAAAATAATCAATCGTTTTTGAAGTATTAAGGATTTTTATCTTCTAAATTTATTTTGATGTCAGTTAGCCTTATTGTTGGGCCTTTGCAGTTTCAATGGTTGGGTCAAATATGTACTTTTCTAGGGTAATTTAAACCAACAATTGGGTTTGTCCATATTTTACCCAACCATGATTTGAAATAACTCAGGATATTTACCGCATGGTAATATTAATACATTTTATTAAATTGATTGAAAATACTGTTCCTAAAACTTGAACTAAGTGATATTTTGGCTTCAGTTTGCTGGTGTTATGGGAGGTTTCAGCTAGCCTTACTTTAGTTTTGGATGAATGACTATGAACAGGATCTAATGAGTATGTTGGAAGCAAACACAAGTTTTTTTTCACGTCTCGTGTTTTGTTTTGACTGCCTGCTCCATTTGGAGTTACTCAAAAGAAGCCAGAGCTGAATGTATCATTAAAAATGGTTTCTTGTGTACGCACTGTTGTTATTGTACTTCTTAATCTGGCCACTAGACGAAATTCATGAAACCATAGCACTCTCGTTTTAAACAACCTCAACAAAAATATTTGTCACACACATCACACCACATGTATCCATGAGGGAGGTAAATATCATTTGTTGCTATTTATGATACAAGATGAATATTAAAGGAATAGTCCATTTTCTTAAAAGAAAAATCCAGATAATTTACTCACCACCATGTCATCCAAAATGTTGATGTCTTTCTTTTTTCACTCGAGAAGAAATTATGTTTTTTGAGGAAAACATTGCAGGATTTTTCTCATTTTAATGGACTTTAATAGAGCCCCACATTTAATACTTAACTCAACACTTAACAGTTTTTTTCAAAGGAGTTTCAAAGGACTATAAACAATCCCAAACGAGGCATAAGGGTCTTATCTAGCAAAACGATTGTCATTTTTGACAACAAAAATAACAAATATACACTTTAAAACCACAATTTCTCGTCTAGATCCGGTCCGGATGCGCCAGCGTGACCCCACCCAATACGTCATGACGTCAAGAGGTCACAGAGGACGAACGTGAAACTCCGCCCCAGTGTTTACAAATGTGTTGAAAGAGGACCGTTCCTACGTTGTTGTATGCCAACTGATACTAATTAATGTATTTGTGTCAGTTTATTGTTTAAAATGGTCCGCAAATGTGCGTTTTATATATGTAACACGTGACCTCCCTACTTCACTACGCATTTACGTTAGGTCGCGCTGGACCGAGATGAAAAGTTGTGGTTTAAAAGTGCATATTTTTTATTTTTCTTGTCAAAAATGACAATCGTTTCGCTAGATAAGACCCTTATGCCTCGTTTGGGATTGTTTATAGTCCTTTGAAACTCCGTTGAAAAAAACTGTTAAGTGTTGAGATGAGTATTAAATGTTGGTGTCTATTAAAGTCCATTAAAATTAGAAAAATCCTGCAATGTTTTCCTCAAAAAACATAATTTCTTCGACTGAACAAAGAAAGACATCAACATTTTGGATGACATGGTGGTGAGTAAATTATCTGGATTTTTCTTTTAAGAAAATTGACTATTCCTTTAATGGCTGCTTGCATATTAAAATTTGTTCATGTACCTTATTAGGAGAGCAGTTTTTTTGCTTTGGTTTTTGTTTTTTCAGATTTTGCCCAGCTATTTTGTGGTTAGGAAGAACCAATAAATAACCAAATATTTTTCATTGAACACAAAGCAGTGAAATTGTCTACGTTTGTGTACAACAGGTTCCAGTTCCACAGAATTAAAGGGAAACTCCACTTTTTAAAAAATATGCTCATTTTCCAGCTCCTTCTAGAATTAAAGATTAGATTTTTACCATTT